>NW_022631112.1:5650946-5782518 GCF_010015895.1 Lontra canadensis
TATATATATATATATATATATATATATATATATATATATACTTTTGTACCCTTGTTCTAGTTCCTTGGAATAAATGTAGGTTTCTCGTTATTCTAGTTTTTTATAACAAACCTTCGCAAAACTATTTATAAGTGAATCCACTGGGAAATTCAAATATAAACAAATAAAATGGCTGTTGGTTACAAAATGACAACACTACCCCAAATCATATTTTCAGCGTAAGGCATGCTAGACCACATTTCTGGCTCTTGTATACTAGAATCAATTATTTTTTTTTTCCTAAGATAAAATAGAAGTGATTAGACATCAAATAGAATTGTAATTTCCCCTCACATTTTATTTAAAATATTTTTCTTATTAACCACATCACTGACTATCTATGAGTAAATCAGCTCTTTTGAAAAGCATCCTGAATAATAAACAATCAAAAATGGTTTGACACTTGTAATTCACAGAATTTATCATCTAGCTATTAATAAATGTTAAATTGTGACTTGGAAGTGTTAGAGTGTCCTCCAATTAGGAAATTTGTTTAAGCTCTGAATATATTTTCTTGCATTAATTAGGAAAAAAAAAATTAAATAGAACAGCCTTAGTGCCACCTGTAGGAGGAGCCCTTGCCCTTTCAGGGACTTTCATCCTTCCTTGGTTGTTGTTTAGTTGCTTTACCGCTAAAGTCAAGGAGTCCAGAGAGCCCGGCTCTCTGGCACCTTGTGTGTGTCCAAGTAGCCTGGGCTCGGATGCTTCAGGTCTGGAATTCCCTACCACCTGGCTTCATGTATACTTTCAAGTCTGAGATCTGCCTTTGCCCAGAGGAATGCATTGCACACAGGAAAACCCTATGTCCAGAGAATGGCCTATTGCAATAATTTCACTGGGTTGGGGAGGAGTGTGGAGGAAGTAATGCTTTTGTTGCCCCAGACAGGCTAGTTGTCAACTCTTCCTGTACTGTCAGATTGCAGCTTCACACCCTCAAGCATCCAAGGATTCAGAATTTCAACCCAGACTTTCCATGTTGTTATGAAGTCAGTTTGTTTAATATATATAGTACTTACATATTTAGATATTGGTATTCAGGTAAACGTTTTATTCTTGCATTTGCTTCCAACTTTTACAGACCTATAGAACTGTTCATGGGCAATGACCAAATGGATATTTTAAACCAGGTTCCTACCTGGTTATTATATTGTGGTAGGCATTATTGGGTTTGAGATGGGCTAGCAAAGAAAGTCAAGTCAGCTTTAGGCTAAACAGCTAAAATTAAAGTAAGTATTTCTTGAGAATAAATGAAATTTGTGCAAAAATGTAGGAAATATCAAGAGTAATAGATGAAATATCAGAAATGACCAATCAGGGGCACCTGGGTGGCTCAATGGGTTAAAGCCTCTGCCTTTGGCTTAGGTCATGATCCCAGGGTCCTGCGATCGAGCCCCACATCGTGCTCTCTGCTCGACAGGGAGCCTGCTTTCTCCTCTCTCTCTCTCTGCCTACCTCTTTGCCTACTTGTGATCTCTGTCAGATAAATAAATAAAATCTTAAAAAAAAAAAAAAAAAAGGAATGACCAATCTGACAATGAAAGGAACCACACACTCCACCATTCTGGGCACCTAGGATAAGGCATATGCCAAGAGTGGGAGGTGTGAGGCAGCCGTGCATGGTGGAAGGAGAGTAGGACAAACTGATGCTTGACCTCAAGTGAATAGGGAAGTCTGAATTTTCACTAGGAGATGTAATGTCCCACACTAAACAATGTTTAATATAGTGGAATATCAGGATAAGCCAATATTTCAAAGTTTTAAGAAAATTTTGATTTTTGTAAATCCTCAGAAAAATGTTCTAATTTATAGCTCAGATGTATAGAAAACTCTAAAAATACAGAGAAATATTTTATTAATAAGTAAAACTATCTGTAATAATTTCTCAGAGGAAAGAAAAGGAATAATAGGGCCACTGAACATCTAACTTTTTTGTTTGTTAATTTTAAGATTTTTATTTATGTTAGAGCACACACATGTGACCAGGGGCAGGGGCAGAGGGAAGGGAAGAACTTCAGTTTCTATACTGAGTATGGAGCCTGAGGTGGGACTTGATCTAATCTCCTGAGCCAAAATCAAGAGTGGGATGCTCAATTGACTGAGACATCCAGGAGCTCCTATTTCCTTTTCTGATATAGAAGAAATAGTGTAGTACGTATATGTATACTTTTTACTCAGTTTCTCATGTAACATTAAATTTTTTTAATATTAGAAAATGAATTTATAATAATTCACAATAGTCCATTGAGTGGATGAAAATTTTATAGTTTATGAGTTTTTATAGACCTTTTGGTAAATTGATATTTGGATCATTTAGGTTTCCTTTACTATAAATAAAAGGAAAGGTGAGTATATTCATACTTTTTAAAGGAGTTTTTTATTTTATTTTACTCTAATATTTTAAGACTCTTTTTGTGTGGTCCTAAATGTTTCTCCCCTAATTTTCTACCATTTATACTCCAAACAAAGAATTCTTGTCTCAATATAATTGGGAGTAACTTGACACACTAAGATAAAGAAGTAGGTCAACCTTTTTAATAAGGTCCCCGAGTCCAGGACACAAAATAGATATTAGCAAAATTTCAGGGGAAAATACTAAAAGCCATATTTACCCTGCTTCATTCATTTAAAAAGTCCAGATGCAAAATTACATTTTTTAAAATTTCATCCTGATTATATATTATAAATGTATTTTTTTCCTAAGTAAATCTAACTTGGCTTTTCTTTTTTTTTCAAATTTCATAAGGAGATTTAAGAAGCTTTAATAAATATCACTATTAGATGGGGCACCTGGGTGGCTCAGTGGGTTGAGCCTCTGCCTTTGGCTCAGGTCATGATCTCAGGATGCTGAGATCGAGCCCCACATCGAGCTCTCTGCTCAGTGGGGAGTCTGCTTCCCCATCTCTCTCTGCCTGCTGCTCTGCCTACTTGTGATCTCTCTGTCTGAAAAAATAAATAAATAAAATCTTTAAAAAATAAATATCACTATTAGAAATTCAAGAGAATTCTTAAGAAACAGCTTTGGCGGAGAGTCTCGGGGAACAGAGGCCATCTAAACTGTGAGCTTACAGTCCTGATAAGAAATACAGAGAATTGAACTCAAGCTACTAGCTGGATTTTCTGATACAGACAAGAAACTTGCACGGAAGCTCTGACTGCTCCTAAATTCCTTCTAACACTGAAGTTTTACAATTTCAAAAGTTACCAAAAACAAAACAAAACAAAACAAAAAACTTAATATTTTTGAGTTGTACCGCAAAGTTGCACTTTGCCACAACTTCAAGATTTCATTAAAAATTTCAGCCACTTATTTCAGGTCACTTATTTGTTATAGCTTCCAGCACTTTTGAGGAAGCAATGCTTGAAGAAATGTCACCAATTCTAGAGTAAGAAACCAATAGGATGTTTATTGGAGCCGCCTTTTTGGCTTCAGTGGCAATTTTAGGTTCACTGGATTGGTTTGAGTTAAAAATATTGCTAGGATTTTGTTCAGAATAACCCTCCCTCCTAGATAACCTGTCCTAAGAATGTACTAGATGTTTACAGTAGTGGGCGTTTGTGTTTTGTTGTTGTTGTTGTTTAGTTTTGTTTTCTTTCTTTTTTTTAATTAATTTATTTTTTTTGAGAAGAGAAACTTTGGGCTGGAAATTTGGGGCTGCAAATGCAGCTTGTTCATTAAACACCTTGCTGTGCTGAAGGAAGTGTGGGATCCGAGAGTATCCTCATTCTTATGTTTGGCAAATTAGACTGAGTTGATGTTGGGAATGATACAGACTAACACCTTTTTGATGTCTCACAGATAAATGATAGCAAGAACAATTATAATAGACAGCAGTAATGAGCACTGGGAAGTACTGAGTGTTGTGTTTCCCTAACATATTTCTTCAGTACTCCCAGCAGCATCGTTATTAGACAGGTATTACCGCGATTGCCCAGATTTTTTAGATGGGAGCCTAGTATTAATTAACTAGTTTAATAGACATACTACTAAGTAACAGAGCAGGGAACTAAAACTAATTCTCAGGGACTCAAAAGACTCTAGGCCCAAGAGTAAAGATTTTCTTAACTCTCACAGTGAGCTTTATTATTTAAGAAAGATGGTTTCTGAGAGACATTTATTGATTTTTATTGACGTACACCTGTCTTGAAGAGTTTATTATTGTAGTAAGGAAAAAAATCATCTCTTTGAAATCTTTTTTTGGGGCTGGGGGTACTAGAGTAACAATCAGATGAATTATTTTAAAGATTTTATTTATTTATTTGACAGATAGAGAGATCACAAGTAGGCAGAGAGGCAGGCAGAGAGAGAGGGAGAAGCAGGCTCCCTGCTGAGCAGAGAGCCCGATGCAGGACTTGATCCCAGGACCCTGGGAACATGACCTGAGCCGAAGGCAGAGGCTTAACCCACTGAGCCACCCAGGTGCCCCTAGAATGAGTTATTTTAGATAAGTAACTGATGCCCAGAATATTTTAGTGACTCATTTAGGAGCTGTGGTTAGTGAATGATACAACAGAATAAAAATACAGTTTTCCTGGATTCCATTATAGTACTTATATGGAAATACCAGTTTCTAAACAAAATCACATACAGAGTTTGAAGTAGTTGGTGGTTTAACTAAGTTAGCCTAAATTCTTTTCACATGGCTTAGAAAATGAGCTATAAATATGATTTTTGTGTAAGTGAGCAAAATGGTATATATCTCCCAAATATAAAACTCATATAGAAAGACATACATATAAAATATTCTTGACAAATTAATCTAAGAGTTGATAGCAATTTAAACCACTCAGGAGTCAGTAATATAACATTGTGGGCAAATTTTACATGGGGAAATACTGTAATTTGTAGTGTTTTAAATGCAATCTAGTTCCAATTTTAGGGTTTGCTAAAGTCTTGCTAAACAAAGCAGTATTTTAAGAGCAGTGATGGTTTTTACTTTCTCTGCCTCAGATCCTCTCCTTCTGTAAGGAATCACAAAGTTGATAACAAAACCTCCTTTTCCAGTGAGAAATTTGTTTTATTAGTTCTGTAATTAGCCAGTCAAAATTTGACCTTACTTATAATGGCAGGAAAGGACATATCCAAGGTGTTAATGAACAAAGAGTAAGCATGGACTTTGGTTTTCATTTGGTATTGGATGTGATACTTCTGTCCTGGTTATAAATCATACTGGAAATGATAAGCAAATTGTGAATTATGATAATTTTCTGGATAACTATCAGAAATATCTATCAAAATGTAAAATGGGTAAATTTTGTCCTAGAACAATATCTTTAAAAATCTGTTCTATAGAGGTGTTCACATGTATGAACAAAGATGCCATGAAAGGTACTCACTGTAGCAGTGTTTGTAATGTCATATATGTTAAAACCATGTAGACATTAATCAGTAGATGAATGGTTAATAAAAATATAAGACATTAATATTTGTGAAACATTATAAGACTTTAAGAAGATTGAGGTTCAACTATTAGTGGTAGTATAAAAATTTAGGCTACTGTAGAAATATCTCTAATGTATATTTTCTGTAATTTATAGTTTTTTTCTACTTAAAATATATAATTCAGATTAGGTTTTGATTATATCTATATGTAGATGCAGATGGTATATTTATAGAGATAGATACCTGGATATAAATACAAAATTATTAACAGGTAAGAGGAAGAGTGGGATTAGAAGAGTTTTCACTTTGTAACTTCTTGGTATTCATTTTGTTTTACTAAGTAAAATTATATTGGATGGTTAAGGGATTTAGCTTGTTTTTCAAGGCAGATTTAATACTATCTTTAAGTAATCTTCACTTTGAAATTTGATTTAGAGAAACAGTTGTACATGTTTTCGCCAAAGGGAATTATATTCAAAATTATGGGAAATAAAACATTATTACAAATAGCCCTCTAGTACTGATTTCTTTCTCACTCTGAAATTCTGGCCGTTTATAATTGCCCTCAGATGACCAATCAAATATAACCACCAAAGTTATTTCAAAAACACTTCTTCCGTAAGGTAACCCTTTCAAACCCCATCCTCTTTAAACTTCATTTTCAAAAGGTATCTACTGCTTGAGTTTCTGCTTCACAGGCTAGAGAGATGCATTTGTCTTCTGTTTATGAAGAACGTGAACCTTTTCATTTCTTCTATAAGATCGTTAAGTCTCTAGGGCTTGAACGATTTGATTACCTACTGCAACATAGAGGGCTGATAATCACAGAAGACAGATATGTTGCTGGTAAATGAAGATCTGCCAATGATTTATTAGTACTTTGGGATAATGGTACAATAGTTATGGCTGAGCAGGCATTTCCATTATATCCAGTTTGGGGCTTTTATTTTATAGCAAAAACCATCTTTGAGGCAGAGGTTTCACTTCTCTAAGCCCAGTTTGTAATTATTTGGTTAAAATTATAGCTCAGAAATTTGAGTTTAATTAAGATAAATATGTGTTTTTCCTTTTTTGTTGTAGTGTCTCAGCAACATCAAAGTCTCATTTTGAAACACTTCAAGCATATTATAGCATGTTGTGTACACTGGAATTTTGAAATCCTCCAGAGTTTTGTGAACCTCTGATATCATAGAAAACTGATATGTTTTGAAAAATGACAGAAAAGAGGCTGATTTAATTTGTAAAACTGAGACAAAGCAAAGAAGGTTGGTTGCTTTAGAAACCATCTTCCATTAATCTAACATTATCTGAGAATGTTTTGTTTAGAAAATACTAAAATCATTGGTCCACACGGGTGGTTTTCAGTGACTCACTTTTGACGTCTGAACTAAAAAGATCTTTATCCTTATTGCTTTCTAAAATGTTCATAGATTTTGATTGTTTAATTTAATTTTAAAGGATAATAAGTTTTGGATGCAGACTTTTCATCTTTATGAAGGCAAGATTGAGCCCATACATATCTCAAATAAATTTATCTTCTGTCATTTAAGGGAAACTCAGTACATAAATATATGTGAGAAAAATATGTAATATTACTGAGTAAGATCTACAATTTGCAGAATAATTAGAGATAAAATATAACAATGGCCAATCACTTGAAAAATAAACCATTTATTATTTAAGGCAAAGCCATATAGGAAGCTAACATTTGCTAAAAGCTTAGTTTGGTTCAGGCAATTTATACCATTATCTCATTTATTCCTTATGATACCCTGGTTTGGTAAGGAATGGAGTTTGTGTAAGGTCAGAAGTCTAATAAAAAGAAAATCTGGGAATTGAATCCAAGGCCGTGTAAGACAAAACTTATGTTCTTTCTTTTCCTTTAATAATGCTAAATGTATGTGTATGTAGGTAGTTGTGTTTAAAAACAAAGTCTTGGGGCGCCTGGGTGACTCAATGGGTTAAAGCCTCTGCCTTCGGCTCAGGTCATGATCCCAGGGTCCTGGGAAAGAGCCCTGCATCGGCTGTCTGCTCAGCGGGAGCCTGCTTCTTCCCCGCTCTCTCTCCTGCTTGTGATCTCTGTCTGCCAATTAAATAAATAAAATCTTTAAAACAAAAACAAAAACAAAACAAAACAAAAAACAAAGTCTTAATTCAACATACATTAAGGTAGAATGTAAACTAAATGAGGGCAGGATGCGTATCTGTTGTGTTCCTTTGCAAATAATGGCAAGTGCTTGATGAATATTCAGTAAGTGTGTAAATAAAAAGCATTTAATATCCATTCAAAGGAATGTTATATATATGAATAGTATAAATAGAGAATTTTATATACTATATTTCAGTGTTTCAGAGATTTTTGCAATTTCAGCCCTAAGACTAATTTTATTTTACTGTGGTGGAAACACACCATGAAATCTACCATCTTTCTTAATTTTTAAATATATAATAGTACAATAGTGTTAATTATGTATATCTTGTTAAGCAACAGATCTCTAGAAGTTTTTCATCCTGCAAAACTGAAACTCTACCTACTGAACAACAGCTTCTTTCCCCTTTTTGTCCAGCCCTTGACACACTGTTCTACTTTCTGTTCCTAAGAATACAACTGCTTTGCATACTTCCTTTAAGTAAAATTTATGCAGTACATATCCTTCTTTGTCTGGCACATTTCACTTAGCGTAATTTACTCCCTGTTCATCCATTTTGTCACAAGTGGCGGGATTTCATCTTCTTTATTAAGGTTAAATAATATGCCATTGTAGATCACATTTTCTTCATTTACTGGGCACTTAAGTTGCTTTTATTTCTTGGCTATTATAAATAATGCTGCAGTGAACAGGGTCATGCAAATATGTCTTTGAGATTCTGCTTTCAATTCATCTGGATAGATACCTAGAAGTGAAATTACTGGGTGATACGGTAAATCTCTTTTTAAATTTCTGAAGGAATTCTGTAGTGTTTTTCATAGGAGTGCATCTGTCATTTTATATTCCCATCATGAGTGTGCTAGGGTTCTAATATCTCCACATCCTCATCAATACTTTTCCTTTCTTTCCTTTTAACAGTGGTTATCTAATGGGTGTGGGTGCAAGGTGATATCTCATTGTGCTTTTGGATTTGAATTTCCCTGGTGACTACTGCTGTTGAGCAACCTTTTATATGCTTATTGGTCGTTTAAATGTTTTCTTGGGAGAAATGTCTATCAGGGTCTTTGCTCATTTTTAGTCAGATCATTATTTTTTTCTCCCTGAGTTACCAAAGTTCTTATATATTCTGGAAATTGACCCCTGAATAGGTACATGACTTACAAATATTTTATTTCATTTAGTGGATTGTCTTTTCACTCTGTTCATTATTTTCTATGTGCAGTGAAATTTTTAGGTTTAAGGTAGTGCCATTTATCTGGTTTCCTTTTGTTACCTGTGATTTTCGTGTCCTATTGAAAAATTGCCGAATCCAATATCATGAATCTCTTCTCCTATGCTTTTGTTGAGCAGTTTTATAATTCCAGGTCTAATGTTTAGGTCTGTAATCCATTTTGAGTTTTTATAAGTGGTATAAGAGTCGAACTTCATCCTTTTGTGTATAGATATCCAGTTTTCCCAGTATTCCTTATTGAAGAGATTATCCTTTCCCCATAGGTAACCTGAGCACCTGTGTTAAAAATCATTTGACCTACATGTGAGGATTAATTTCTGCAATTTGTATTCTGTTCTATTGATTTATGTCTGTCTTGAGTACCACACTGTTTTGACTACTGTAGTTTCGTAATATGTTTGAAATTAAAAGGTGTGAGGCCTCCCTTTGTTTTTCTTAAAGTTATTTTGGTTATTTGAGATCCTTTGAAACTCCATATAAATTTAAGATACTTTTTCAATTCCTGCAAAAAAATACTATTGAGATTTTGGTAGAGATTATGTTAAAATTGTATAGTGCTTTGGGTTATATGGACATTTAAACAATATTAAATCTTCCAAGCCAAACATGAAATGTCTTTCCATTTATTTGTATCTTAATTACTTTCAGCAATGTTTTGTGATTTTTGGAATACAAATCTTTTTTGTCTCTTAGGTTATTTTTAAGTTTTTTGTTTGTTTGTTTGTTTTTTAAGATTTATTTATTGGGAAGGAGTCGTGAGGAAGTAGAGAGTAACTGGGTGATGGACATTAAGGAGGACATGATGTAACAAGCACTGAGTATTGTATAAGACTGATGAGTCACTGAACTCTATCTCTGAAACTAATAATACACTACATTAATTGAATTTAATTTTAAAAAATTAAAGATTTATTTATTTGGGAAGGGTGGGTGGCAAAGGGAGAAGGAGAGAATCAGAGCCTGACATGGGGCTTGATCTTATGACCCTGAGATCATGACCTGAGCCAAAATAAAGAATCAGACACTTAACAAACTGAGCCAGGCACCCCTATTTTTTTAATGTTATTTTAAATGAGATTGTCTTTATATGTTTTTATATATATAAAAATGTCTTTATATATTCAGTCTTTATAATGTTGGGGTAAGTACTTTTTTTCCTACTCTGTTGAGAGTTTTTGTAAATGGTATTGAGTTTTGTCAAATGCTTTCTCTGAGTGAATCGAGATGATCCTGTTCTTGTGTGTTTTCCCCCTTCATTCTGTTAATGTCCCGTGTTACATTGACTTGACTTTTACATGTTGCATGATTCTTGCATCCCAGGCATAAATCCTACTTGGTCTTGGTGTATAATTATTCTAATATGTTGTTGAATTTAGTTTACTATCATTTTGTTGAGGATTTTTACATCAATATTGACCAGGGTTATTGGTTTACAGTTTTCTTTTCTTGTGGTATGTTTGTCTGATTTTGGTGTCCATGTAACGGTGTCGTAAAATGGATTTGAAGTGTTCCTTCCTCTTCAGTTTTTGGAAGAATTTGAAAAGATTTGACGTTAAGGGGCCTGGGTATCTTAATCTGTTGATTTAGTGTCTGGTTCTTGATTTTCATTCAGGTCATGATCTCACAGTTGTGAGTTGCACCACCCTCCACTTCCAGCCTGGAGCTTGCTTGGGGTTTCCTCAATCCTTCTCTCTCTGCCCCTCCCCCATATCTCTAATAAAAAAAATAATAATTGATGTTAATTCTTCTAATGTTTGGTAGAACTCTGTAGAGGAGGCATCTGATCTTGGGTTTTTATTATAATTCAGAAGTTGTCGGTGACCAATTCAATCTCTTTACTATCTATAGGTCTGTTCAGATTTTTAATATCTTCATGATTCAGCATATAGTTGAATGTTGTTGTTTGTTTAATCTATTTGGCTGTTCTGCCTTTGGGGGGACTTAATCCATTTACACTTAAAGTAATTATTGATGGGGGTGCCTGGGTGGCTCAGACATTAGGTGTCTGCCTTTGGCTCAGGTCATGATCTCAGGGGTCCTGGGATTGAGCCCCGCATAGGTCTGCCTGCTCTGCACGAAGCCTGTTCTCCCTCTCTCACTCCCCCTGCTTGTATTCCCTCTCTTGATGTCTGTCAAATAAATAAAAATCTTAAAAAAAAAAAAATTACAGATAGAGTAGGAATCACTTGCCATTTTGTTTCTGTATTCTCAGTTTGTCCCTTTTTCTCACTGTTGCTAACTTCTTTTGTTTATCTTTGATTTTTTTTTTTTTTTGCATCAATATGCTCTGATTCCCTTCTCATTTTCTTCACCTTTTCAATGGAAATTTTCTTTGCAGTTATGATGGGAATTACATAAAGTGTCTTATAACAGTCTATTTTCAACTGATAATAGTTTAACTTCCATCGCATACAGAAATTCTACTTCATGCTCCCATCCTTGTTAAGTTATTGTTGCCACAAATTGCGTATTTTTGTTTTTCAGTCATTAACATAGTTTTACAGTTATAGTTATTATATGTTTTTAACCCTTTAAATTCTATTAATAATTGAAAGTGATTTATGCAGCACTACTACATTTTTACAGGATTCGGTATTTCTCTCTATATTTACCTTTACCAGAGAGCTTTATATTTTTTTATATGCATTTGTGTTGCTATCTGGTGTCATTTCATTATTTAACATTTAGCAAACTACTTTTACAGCTATTATGCCCATCCAGTCTCATACAAACCTGCAAGATAAGAAAAGCATAGCATATTATTTTACAGATGAGTCTCAGCTACTGAGTCAGTGCCACATGATATTTAAGTACTTGAACTGCAGGGAGATTTCAGGTCTTCTGACTCTGAGCCCATGGTCTCCCTTCAGTGCCTTTCTTCCTCCATTCAGTTTCTTCTACGACTGAGTACATATTAAGGACTCCTCATTTGCTAATTCTGGGATGATAGAATCTACACATCACTAGGGAGTTACACTTTTTTGGTTGTGTTTTGTGAATTTTTATTCTGTCCTCACCATAAAGAAATCACCCTTTTTGTCCCTTCTTTTTGTTTTTCTGAGTTTTTAGCCACTTGCCAGGTCCCTCTGAGGCCAATTCTGTAATTCCTCTCAATACTATGACTTCCATTTTCATGGTAAAGGTGGAAAGAGTTATAAAATGATGACATAGTTTGTTGAAGTAAATCTTGGCTTCTGCTACCTTACCACCTTAAGTGGCAAAAGATTAAAGAACAAAGGCCTAGTTGAATTGTAGTTAATGGTTATTAAAGATGAAAGCATTCCTATGCATTTTATAAGGAGAAATTTAGTAATATTTTCAAGTCTGTCATTTTTAGTGATTCACAAATATATAAATCAGGCCTTCAGCATTTGAAAATCCTCTCTTGAAAGACAAATTGAGTGAACCTTACAGTAGAAGGGTGCCTGGGTGGCTCAGTCAGTTAAGGGTCTTCCTTTGGCTCAGTTCATATTCCCAATGTCTTGGATCAAACCCTGCATTGGGGTCTCTGCTCAGTTGGGAGTCTGCTTCTCCCTCTTTTTCTGCCCCTCTCCCCAGCTCATGTTCTCTCTATAAATTACATATTTTCTTTCTTTCTTTCAGAGCCTTATAGTAGCATGCCTGGGTGGCTCAATCAATTAAGCTCCTGACTCCTGATTTTCGGTTCAGGTTATGATCTCAGGGTGAAAAGATCAGGTTCTTCTTGAGCGTGGAGACTGCTTAAGATTCTTTTCCTCTCTCTCTGCCCCTTCCCCAACCTCTCCAGCCCTCTTGCTCACTCACAAGTGTGCTCTCGCACACCTGTGCTCTCTCTCTCTCTAAAAAAAAGGCAACAACATACAGTGTAAAAAAACAAAATTTCCAATCTAATCCAGAATGTTAGCAGTTTCTAGAAACTTTTCTTTTGTCTGGTTTCATAATATCACCATCCTATTAATCCCAAAGTTGTTGAAAGTGAGGGGGAGAGAATTTTGGCAAATTCAACAAGTGCTTGATCCATTTCTTTAGTTTATGGAGTAAAGCTGAAGCTGCACAATCTAGAAATGGGTTAATTTTACCATGGTCAAATACAAATTCATGTATCTTTTCTAATAGGCAATCAGTAGACTTTCCTGTTGTCTAGCAATATCGATGTTTATTAATTGAGAAGACAACACCTTTATTGATGGTATGTTTATAAGAAAAATTACTAGTTATAGTAAAGAAACTTAAAATATCATGTCTCGATTGCCTCTAAATGTGAGTAGAATTATTCATTTAACAACTCCCCTTAAATGAAATATGAAATAAGTTTTCCTCGACTATATCAAGTCATAGAGAATAGATTCTTGACAATGTGTTTCAATTTAAAGAAAGAAAAGATTTTGGCCTATCATTAGCATGAGTATTTTAAGAGAGTATACTGGGTTGAACAGTTTACCCTCCCAAGTTCATGTCACACCCAGTACCTCAGAATACAAACTAATTTAGAAATAGGTTCATAGCAGATATAATTAGTGAAGATGAGGTCCTACTGGGGTAATATGGGCCCTAACCCAATATGGCAGGGGTCCTTACCAGAAATGGAGAAAAGCCACAGAAGCACATACACTTAGAGAGTGTTCCATGTGATGACAAAGGCAGGGATTAGAGTGATGAGTCCACAAGCCAAGGATCTCTAGATTGCCCACAACACTAGAAGCTATGAGATCCCCCATAGAGCCTTCAGAGGGAAACATGTTCTCACCAACACCTTGATTTTGGATTTCTAGCCACCGTAACTGTGAGATAATAAATTACTCTTGCTTTAAGCCACCCAGTCTGTGTTTGTTGTGACAGCCCTGGGAAGCTGATAAAGGGTTATTGGAAAGCAAAGTAAAATGAGGTATTTATAAATGGTGAAAAGCAGATGGAAAGATCCTAAAAGTTATTATTTTTATGAGGGCACTTGGCCTCGCTGTTCTATCTCTTGGTAGGGGTGGGTGGGGGGATTTGCAAATTAAAAAAGAATTACTCCTCACTGTAATAATCTACATAAGCAGATGTCTGTGTAACAGAAAGGAGAGGTGCCAAAGTGGAAAGTAAATAGTATTTGGCCAGTACTACATAGATGAGATTACCACTGTAGCAGGTGTGGTCTTTGCTTCATTTTTTTTTTTTTCCCCTTTTCCACCTTCAGCCAGGTTCCATTGAATTTATGTTGGTCCAATCCCTCTGTCACACCTCTATGACTTTTTTGAGATCAGTAAACTTTTTTTTTTCCCCCCATGAAACTATTGATAAGAATAACTGAGTTTCTGAGCTTTTACTGAGTACTTTGGGTTCACTTTTAAGTATTTTTACATTAATTTATGTAATCTTTACAGACAAATGTAGCAGCAAATAATAACTTTTAAATTTTATATTGGAGACTTTAGAAACATTAAAGAAACTAGTCAGTGCCACATAACTAGTAAGTGGATGGAGCCAAGAGTCCAAGCCAGACACTCTGACTCAAGAGCCAAGCTCTTAATCACCAGGCAATGCTTTGCTGGCAATAGAGATTTACTCCATTTAGTTCCTGATTTCTTTCAGCACCTGACCTGTCCTGAACACTGCATTTGCCTCTAGGTGCCCTCTGGCAGCACTGCCCTGCTTGGACTACTGACAAACCTCTCTGTTCTGAGAGGCATTAATGTACTGTAACAGAGACCTCATGTTAGCCCATGTTTTCATTCACCCAAACCAAGCACTTATAGGTGATTTGGGAGCGGTAGAAAATTATTTGGTGTTTGTGGCAAATTACCAAATAGCTTTGACTTTCTGGGAGGTAGAGGTATTTGCCTTCCGTTTTTGATACCAGGCTTGGGAACACCACAGCTCAAATGAATTTGGGGAATGAATGAATGCATACGTGAAAATTGGTTTTCGGGACATCCTGAATGATTCTCTACTTACAAATGTTATTTCCTATATAAAACAAATTTCTTGCATTAGCCAAGTCATTAAAGTAATTTCAATCTAAGAAGTGTGCAAATACTGCGTTATCCGGACTAGCTGTGAGATGTGGTGATTAAGAGAAAATCCTACAGTCATCCTCCTTGGGTTTAAATCCACCACTTACACATTACTGACTTTGGGCAAGCTAACTTTCTTTCTCTGTGCTTCATTCGATCCATATATCATCATAATAAATAAAAAGTCCTGACAAAGTACTTGGCACATAACAAGCATTGCGTATATATTTTCTAGCAACTATTATGAAAGAAGAATAGCTGTAGGTTTAGTCATTTTTTTCTATTGCTCTAACTTGAAAATGTGACTTGGGAACCAGAAATTAAAAGAGGTAAAAGTCCCCAGAATTTAAATAAAAATGTAAGTCATTAATAGCCCCTCTTAAAATACTTGTTGGTCAGTTGAGATGCAAGATAACTTCTAACTCCATAAAAAGTAGTAACAGCAGCCACAAACCTATACTCTGTGAAGAATTCAAATCTTACTATAGGCATGGTGACTCCTTCTCTATCAACTTGTGCTTTCAGTCCCCGATCCTGGTTCTCAGTATGTTGGTCTTGAGTGGGTGATTTTTTTTCATCTAGAGTGAGAAAAGTTGGGTGAGCCCCAGCAAATGAGCATGAGATACTTTGGAGAATCACCTGAAAGAACAAGGGGCTGGCAGATTCCATTCATACGTGACACCAGTTACAGAGGGCATCCTGCAATCCCAACCACACACAGTAGCTATTGACTTCAGTTCTCTGGCTCTGTTTCCCTGCAGAGCAGATCCAAGCACAAAGCTCCCACTGTCTTCAAAAGGAAGCTCTGTGTTTGGATGGACTCTGCAGGAAGAAGATGAGAAGCTGACCCACGGTTCCTGTTCTTCTCCCAGATGCATTTGTCCAGGAGATATTGAGCTGAGATATGTGAATGCTGTAAAGTGTTTAATATGATCATATGTAGGCTGCTCAAGAAATGACAGTTGTGAAGTGAATTTCTGATTTCATTGTGTTGAACCCTACAGTGGCAGACATACAAATACCCCTGAAATGGAACCTTCCACTTTGTTACTGTGATAAAGGGTGGTATTAGACCAAGTCAACTATATCTTAGAAGCTGTTCCACAGAGTCAATTTTCAACTGTATTAAAAAGTGAATACTGAATACTCTTGAAGTAGCCAAGAATCCCCCTGAATCTTTTGTTTGACTTTGGAGTCTGGATATTGTTCCCATTCTTACACAATTCCTCCTCGGTTTCAACCCCATGGGGAAGAAAATGATCATACCTCTTAGATAAATCCTTGTCTTACATTTATAGTTGAGCTTACTTTCAAGAAACAAGAACCTTAATCGAGATTTTCAAGTGCCTTAGTGATCCTGGGAGTCTTTTCCCATAACACTGGTGTGGTGATGGTGTGTGTGTGTGTGTGTGTGTGTTTGTGTGTGTATATTACAAATCAGCCTTTCCCCCCATTCTTATATCTAAAATGATTAAATATTGGGGGTTATATTTAGATGGCAAAGCAGAAAAGCAGCTGCAGTTAATTGAGAAAATTTAGATTGGATGTAATATACTATATAGAATCAGAAGCAGTCAAAACAAAACAAAACAAAAAACGCCACAATTCTGCACCAATTGTTCAAATCAGCAACAATTTCTATATGCCACAGTACTGTATTTTGGACTTGACAACTTTACATTTTGTAATAGTACGTTCTAAACATTGAGAGAACACAGACACCCTCACATTCTCTATGTGGAGACATTATTGGAGTGAGGCTTGTGCCAAACTAGTTTAAAATCACTGAATTGTATGTTCAGGAAAATGAAGATATTTTAATAGAAGTTACTTTAACAATGACTTATTTTTGGAGTCACTGAGAATATAATGAATATATTCCTACTTATAGTTCTATGAATTATTAAACATCACGGTCTTTTTTTTTAAGTCTGACTGAAATTTACACTTTTTGCTTAAGGTCCTTTTCAAAGGCAATTCAGTCTTTGAAGGATTCAAAGGAACATTTTGTGTGTTTGTGTGTATCTGTGTGTGTATTTTGTTTATATACATATTAAACAAACAATGGGACTTTGAAGATGGAACATTTTTCTTGCATTCCTATATAGTAATATTTTATACTTGAAGCATATTTCCCTAGCAGTAAAGAAATATGTCTTTGCACACATGCAATTATACTAATAAGCTGAAGGAAGTCAGTGAATATAAATTAGAAAATAGTAGGAAGTTTCAAATATTTACTGGGAGCACAAAGAAAACTAAATTGTATGCTTTGCTGCTCTGTCTCATGAAGCAGACACATTTAAAAAAAATCCCATCATAAAGTTTATTTTCTAAGAAATAAACTCTTGGAAGTTCAGTGAGTTTTTATACTAATTAGTCATGAATTGAAAAATATATTATTAGGAGGACTGAATAACAGTTACTAGCACAACAATAGAATACTTAGAATACTTAGTAAAATAGGTCTCTTATTTTTTTATGATAGGTTTTTCATGACATTATTAATTCCATAATTAAAAATTCCCCAATAAATCCAAATATACACAAAAGAAAATACATGTGATTTTAACCATCACATTTGTAGCATAACTTTTCATCATTACTTTTCTCTCCCCTTCTGTTTTTTGTAGGAAAATCCAAAGGCAAATTCTAGACATCATGTCTTTTCATGCTTAAATACTTAAGGGAGTATTTTAAGAAAACTTTTAGAAAGTAAAAGAGAATTTGCTTATATACCATTATGACAAAGTAACACATAAAAATTATAGTACTTAATAAATATTTCCTAATAACCCTTATTAAAATTTTCCTGATTGCCTAAAAATGATTCGCATACAATAGTTTTTTCTATGTATTTTTAGGTTCATTTCAACTTCCTTGGATCTCTAGTAATACAGGAAAAAATCTGATTCAATGAGCTTCATGAAAAACTAGTTGGAAAACCTATACCTAATCTATTTTACAATCTATTTCACAGATTATCCATCCTAACCTATTTGCTGAATGTTTCTGGAAATGTGAATGTATTTGCACTCTATATGCTTTTTCTCAGATTATTCTATCCTTGGAATGTCCTTGCTCTTATTTCCTGGCTTCTGAATATTTGCTCATCTTTTAAAACCCATTCAAATGGACATTGATCTCTAATGTCTTTCTTGGCACTCTCAAATAATCCCAGGTAGAATTGGTCAATTCCTTTCCGATTCTTCTATAACATTTTGTTCATGCCAGCCATCAAAAATTAGATGAAATAGATTGTATTTTGGAAAGACGAACAAGCTAGCTTTTCATTTTTATGGCCTCCTATTTTTCAATTATGTGTGTGCTGTTTGTGACATTCCTGTTTAACCTAACCAAATGTCATAAAGCTATTCTTAGAATTTTTTGTAAAAGCTGCTTTGTTTTACCTTCACATTTAAATCCACTCTAATTCTGTTCTCGGGGAGAGCTTGTGTAAAGTAGAGGTTACTTTCATAAATGTTTGGTAGAATTTACTGGTAAAATCCTGGAATTTCCTATACGTGACTTCTAATAAGTTGATTAAATTGTTTAAATTAGATTTACTAATGCTTACACTTTGTTTGTTCATCCATTAGTTTTGAAACTTATTCTTCTAAAAAGTTGTTAATTTTGTTGAATTGTCAAATACTTAAAAAAAATCCTCTTTATTTTTAAATGTCTTCATTACTAGTGGCAATGTCCATTTTTTATTTCTTCTATTAGTAGTTTAGATTTTCTGACCTGTTTTTCCTGATGATTCTTGCTAGAAGGTTTTAGATTACACAGAACTAACTTTTGGCTTTTTTTGGGGGGGGTGGGCTTTCATATTATTTCAGTGGTTTCTGCTTATTTATTCTTTCTAATTTTGTTAAGGATTGCACTTGTTTTTTCTAACTTCTTTTGGTCTATACATAGATAATTGATTATTAGTTTTTGTTTTTTCTTTTGTGACATATCTGTTCAAAGCTACACATCTAATTAGTGCTTTATGTTCATACAATTTTCACATATCTTTTTCAGTTAAATATATTTTCTAGCTTTTGTATTTCCTTTATGCCTTTTTCCCACTTATTTAGAAGTGTTATTGCTTAACACTTAGAAAAATCCCCATATATTTTGAAATTATCCTGAGTTGATTTTCAGCTTAATTTCACTATGGTCAGGGAAGATTATCTGAATAATTTAGTCCTTTGAGAGTTATTGTTAACTAGCATATTATTAATTTTGGTACATTTTTATTTGACCTAGAAAAGAATATGTGGGTTTTGGTTCTGGTTTCAGAATTCTACATATTTCATTTATATCAATCATGTTAATTAATGGCTCCAATATTCTATATGTTTTTAGATTTCTGTAAGGTTATTCTTTTATTAAGACAGATGTCTTAAGTTACTGCATTATGATAGGTCATTTATTTTTTTCTTTAAAATTGTTTTCCTATTTTCCCTTTATTTATTAATTCTATTATTGGGTATATGCATATTTAAAAGCATTACGTAGATTGAGTTGGCTCTTCTGTGCTTCTGAAATGTCATCTTTGACATTAATTGATGCGGAACTACAAGTGAATGGTCAAGAAAGAATTCTTGGGACATTTTTGGTGCAAAAAGGTGCTTTTAGACAGGTCTCGTAGGCAGAAAGAGCTGCACTTTTGCTGTATGAAGTTGATGGTCATATGCTAAGTGTTCAAGGGGAAGGGGACACGCAGGGAGTATTATAAATGTTTTCTTGGAATTTCTACTCATAAAGCTACTTTTGCAAGATTTCTCTGCCTGCTTATCATTCAGCTTGGTATTAACTATTGGTGAAATGTATAGGCAGTCATGAAACCATTTAAGTAAGTAGCAACCAGGACATATTTGATCATTATCAGAACTATGCACACTATATGTCAGTCTTCTCAGTTAAAAGTGAATATTTTTCTGCTTCTATTCCCCATCATTAATGATGCATCTTGTATTAAACTCAGCTTTGAATGAAATTAGCATAGAAACACCAACTTTTTTGGACTACCCTTGCACTACCAAACAATTTCCATCCTTTACATTCAAATTTTTTTTAACATTTAATGTACCTTTTATAAGTAGCATATATAGATGAGTTTCATAATTTTTATGGGCTGACAGTTATTCTTTTACTTGTAGTATATAGTCCATTGGTATCTAATGGAAAATACTGGTATGGTTCTGTTTGTATCAACATCCTTCTAGTTGTATTTGATACAGTTTTTAAAAAGCTTTATTTCTTTCTTTTAGAGAGCATGCATGAGCAGGGAAAGGGGCAAAAGGTAAGGGAGAGACAATCTCAAGCAGACTCCCCACTGAGTATGGGAGCTTGATCCCATGACTCTGATATATATATATATATATATATATATATATATATATAAAATAAGAGTCAGATGTTTAACCTGATGGAGCCACCAAGGCACCCCAGTATCTGATACAATTTTATGTTCTTTTTAAACATATGCACATTTTTATTTTTATTTGTTTATAGATTTTTTTTTTTTTTATTTATTTGAGAGAGAAAGAGAGAGACAGCATGAGCTGGAAAGAAGAGCCAGAGGGAGGAAACTGATATCCTGCTGAACAGGGAGCCTGATGGGGGGCTTGATCCCAGGACCGTGAGATCATGACCTAAGCCAAAGGCGACGCTTAACTGACTGAGCCACCCAGAAGCTCCCATAAGTACATTTTTAAAAATCAGTCTATTATGGTCACTTTCTTCTGTTAACTTCTGAGGTGATTTTTTTTTTTTAGTTATTACCTTGGAGATTAAAACAAATTTTATGACACTGTAAATGAAATTCCTTATAATGTTAGAATAATTTCTTAAATAGCTTTATTGAATTGAGTTTGGACATATGGCTACACTCATGACATTATCATCACAATCAAGATGATAAACATCTTCATTACTTCCAAAAGTTCTCTGTATCTTTTTCAGCAGTCAGAACACTTAACATAAGAGCTAGCCTCTAAAAAATTTTTTAAGTACACAATATCATGTTGTTAACTCTAGGCATGATGGTAGAGAACATCTAGAATTTATTCATCTTGTATACAGGTAAGGTACTTTCAGAATTGCTAATCTGTATCCTGATAAAAGAACAAATTTGCCAACTAGGGATTATATACAATACTAACTGATTTTTTTTTTTTTTTTTTAATAGGGATGTCAAGGAATGTAATGTGGGAAACAGTTAGAAAATAATAGTAGTAGCAGTGCCTGGGAGACTCAGTCAGTTAAGTGTCTAATTCTTGATCTCAGCTCAGGTCTTGATCTCAGGGTCATGAGTCTCACTGTGGACCCTACCTAAAAAGTAGATGGTGAACAATAGAATAGTTAAATGGGAAAAAAAAATGAGCCATATAAACATATGAAAATTTACATGAAATGGATAATACCCCTAAGTCTTAGAGCTAAAGGTATTAATTCTCTCAAACAGGGGAAAATCTCAGTGACAGAGAATAGGTAAAGATTTGCTTAATAAATGGGTCATGTTTATTATGTCCTAATAAACATCAGGAAACATAAAACTTGGATAAATTCAACTTCCTAAAGATTAAACTTTTTTTTTTCCATTTGAAAGACACTATTTTGAAAATGAAAGGAAAACCCCTTGATTAGGAGACATTAATGGCACCAGACACAGAGTTGTGTTCAGAATATATAAAAAGATTTTACAACTCTCCAAAAGATAGAGCCCAATTCAAAATATAGGAAAACTTTCACACACAGAACCAAAGAACATACAAAGATGGCAGATACATGAAATATGTTCAACATCCTTAATCTTCAGGAAAATTCAGATTAAATCTAAACTCATTAGGATGCTAAAAGTAAAATAAGATTGACAATACCAAGTATTGGTAAAGATAAGTAGCAACCAGAACTCTCATACTCCTGTATTGCTAGCTGGCATACATAACGAAACAGACATTTTAAAATGCAATTGGCAGGATTTTTTTTTAAAGCAAACCTATGTTTAACATATGATCCAATGACCCAATTCCTAATATTTATCAAAAGAAATAAAAACACATGATCGTTTAAAGCTTACACTTGAAAGTTCATAGCAACTTTGCTTGTTATAGCCCCAAACTAGAAACAATCCAAATAAAATAAATCCTTTTTATTTTATTGTTTTATATTTTCTTCAACTGTAAATACTAACATTTCTATATCATATATATTCTTAATGTGGTTTTCTTAAGTTCTAAAGAATTCCACTCCACCACCGCACACCCCCACCACATCTCAAATCATTCTTTAAATTCATGACCTCACTGAATGAACACAGCCATGTCTATTTATTCTATTTTTATTGATATACGGTCAGTAGATTTTTCTTTGTTCACCAATTATCTAAGGTGTTTTATCGTGTGACATGCTAGACATTAAATTTTACCAATTTTTCTGGACCTCCTACAGTAGGGCAGGGGGAATCGAGAGTGGCCTTCCACTATATCCTTAATATGAGTTTGCTAAGTATGTTCTAACAAGTTCCTGGATACTTAGTATGTGCTCTGTAACTGAACCCAGGTGAGTCTACTCCTTGGTGAGTAACAGAAACTATATCTGGTGAGTTATTGTACAAAGGAAACTTGATTTACAGCAAATAAGGAGATCATGGGGAATATGACTCCCAAAGACATGACTTCCTGAGAGAGGGTGAATGGGCTCCTTTTGTTTAGGGTTAAGCTGAATATTTAGATAGGGAAGTCTTGTCAACTAGAGGCAAACATAAGGTCACACATATGCCTTAAGGAAATACATCTGTATAAACATTGTATGTTAAGTAGATGATGCTTAGGCTCCTCCTTGGGTGGAGATTTTAGTATTAGAATACGGTAAAAGTGATTGTAGGTCATTCCAGAGTTCAATCCATTGTACATCCGTGCAAGTTGGGGTTACACTCAAACTGGTCTGGGTGGTCTAGACAGCTGAAGGCCTTACCAGGACCCTGGCTATTGCTTGAGGGGTAGTTTCTGGTTTCATTTCCCCGAGTTAAGAGAGAACCCAGAAAGAAGAGATGAAGAGTTGAAGAAAAAAATTGTAAGACAAAGTTAGTGAATGCAAACAGGTGGGCAGTAAAGGTCAGGTCTTGGGGACTAGCTGATGAGGGCTCCAGGCAGATTGACTGCATTAATGACTTTAATACTGCATCATTCTCCAGGCCTCCCTGCTTGCCATATAACCTGATAGTGTTCTCCCTAGACTGACTTAGTGGCCCATGGGATGTTGGTAAGCCCAACTCAAGCAGTAGCTTTGAATGATTGGGCTCATTCCCTCTTGTGTTCTGCCATTCAAATGAGAACATGCCTGGCCTAGCCTGCTGCAAAGTGAGAACCACGGGTGCCATTGTCCCCCTTCCCTATTGCCTGGGATGCATCAGCTGAATGCCTGATATATGAGTATTCCAGGACCAAATGAACCACTGAGCTATGCTTACCCTAAAACATTGAACTGTGGGATCATTACCAAAATAAATGACTGCTTGTTCTATGCTTGAGTTTTGAGGTGCCTATTTACACAGCATTATTGTAGCAATGGATAGCTTATACAGTGACAAATCCCCTTCCTTTATGGTAAGAGGTTTTGCTTCCTGGCTTAGCATGGCTCCCTGGAGATTTCTTCTATAAGAAGATACTGTCTTTTAGGCTATGCTCCTACATATTTCACTTGGCTGTATCAAGCAAGCTTTAAAGATCCTTTCTCTTTTGTATGACCTCACTCTTCTGTTAGCTACTGTTTTAATACTGTCAATTCTTTTTTCATTTTTTTAAAAAAAAATTAGAAGTTGTGAACTATGGATTTACTCTGTTAAAAATTCTAGTTTAAAACCATTACCTCTATATATAGGAAAAGAATTAAAATACTTAAAAGCGTACTCAAATTTGGAGCAATATCTATTCAGCAATTGTATGCCACGTATGATTTAAAATTTTTAGTTTTCAAGCCAGAGACTTATATGCCAGGTATCTAATATGTATAATTAATATATAATTAATAATGTATGTAATATATACAAAATTCAACTGAGTAAAGTTAAAGATCTAATTGGCTTTATCCAGTGATTCATGAATCAAGTAGCCTGCCATCCAGCAAATAGAAGGAAATGGAGGAGCTATATAAAGTGGAAGGGTTTTATAGGCAGAAATGGGGAGGGAGAAGGAAGTCATTAGCAAAAGAATTGTTTCAGTCAAGGTCACCTTCCCTGAGGGAGAAGGGCAGGGGGTCTTATGTGGATTGCCTCACAAGTGCTGATCAGGAAATTCCAGGCTGATTGGTTTAAAATTCCACTACTGGTAGAGGCTGAAGCTGTAATTAGGTTATGTATCCTGTCTTGGTGGGGTTTAGCAAAAGTGACTCCATTTTGGACTGGTTTTTCTTGTTTTGTTTTTGTTAATAGAAATAGCTCCTTTCAAAAGCAGTTAGATAAAATAGATGAATTAATAATATATTGACCATTCTCTTAGCATATGTTTGGATTTAAACCGAGGAAACATGCAAGAATGTACTTGGTTTGAAAGCAGCTTTGCATGGAAAGCTTCAAGTATTTCTCATATGGTTTTTTTTTTTTTAATTTTATTTTTTATAAACATATATATATTCCTCCCCCCAGGGGTACAGGTCTGTGAATCGCCAGGTTTACACACTTCACAGTCTCATACGTTTTTTTAAAAATCATAGTTCTTTTTAGTAACTATAGTAAATGTTGGTTTAGAAATTTTCTCTATAAGATGCAGTCTCGTTTTTCATGTCTTGGTCTAACTATATTATTTAAGAAACTTATAATGTTTCCTCTGCCCCACCGCATGCCTCCCACCTGTGAATCACTACCTGAACAAACCCCAAAGACAACACTCTGTCAGATAACATTTGATTAAATGGAATGACCATCTATCACTAGAGCACAGTGATTAAAATGTCCTCTGTTATCAACACCATTATCCATTAGTTAAAGGCAGAATTCATTCAGCAGAGAAAAAAAAATCAACCAAATGAGGTACTACAAATTCGATTAATCAGTTTCTAATTACTTGAGACTCATAGAGCATTTCAGAAAGGCAGGAACCACTTACCACAAAGATATGTAAAGACAAACCAAGAATGAATGTGTACCACTTAATGTTGAAAGTTCACAGTAACATTTGAAGTCCTCTAGACATTTCAGCAAAGTACTGTCCATCTTTCCTGAGTGTTCTGCCCTTGGCTTAGAAATGTGTGTTCACACTGACAAGACAATCTCCTTACCAACCATTGCCAGTCTACTCTGAATCCTCTTCTCAACTAGGCCTCAAAGTTTGGACAATGTGTTCCTCTTTGCATTGCCCCGTTGGAACAAGATCTTGCTGGATCAGTTTAGCAAGAATCCCCTCTCTTGATATCTAATATCCTCAACAGCTGATAAAATCTCATCCTTCCTCCGCCCCCCCCCCCCCGCACAGGTGACCTCTCATAACCCTGGCCTGCCTTCAGCAAGAATCCTGTCAAATCAGTTTAGTCAGAATGCCCTCAATTCTCAAGGTTCACTTTTAGTAATTTTCCATCCACTGATGCCTCCACCTTGTCCCCAACTATAAATTTCACTTTTCCTCTTATTCAGAATTGAGTTTATTTGCATAATAAGGTCTCTTTTTCTTATTTTCAGTATTTTCTGAATAAAATCTGTTTTTACCTTTAACTGCCATCTAGCTCTGGTTTTCTTTGGTAAAACTAAGATAAAACAAGTTCTCTTTTGCTTAGAGAAATAACATTTAGTATAGCAAAAACAAACAAACAAACAAACAAGACTAATTTTAGTGTTAGCTATTAAAAACCTCCTAAAATTAAATAATATGTAATCATACAGTTCTAAGAATTTCTGAGAAGACAGATGGGGCATTACTTCCTGCTGAGGAGGAGTCAAAGACCTGTCAGAGTCTGTGTTGTGTGATTGGACGTCTCCCAGTTCTTGGATTCCCATGAGAGTTACATGAGGATCCATGCTGGAATAAAGGCAGCAGGAAAGAAAGTACCCTCTCAAGGTGGGAGAGTAGACAGACCCAGAGCTGGCAATTGCCCTAGGGCTACAGGAGTCCTTTCCTTTTATGTGAGCTGGGTCTTTTGTCATGGATGAGGTGGTCTCTCGTGGAGGCTGCTTCCAGTCACATGGGGGACCCCTCCCACAGTTTGCAAGGGGGAGTTTTTGATTCTATAAGGCTTGTACAAGAACCAACATGGCAGCCTCCGCCCATGGTTAGAGGGGCCATGATCTCAGTGTACCTATGTTGTAATAAGCCTGGGGGTTATCCTGGGCACAAGTGAAGAGGAGAATGCATGTTCTGCATCTATGGCTCTTGGCCTGGTTAGCGCTAGCGTCTTGGAAGCCACAAAGTCAGAAAGCACCCCCAGGCTCCAAATGTGTAACCTATTCATCACCATCCTTGCCTCCAGCTCCTATTTCTGTCATTCCCTCTTAAGCACTTGGGACTCTGCCTCAGGATGTTTCTTCCCCTGCTCATATCTAGCTTCTACCTAATAAATCTGAGAGGTATTGACAAAATTCAATAAAGCATTCTTTACTCTAGTGCCTTCCTCTAATGTACTCTTAAGAACAAGGTAGAACCAGTATATGTTTAGCTTAAATACAACAATAACTTGATTTTTTGCAAGGCTTAGCTTAGGTTCGATAAGCATTTTTCCAAAACCAAATAAAATTTTCAATTTTGTATTAGATTTCTTAAAAATTAATGCTGACCCACAGTTTTATGCACAGAAGTTTTGAGATGGGCTTTCAGAGGTATTGAACATATATATACAAGTTCTAAGTCTACATATTCCTAAAGAAAAATCCTGAACATGCGTCTTTAGAACAAAAGCCAGTTTTTCGATGTGGTGTGACTAACAATATCATATTTGTAGCCCTGTCTCTTACTGTACACTGCCATATAGAAACTGTTCCAGGGTCCTCAAATTGAGACTGTTTTCCAAACATACCTTGTACTTTTCTAACTCACTGTTTTGTTCATGATTGCCCTCCTTGCCTGGAATGCCTTCTTCCATGTATGTTGCTATTCCACAGAATAACTCATTTTTTAAAATAATTTATTTATTTATTTTTTAAGATTTTATTTATTTTTTGGACAGACAGAGATCACAGGTAGGCAGAGAGGCAGACGAGAGAGAGGAAGGGAAGTAGGCTCCCCGACTGAGCAGAGAGCCCAATGTGGGGCTCGATCCTAGGACCCTGGGATCATGACCTGAGTCAAAGACAGAGGCTTTAACCCACTGAGCCACCCAGGTGCCCCGAATGACTTATTTTTAATAGTTACCACAATCTCTTCCAGGTAGCCTCTCCTCATCTTTTAAAATCACATCATCAGTCACTTCACTCTGCCCCTCCATTCTTCTTTTGGCTCCCCTCACCATATTTTGTTAGCCTTTGTGACAAAACTTACTTTCGGCCAAGAACCCTCTTACACATCTTCACAGGCAGCTAGCACTCACTGTACATATGTATGTATACATATGACAAACATAAATTTGAAAATCTAACATAGGGGCGCCTGGGTGGCTTAGTGGGTTAAAACCTCTGCCTCCGGCTCAGGTCATGATCTCAGGGTCCTGGGATCGAGCCCCACATTGGGCTCTCTGCTCACTGGGGAGCCTGCTTCCACCTCTCTCTCTCTGCCTGCCTCTCTGCCTACTTGTGATCTCTGTCAAATAAATAAATAAAATCTTTAAATAAAATAAAATAAAATAAAATAAAATAAAAATCTAACATAGTTTAAAAGAAGTGAATGAATTTACTTCTATAATATTATAGCAATGTCCTCTATATGGAATAAAGGAGGAGGAAGTAGCTGAAGTTTAAGTTTCATGATAACTGTTGAGTACAAGAGTACATTCTATGAGGCTGGAGAAGTCTTTGGCCTAGAGAGATAGGCCAAGAGGTTGCCTGTGAAAATTCATACAACAGCAGGCTTCAAGCAACAGTACTTAACTTGTCTCCTGGAATTTGGGGCTAAGAGTTATAGGGTCAGATATCACTCTGTGACTTTTTTGTCAGAACAGTTTCTGTGACTTTTTAATAAAAGTGAACACTGGATTTGGTGAGCCAATTTTTTTTGGTTTGTCTTTGTATAATGGAAATAGTATGGTGAATTGCTAAAACAGCAGAAGGCATATGAAGAGCTTGATAATCCCCAACCTTCAAGAAATTGTTCTTGAACTTAGAGAAGACAGCTTTTATGATATTAAGATACTTTCCACAATTTACATTATCTTACAGTTATATTACAGTTACATATTATTTATCTTCCTAAATAAACTTTAAGCAACTTGAATTAACATGTCATATGGTGTTTTATGCAGCTCAATCACATTACATAATGTTTGACATATGTCAGGTGCTTAAATGTTTGAATTGAAGTCTTCATAGAATAATTAATAGTTTTCCAGATCAAATATTTATATAGTTATGGTGATTAGTTTTGGTTGTGGGGTGGCAGACTATCATTTTAATTTATTGGTTGTTACCAAATGGCCAGCTACACCAAAAATATCAACATGGAATTATACAATGTAGCCAAAGACAAAGTTGGATTAACTAAGCCTCTAAAATTTTGTGACTGAAATATAAGTGAGGTGTACTAGTTCATCTCAATCATAACACAGTCTTCCTTGATGGATGTCCTGAGTATTTTACCTAAGTCTGATAATTCCATGATCATATTAATCTTTTCAAAACCAAGTGGACATCATAACTGTTATGTTTTTGTATTCACCGTAGTACCAGTCAAGGACTGCTATTCAGTACTTGTTGGTGTAGATATCAAATGTCATCATAATTTTAAAAAATTCCCATCTTCTTATTGGTTTTGCATCAACAGAAGTTACAAAGGCAGAAGCCTTAAAGGCAGTGGGGACTAATATTGCTAAACAAGTAAAGTAGTTAACAGAAAACCATAAAAATTAAAATTATAATCCTATAAGGAATATGAATGTGAGGTACATGATACAATACCATATTATAGAAATATTTAAACCAATCAGAAGTTGGGAGATTTTCTCTGAGGGAGTCAGATATAAAAAAATGATATGATTGTTTACTGAGAAAAGTCACCAAGAATAACTTATCCAGTTAGAAGTACAGCTAAGTCCCCATGTACAGAAGAATAGTATAACAGAACTGGATGATTTTGTCTTCTGGAAAGGGGAATATCCTATGAACTGTAGGTGAAGACATAAGTCGATACCAAACCATGTAGGGTTTTGGAAGTCCTATTAAAGTCATGTTAGTGTCTTTAGCCTGAGAGCAACAAGAACCAAGGATATATTTCAAGGTAAAGCATAGCACAAGTTAATTTGTGTTTTGGAAAGTTTACTTTAACTGCAATGCAAATAACTGATTGTAAGAAGATGAAAATATATGCAGTTGGATTCGTTAGGGCTAAGGTGTTAGTAGTTAGAGTTGGTAAGAGTGGATTTAAAACCTATTGGAGCAGCAAAATCACAAAGCTAAGCAACAGACTGAATATGCAAGAGTGAAAAGGAGGAGAGCCTTAAGAATGACTCCTAGGTCCTTGACTTGCCTATCTGTTATCACTAAAAGTCTAGAAAAAGATAAGCTTATGTAGTATGGTAGTAAGATTTCAAGATGGCCCCCAATAATACCTTACCATCTGGTATTCACGTATTTGTGTACTCCTCTGTCATTCTGAATAATGATTGACCTGGATAAATGATGGAATACTATGGAGCTGATATTACACCATCTATCTTGGTCTCTTGGATTGCTCCCTCTGGGAGAAGACATCTATCATGTTTTGTGGACACTTAAGCAGTCCTCAGGAGAAGCCCTTGTGGAGAGCAACTAAGGCTTCCTGATGAACGACAGTACTGACTTGCCAGACATGTGAGTAAGGTACTTTAAAAATGTAACCTCCATCTTTAATTAAGCCTTCAAATGACTATAAGCATGAACATCTGACTGAATGCCAAGCCAAAATACCTAGTCAAGCCAGTCTCAAATTCCTGACTTAGAGAAACTATGAGATATAATAAATGTTAATTTTTTATTAAACCACTAAGTTTTGAGGCATTTTTTTACAGAAAAATATATAACTATTACATGCTGGAAGTCTCTAAGTTTGGCTTTAGTCATATTAAGTTTGGGTGTCTTTTAGCCAAGAATCCAAGAGGAGGGAAATTGGCAGTTGGATACATCCCTGAAAGTTGATAGGTGTGGATTTGAAATACAAAAGAGGGAGTGACCTACCAGTCAATGGTAGATGAAAACACTTATAGGAAGAACACAGGCATAGAAATTAGGCCTATGAGAGAACTTTAGGAACTTAACACTGAATGGCTGACAAGAAGATAGGAGCACAAAGAAATATAAGTCATCTGGGAAGTAGGAAGAAGAAGATATTCAGAAGCATCTGTCCTTTAAGAAGGAAGATATGGCCAATAGCATCAAATGTTGAAAGTCTCATGATAAGGGATCAAAAACGTGTTTGGGATTTAGAAACCTAGATTTCTGATCTTACTGAGAATTGCTTAAATGTAACATTTTGGGAGGAAGCCTAACTGAAGTCCATTGAGAAAAATAGAGACCATGGAAAGTGTGTTAGAACAGCTTATAAGCTGCATTCAGAAGCATCATCTATGTCGCAATTCCAAGTGTTTTATAATTTGGCCATCTGGAAGTCCTACTGAATCATTTTCATGGTTCATTTGTGCAGTCAAGTAGAGATTAAGTCACATCTATTACCCTTGAATTGTGACTTAGAATAGTGACAACTTAATATTAAAGCTATCAAAATAAATAACCATAACATTGAAAACACAAAGCTAATGTTAATATTTTATGTTCACCAGTGTAATCTTATAGAAAAAAAATTCACACTCAACAGATATATAAAACTTTATAATAAAGCAGGAAAAAATTGGGGAAAATAAAAGAATGAGGTAAGAAATTATGATTTCTCACCACAAACTTGGTAATAATGGACGTATTTGCTTCGAAATGAGTGCCAACAAGCATAGGAGAGAAACAAACAGAGCATACAGGAAACACAGAATGACTAAAAAATAAAGGAGCATGAGAGAACACCACAAGTAGTCACTCAGACCTGGAAGTTCCACATTTATTTGATTCCAAATGCATGGAGCATGGTGGTCCATTAGTGATGTGTTTTCTTTCCCTTTTCATCTGCTGCTTATGTCCTAGCACTCTGCCACTTCTCAAAGCTCCATATTGCCCCCTGCCATAGTCCATCTGATATGGCACTCCCTTGAAAATGGACATGAATTTATTATCTCTTATAATCACTTTCATAATCAAAACTCCTTTATTGCTTTACAAAGAGGAAATTGTTTATGTATTTCCTTGTTAAGAAGAAAGTACTTCGATGAGACAACTATAGATATAGTATAGACTTATTTTAAAAATAAAAATCTTTCTCTCATTTATAAGTACAAATAAAGCAGGTATTTAATAATGCCATAGTAATTCAAAGAATTACTAAATTTTTATTTAGTCACCTACTGCGTTTCCTTATACTTTAATACGTCTGACAATATACACCAGAGGCATTTTCATGAAATACTGTTTCTCAGTTTAACGCTTAGTATTCAAAATGAATACGTATGTATTTTTACATCCTTTCTAACCTTCTCCTTAAATTAATCTTGAATGATGGCCTAGCTATGTTTTGTTCCTCCGTGGTTATTCATATAGTAGATCTGAAAGGATTTTTTTTCTCATGCTGTAGGCATTTAATATGTAGTAAAATTTTTGGTCTTCCAGCCCTAATAAAATCAAGGATTTGTTCTCTAACATTACTTTTTCTAAGTCATAATTCTATAGGTTAAAAGTCCAGGTGGGCTTGACTAGGTTCTATATTCAGGGTCTCACAAAGGTGAAATCAAAGTGTTGGCCAACTGCATTCTTACTGGAGATTGGGGTCCTCTTCCAAAATCCTTCTTTTTATTGGCAGAATTCAGTTCTTTGCAGTAGTGGGACTGAAGTCCTCCATACCTTGCTGGCTCTCTGCCTGAGAGACTTTCTCAATTCCTTAAAGCTGCCACTTTTCTTCTCCTGTGGCCCATTTTATCCTCAGTCCAGCAAGAACACATCCAATCCTTCTCATACAAACAAAGTTCTCTGTTTTTAAGGGCTCATGTAAATCGATAAGACCTGGCAAGATAATTTCCCAATCTTAAGGTCAACTGTGATCTAAAACCTCACATCATCATCAGAGTGAATTTCACCATACTTATAGGAAATTAATTATAGGTATGTCATCTTTGGTAGCCATTTTAGGAATTCAGTTAACCACAGCAAGCGGGAAAACAGTGTGATTTCTTCAAAAAGTTAAAGACAAATCTACAATGGTTTCTTCAAACTGTGGCATCTCAATGTATATATTATCTTGCCTAGCTCTGTTGCTCAAAATGGCAAGGCCAAGTTACATAGTTATCCTGTATGTCATCCCCATCTCAAATATCTGTCTTTGGGTAGCGTTTAATGTTAATCACCTTCTCTTGCTTTCCATTAGAGTAATTGTTTGTCTCTCTCCCTCCTGTGGAAGATTATTATGTCTACAATCTATCTACGTAAGTGTTATGGGTTGTAAAAGTATATCTTCTCCCTGGGCAACTATTATATACATAATCTGTTACCTTTTTCCATTAAGCTAATGAATGGTTGACACTTGTGATTCAAACAATCTGGCATCCTTAAATGTTGTCTTAAAAGTAAAAAATTGAAATGGTCCATAGTCAAACCTACTAAACGACATCTGTTTTGCATTCAGCATATGGTAAAAAGTTCTTGCTTCTTACAGACAGCGGAAGATGTTAAATGGATTATGGCTTGATTCCTTTTCTACTTCAGTCAAAGCAAACTTGCTGATTCAACATTTTAGACTACGAGTTTGGCTTATTTAACAATTAAGAAAAATTTTAAAAAGACACCTTGTGGAGAGAAACTATATATATTTATATTGATTAATATAAAATACCAAATTTCATCACAAATCATGGCAACATAACTATATGTAAGTAATAACCACAAATAATGGCAACTCAGTTATATATAAATAATGAGTTGGATTCCAATCATTGGAATCACTCTGTGAAAAGACATTTTGATTCTTTTCACCAGATAATTCAAAGCATTCAATAAGAGGAGACCTAGCAAAAGAATATATTTTAAATGAACTTTCCTTGGTTTGAAATTCAAAAATATATTCTAATCTCCACATTCAGCTTTGAAATGTGTGAAGGTACAAGTGAGTCCTCTGAGATGCTCCAGATTTGACCTCTCCCATGAACTTCACCCATATAGTCAACTGACATTTTTCCACCTTAAAATTCCTGCCTTCAAGAAATAAAAAACTCCCAAATTTAAAATCAGTATTCACTCCTTAATAACTTTTTCTCCTTCTCCACTTTTATATTAGTACAACCATGATTTTTTTACTACTAAACTAAATCCTAGAAAAAATACTGGTCTAGACATTTCCCCTTCCTCTTCTAAATTCAGTTTCTCATTAACACTTGTCCTCGATTGTTTTCTGCTTGTTCCACTGTGCCACTTTAGTCCACTGCTTTATCTCCTCAATCCTAAATTACTATACAATCTGGTGACTGGTTCCTTTACCTTCAGCAATCTCTGCCCACTTCAGTCAGACTAATCCTTGTGAAACACTGGTTTCATCATGTCAGTAAGGGATTCTAGACTGATTACAGCTCCCCACTTGGGATCAAGCCCAATTTCCTTCTTTTGACTGTAAGGCCAATCATTCCTTCAACTTTACTTTCTACTACTTTTCACTTACACTCTCAATTGCAGTCTTCTTTATGTCCTCACTATCCTCATAAAAACTTTTTTTTTATCAGTTTGCTGCCACAAAATTGTAACCTCCATTTCCATTTCCCAATTCCTGTCTACTCAAAGCTCGTGCATTTTTGACACGTAATACATAAACATTAAAAAAAAAATTCTATCTTCCCTTTCAAGATGCACACATTTTGTCTTTGAAAGTGTATATAAACACATACACATTATTATCTAATAAGTTCGTATGTGGTGGTTTTATTATGGTGGAATGTAACACTTCCTTCATCACACAGTACATAGTATATATAGTAAGACTGCAGGTGCTGACTTATAGATTGAAATGTTATTAAGTCTACACAAGACATTTGAAATTTTCAGTGACAATGTTTTGGTTTGGCTTAGATTGGCCCCACCCCCAGCTCCAGGTTTGAACCCTAATGAGATTAGCTTGTGACTCAGATTTTTATATTTATAAGTATTATTTTAGAGATGGTTAAGAGGACTTAGTTTGAGACAATTTGAGACAATGAAAGAATAAATTTCAAGAGTCTTAATAGCTTTGAGGAGAAAACTGCAGTCTTATTTGCTCGGTAGGTATGAAGTCTCTAACCACTGGGGTCATTTTCTGATCATGGTAACAACTGAAAATGACATCAGCCTCCTATTAGATTTCTGTAGCATCAGACACTTAACTGAGAGCTTCACAGTTATTATTAGTTCATATAATTTTACCATCTATGTGGTAGGTACCATTGTTCGACTCTTTCAGCTATAGATACTGGGGCCCAGATGAAGAAACCGAAGCTTTAGTGGTTAAAACATGGGCTGTTAATCTAGAGTCTAAGTTCCTACTATGTGAGAGGTCACCATATTGATATGACTTAGTCACAATTGTAAGTGTTGTAGAAAACACAGGTAGGAAAGGGGTCCCTTAAGACATGGTTTATGCATCTTGCCTGAATCTCTCCACATTATAGTTATGGTTGATAATATATATCCCATTGCTTGTGGTTTTTATTATTTGGTTACTTTTGTCTGCTCTATTTATTTATGTTTTTTTTTTTTCTTTTTAAAGATTTTATTTATTTATTTGACAGACAGAGATCACAAATAGGCAGAGAGGCAGGCAGAGAGAGAGAGAGAGGAGGAAGCAGGCTCCCCGCTAAGCAGAGAGTCCGATGCGGGGCTTGATCCCAGGACCCTGGGATCATGACCTGAGCCGAAGGCAGAGGCTTTAACCCACTGAGCCACCCAGGCACCCCTATTTATGTGTTAAATCAGGTGGAACTCGTCATCCCAATTTAATCACAATGTGTTCTGTGAGAGAATGAAAGGTATTCACCATAATGGCTAAAAGTTACAAATTTGGGGAGCTCACTACAAAATGGCACCCTAAGTCTGTAACTCAGACAAATGTAATTTGTAATTTTTTTAAAGATTTTATTTATGTTTTTTAAAGATTTTATTTTTATTTATTTGACAGACAGAGATCACAAGTAGGCAGAGAGGCAGGCAGAGAGAGAGGAGGAAGCAGGCTCCCCGCCGAGCAGAGACCCCGATGCGGGACTCGATCCCAGGACCCTGAGATCACGACCTGAGCCGAAAGCAGAGGCTTAACCCACTGAGCCACCCAGGCGCCCCAGATGTAATTTGTAATTTTTATGTGTCATGGTGATTTCATTTTTCTGTTTTTTGATTTAAAATGGCTAATCACTCATGATTTCATCAAACAAAACTCACCACATGATAAAATAAATCTTATTTCTATTTCCTTTATCTTGCTTGCTCATACAGAATTGAATAATATAATTAGCACACAAATACTGCAAAACAAATCATTTAAATACTATTTGATTCACAGCATCATTAGTGATTCAACACAGCACAATTTATTTTCTTTAATTAAACATATCAATCCCAGGAGATTGGATGGTTTGAAAGAATGTTATTGGCAGTTGATTTATTTATCTGTTGTTCGGTTTGTTGACTTACTCATTTATTATCTCCAGGTCACTGAGCCTGATCGAATTATAGTGGGAAGTTAATATTGTACAATGGGAGTCTCCTGATTTGCATGAGTGACCTGGTTATACCAATACTGTTCTTTCACATAAGGTATAAACATTAATATCAGTAATGTGAATACTTGCATTGAGACATTACTTCAGGCTCATCCATTAAATGAAATTTCAACATCATCTTTAAGCATATCACCCTTCCCAAGCTGATGAGAATATGTTGGCTATAGATGAAAAAGTCTTCCTGCATTTCTGGGGTGATGTAGAAAGAAATTATAAAGTATGATTAATGTCCCCCTTTTAACCTTATCTTCCCAAGCCATTTTCTACCATTGGGAACACTCGAGCAATTCCCATTACAGTTTATTCTGGTTTAAAGCAAAATCATCATACATATTTTTCTATTTATTTATGTACTCACTCCTCAGCTTCTTGATATGTACAGATATATTTCTTGTGTATGTACAAGTAATACATAATAATGTTAAAAAAAGTCTAAAAGGAAAGGCAATAAAAGGATATTACTAAGCTCCTTGAAATACAATGAAACATAGTTGCTAGTTGGTTACAGTTAATGTTTAGGGCAGATATAAAGCATCTAGCTACTTATTTACGTAATATCAGTTATATTTAGAAAAATATGATCTCCAATGTCTAGAATAGGGCTTATGTGTAGTATAAATCAATGAATATTTGTCAATATAATTCATTATATATGGGCATACATTTAAATATACATTATTACACAATCTGTATCTGTATTATACTTTTTTTCTAAATAGGCTTTATAATTTTAAAAGCAATAATATATTGAGGTAATCTTAAAATTTTGTGTATATTAATACAAGGCTTGATAATTATCCCCATCTCTGACAGAGGCTAATATCTGCTCTTTCAGAGTTAAAGGAATTTCCATCTAGATTAAACTGATGAAAAGATAACTATGTTTTCTTTTCCTTTTCTTTTTTTTTTTTTAAAGATTTTATTTATTTATCTGAGAGAGACAGACATAGGGAGAGAGAGTGCGATAGACAGAGACAGGGAGAGAGAGCACAAGTAGGGAGGAGAGGGAGAAGCAGGCTCCCCACTGAGTAGGGAGCCAGATGCAAGGCTCTATCCCAGGACTCTAAGATCATTACCTGAGCAGAAGGAAGATGCTTAACCAGCTGAGCCATCCAGGCATCCCGACTATATTGTTTTCATCACAGTTTTGGAGAGGGGCAGACAAGTAGGTTTTTCTAAACTCTAAAATAATTTTAGAGTTTATTTAAAGTTTTACTTAAAGTTTTTAGAGTTATTTAAAATAACTTTCTATTTTGCGGAATATCAGCTTATATGCCCACTGGTCCAGGGATATATGGATTCATAATAGACTAAGCAACATGATTTTGTATTTCTCAGTTAAATGTGTCAGGAATTCAGGTAAGACATGATTGGACAATTCACTTGCTTACCTGAGATGAACTGGGGTAACATGGGGGAGTTGAGCTGGTCTAGAGTGTCCCAGATGGTTTTACTTCCTTGTGTGGTATCTTAGAGGGGGCAGCTGGAAGAGAAGGCTCAGCAGCCCCTTTCCTCCTCACCATGTGATCTCTCTAGCAGAGTAGTCAGTCTGATGTGGTGGCTCAGGATGTCACAAGACCAAAGTAGAAGGTAGGAATCCTTTGAATTCCAAGCACCAAACTGGTGTGGCATCATTTCTATTACACTCTATTGGTCAAAGCAATCATAGGTCAATTCAGATTTAAGAAGAGAGGCCCTTCACCCCATCTATTGGTGGTCTAATTTTCAGCCATGTTTGAGTTGCCACAATGAAAATAACCATGTCCCATAGTTTTGTTTTCTACAAAAGAAAAAAATATAGAAAAGGACTTGAAATGATGTATATAGGACATTAATGTCTCAATTTTTAAATACTTTCATCTAACACAAAGTGTATGAAAATAGGTTGGATTTAAAAAAGAGAAAGGCAACCTTAGATTTGCTCTTCCCCCATAAACAAATCTTTGGTGGGGTGCGGAGAAAACCTACAGTGGTTTAATTCATGCATGTTAATTATAAAACAGGGTAAAGAGCAACACATTATTCCTAATTAGGTTATAGCTTTTTTACTTTTTTTCCCTTTTTTGCATTAACTGAATCTCCAAAGTATGAGACTCTTCAGTAACCAAAATAAGAGAATCCTATTTCTAGTTATCTTATTTTCTACCAATTTTGTTATACATTTGAGAATATAAATAAAAGGAGTAACCATCTATTGATAAGGAGATCTTATATGTTTTAGTTTGGCTGCAATTTAATTTCCTCTGCTCTTGAATTTCTGTAACCTTCTGCAATATTCATTTTATATTTAGAGTGTCTTTTTTCTTCTTCTTTTGAACCAATTTAAAGTAGTCTATTTTTGAGAAGCTCCTGAGAATATTTGAAAAGCTATCTTCTTAATCTTATTGGATTTCAACTTTTGATTGTGTATACCTGAAAAATGGGCCTCGAAGCCTAGCTTGGCACTAACTGACATTTCATTATTCTATCAGTGAAGATGCTTCAGTGCTAAGAAGTCCCCAGGAAATGTAGTGATAGTTCTTTATATTTTTGAAAATTTCATGAGTGAAAGCTTTAAAGATTCTCACTTCTGATTTCATTGAGAGGCTTAAAAAAATGCTGAACAGTTGTGGTACACATTTTCCATTTTGATTTTTCCCCTAATTATTACAGGCAGCAGTATGAATCTTTACTAAATGCCTTCTTCAGCTTTTTTCCTTTTTGTCCATTTCAGATTCTAATCTTTAATCCTAATACATTCATTTTTAAGTTCATTGGCTGTCATATGTCTCTTTTGTCTGTAACCTGACAACCCTTCTTTTTGATTTTAATCATGGTGCATTTGGAGAAATTCTGGTAGACATAAGGATCATGAAGGAGAGATCTGACCTAGATTTCACAAAAAGGAAAGCCATGTTTTAGTGAGATGTGGTGACATGTAATGATGTGATGTGATGGTGTAGAACAAAGGAAACAAAATGCATTTGTCACTATGTAGCCCCCAAGAGACCTATTATTGCCGTAAAGAGGTACACATTGAAGCTATGAAAATTAAAAGCAGTGAAAGGAAAGACAAAAAATATATAGTGAAAATGAACATAGGGCAAAAATATAAGAAACTGATTTTCATGCACAAAGCAACTATATAGTTCATGCTTACATTTTAGATATGTACCCAGGAGTAACCTTAATGCCTTCTTCAGGCCAAATAATGGGTGTTCTGTCTACTCAATATCCTGATCCTAGTTATTGTCATTGTGAAAGCAGAAGCCTCCTCAGGGGGGAAAAAAAATACTGGAATCAAGAATAGTTTATTACACAGTAAAAAAGGCCATTTTAAATCATAAGATTGAAGATGCATAATAAATAGTCAGTTTCCTTTCTTCTATTGTGACAACTATGTCCATTTCCCACCCTTTACTTCATTTGGGAGAAAAAATTTCCATAGCTGATAGAGAACATACAAACAAGAAATTAAATAATTTTTAAAATTTATTTCAATTTGAGGATTTGTCTAAAGAGGAGCTATGAATGAACTGAGGGCATAAACATTAGTCACCAAATTACTTAAAGATTCCAAGACCATTGAGAAACATGAATCATACTGTTAAAGTCACTCAGAAGAGATTATCTGCAGAATAATGCCTGGCCACAGAAGGATTTTCAAATCTTCTATCAAACACAAGCCGTGAAAAATATATCTATGATTCTGTGGGAATGACCTTCTATATTATTGCCTCATCGACATTTGGAGATTCTATTTCTACTCTAACTGGCCAAAAAAAAATCCACTATGGCAGCAAGAATAGGAAATTCAAATATTTGAGCAAAGTAAGGTATATGCTAGTATGTGTGCTCTTGTCAAACAAAAAATCAGATTATTGAGGAAGTTTGATAAGAGTCAAAGTTCACAACTGTTTAATATTCTTTGCATGTGAAATTAGTCAGTTCATCATTAATCATGTTTAGTTGTATCTGATTTTTTTTCTGTAGCTTTAATATGTCAATTTTATTACAGTAGCTGTTCTCAGGAGGTTTATAACAATCATCACAGCTCTGTTAATTATTCCACATATTTTGGGATTGTTTCAAAGTCAATGTAATTTTTTTTTTCTTTTTAGGCAAGGTTATCAGTAGGGAAAAAGAAGAGATCATGTGTTTAAATGGCTTCCATTATGTTAATAAAATTGTAGTGTATTAGATTTGGTTATTTTAATAATTATAGAGTTCATATTTATTATTTTCCAAGTAGAAAATTCTTTGTATATATTGATATTTTCTATTTCTTCCACTTCATTTGGACAAGAGAAAAAAGTCCTTAATACAATTTTTGTTCTTCAACCTTGCAAGGAGTGAGTCTCAACAAAGGCATCCATAAAATCCACTTCAAACTTCTGCTATTATGGAAATGCAGTTTTGAGAGTGCTGGATTATCATCTGCAGAGTAATTTATGACCGAATAATGATTTTGAGATATTTATAGGGAGATGAGAAATTTAAAAAAAATCAGTTATTATGTATTTGGTGAAAAGTATTTCTCAAAACTGTAAGACAGTCCTAAAATCCTCAGTGATCTTCTCACTAGCCATCAAAGTTAAACTATGATAGAACAAAAGAATGCTGTCCAGGCCAGAGCTCCTGTTATGGACTGACTAGTGTGCATGATGAAGAATTGAACCAGACAGAACTCAAGGGTTAAATCAAATGTTTAGACTGGAATAACATGATCGTGATGGTGATCAGTGGAAAGTCAAAGGAATCAGTTATGTTATTGTAGACTGAACAGAAACAGGAACTCTAGGCCAATTATGAGGGAGGCAGGATGTTTTAGGAAGTAAGAGCAAAGAGTTCTCCTTGGAAGTTAGGGTATGTAAACAGGACTTTCAAAAAGCATTTTCTTATGTCACTCTCTGATTTACATCTGAGTTGTTATTCTATCAGTTTGTTCATTTTAGGTTTAATGGTCTTCTGTGTACTTCCCTTGAGGGCCTAAAAGTTATTGTCATATATAGACACATATATATATATATATATATTTTTTTTTTTTTAAACAAAAGAAAAACAGGCTTAGAAAAATTTAATTCCACAGAGGCTAGATCACTGTTATGGATCTCAGATCAGAATTGTGGGTTCTTAGATCAATTTCTTCTTCATGATATTGATTCCTAATTTGCTTCTATATTGATGGGATTTTATGTTTCCTAATGTTTATAGCTATACAATGATGAATCGTTAAGAGTGAAAAAAGCTATAGAAATATACTTTCCTCCATTTCCTCACAAACTATGAGGTAGATATGCAAGGCCCACTAGATATACAGTTTTAAAGAAACTAAAAACTGCTACTATATTCCCAATCACATCATAGATGAGTCTTTATGTTCCCTTCAGTGATTCTCATTTAGGAAAAATTTTAGTGTCTCTAAAGGGATTCGTTATGCACCTGCTGAATGAGAATATAGATGTGACTGACTTTAAGCAAATTCAACATATGAAAAGTTTACAAACTAGTAAATTAAGGAATATTTACTCAATATCCAGTGATTCTCCATATGATTGACAAGTATCTGCCACTTGAATGACCAGACTCATGTTGAATGTGTGAGAACCTCTAATGCATTTAAATATTTAGTAATGACTCATACACATCACAGAACTACTGTACTTTTTAAATTTATTTTTAAATTGTTCACTTATATGTGGTTTTGATTCTGGTGATCAAGGCAGAGAGAAGTAGGAAAGGTTGGGCATTTTAAGAAATTTTTCTTCTATATCCAAATAAAAATACATAAAATATTTCAAAATTAGAATTAAGAACAACATACATTAAATATAGCTAATGAGGGGCACCTGGGTGGCTCGGTGGGTTAAAGCCTCTGCCTTCAGCTCAGGTCATGGTCCCTGGGTCCTGGGATTGAGCCCCGAATCGGGCTCTCTGCTCAGCAGGGAGCCTGCTTCCCTCTCTCTCTCTCTCTGCCTGCCTCTCTGCCTACTTATGATCTCTGTCTGTCAAATAAATAAATAAAATCTTAAATAAATAAATAAATATAACTATGAAAGAAATGAATGAAATATTCTCTCGTCTGGTTTTTATTTATTTATTTATTTATTTATTTATTTATTGAAAATATTTTATTTATTTGACAGAGAGAGAGAGAGAGAGAAAGACCGTGAGAAAGGGACTGTAAGCAGGGGAAGTGGGAAAGGAAGAAGCGCATTCCCCACAAAGCAGGGAGCCCTACCCCGGGCTTGATCCTAAGTTCCTGGGATCATGACTTGAGCTGAAGGCAGACACTTAACAATTGAGCCACCTAGGCACCCTCGAGTCTGGTTTTTAATATTTAAAAGTGACTTCTCAAATTTCAGTCCATAATAAATATTTAGGAAATTCTCATTATTAATAGGGACATGGGCCTACATGCATATAATTCATTTACAATTCCAGAGTGATGCCAGCTTATAGTTAAAGGTTATAAAAATGTACACTAATGTTAAGTCTATACTTGGCAAATTTTATTTATAATACTTTACATAGATATCTGTGAAATGCTTTATATTTCTCTTGAATTTTTTTAAGACTTTGCCACTGCTAAGTCCGTGAAAAAGGACAATTGTTACTTATTTTACTTTGAAAGATTAAAAAAAGAGGCATGAAGCCTTTCAGTGACTTATCTACCACTCTAAAATCTAAAAAAAAAAAAAAAAGCTCCCTCCAGAGTTTTTACATGTAAGTATTTGTGTTCACTAAGATGATTTATATACTCAACTCATTAAAGTATTTTAAAAGGATCCTCAGCAAGGTGAACATTAGACAAGGAAATTAATTCAGTGCTGAGAATATAAATAGAATACTGTAATCATAAAAAATAATAGAAATCAGTGTTTTCTTATCCAACATAAACTCCTCTCTAAAAAGAAATCAACCAGCTTTTGTAATTACATTTTTATTGTGTTTTTTTATTTATACTATATTCCTCTGGTAGGTAGCTTGTAATTACAGACACCTCTACCTTATGTATTTAAATTAAAGTCAAATGGACCCAAACTCCAAGGATTTTTTTCTTTTGTTCAGTAATGAAACAACAACAAAAAGATTAAATCTGGTTCTTGAGGAAAAATTAAAATCAATGGACAGAAATATTGCCCTATTTCAATAGATTCATTAAAGGAAAAGATAAAAGATCTTTTGTTTTTTGCTAGACATTGTGCTAAGTGTTTTGTAAATACTGTCACATTTCATGAAGACGATCTTGTGAAAAGTATATATACTTTTTCAAACTGTTAATTTTGCTAGTATCAGAAATTCCAGCACAAAGGGACTTAGAACAAAAGGTTCTTTAATAGCTCTCAAATGCAGAATGTCCAGAAGTAAAGAGAGCTTCAAGAAGGTAGATCCAAGGGTTTAACAGCATCCCTAAGGATGTAGTCTTTTCTTTCCCTCATCCCTGTACTCCATATCATTGGCATCATGCTAAGACAGTTCTGTGTGGAAGAGCATTGGTAACAACACCTAGTGCTATAGGGTTCTTTGTCTATGGCTGGAGAAAGAAATGTATTCTTTGTCCCAATATCACATGTGTTCTTAAATTGATTCTATCTGGATTGGCTTGAGTTACAAATGCTCTCCTGACTCCATTTTGGCCAGAAAGATGAAAAGTGATAATTGGTTAAGTCATTAATTGTCCATACTAGGCTGTTTGGGAAATAGGTAGTTATCCGAATGAAATTTGGGTGTTATTAGATGAGGACAGTTAGAAAATACTGTTTATATTGGTTGATAAGGAACATCCACTAGAATGTTAGGATCTTTATTTATTTTTTTATTTTAAGATTTTGTTTATTTGAGAGAGAATACAACCAAGGGGAGGGTTAGAGGGAGAGAGAGAAGCAGATTCCCCACTGAGTAGGGAGCCCCACACAGGGCTCCAACCCAGGACCCTGAGATGGTGACTTAAGCTGAAAGCAGATGCTTAGCTGACTGAGCTACCCAAGTGCCCAAGAGCTCTCTAATAAATGAGGAAACAAAGGTTTCAAGAAATCAAGCAACTTAAAAATGTTTACCTGGAGTTGAAGGCAACTCTGCACTTGAAGTTTTTCATAACTTTAGTTCTGTAACTTTCAGCCCCATAAGGGAGACTGAATTTTATACATTGCCATGAGTAAATACATTCCACACTATATGTATTTGGTTTGTCCATTCTATCTTTGTTGGATTTATTAAGTGACTTTGTATATGTTAGGTAGCTATCTTTGAAAAATCAATAAAGTTTGTAATTTCAGGGTTTTTTAGTGAAAAATAGACTACTTTAGGAAAAAAAAATATATATATATACCTACATTGTAAAATGGATTGTATTCAGATTCAGATTATCCTATTAAGGATAAATTTATATTTATATTAACATGACAGCTGTTCTCCAAAGACGTTGTCTGACAATTACTCTCATTCCTTGATGTGAGGTGTGGTATGAGCCTAAAAAGCTGAAACTTACTTAACTTCCCCTTGAATTAGAGCTAGCATTTGGACTGACTTCAACCAACAGCCTATGACAGAAGTGACATTCTAGAAACTCAGGCTTTAAGGTGACTGGCCATTTTCACTTTCTAGAAGCCACAGCACGAGGAAGCCCAAGCCTAGAAGGTGGTCGTATGGAGAACTAACTTGCTCTCATTGTCAGTCCCATTCCATCCCTACCAGCAGCCAGGACCAATCCATGCAGTGAGCCATCTTTAACATTTCAGGGCAATTTAAGACTGGCTTGATGGCCTGGCATTCCATGGCTATCTGACCTTTACCCGGTCAATATCAGATGGAGCAGAGAAACTGCAGGCTGAGCCAAATCGCATCAGATTGGTGAAAGATGAGAACAATTTCAAGTTCCTGTGTTTTGTTGTGGTTTATCATGCAAATATAGGTAATATGTATGATGCAAGATAGTCAATATATGTGATATGGTTCTTAAATTAATTTGTAATCCCTGCTCATTATACCATTGGTTAAAAAAAAAAAAAAGACAAAATTTGACTCAGTCTGAACTGTATTCTTTTTTCCTAGGTATATTTTCTGCTTCCTACCATGTCAGTCCACACCCTAATTTGGTCTGTACTATCTAGCTCCAGAAGTAGTATATTAAAAGTTTAGAAAATTCTCAATCTCTCTTCAAACTGAGAAAATTCAGAATTTAAAGGAGAAATATATTCGTATTATTGTATTTATAGCTATTTCTATCTCTTTTAATAACTGGACAGATTCATGCAAGCTGCATTTAAGGAAAAACCCACTGTCTATCAAAATCTGCTTGGTAGAATCACCTACAGCTATTGCTTAGAACTATTTATTTTTTTATTTCATTGCAGGGTTGGGTTTTTCTTCTGATTGAAAGTTTAGAGACCTTCTTGACTTACGAGGTTAAGAGATGAGATTCTGAGGCATGAATCATTTTAATGAGATTCTTCTGAACTAGAAAAAAAATTTTGATTGTTACTTTTTGTATAATCCTATAAACCTTCCCCTCCCATCCTTCACTACTCTGTTTCCAGGAATTTTGTTTATAATCATGTTATGTCCATTTTTGTGGGGTCTATACTTGCATAAAGCACATTCTTAAAATTTTTGACTAAGAGGATTAATGTCAGGCAATTTATTATAGGTTATATGATTCTACTTTTTTTTAATATTTAATTTTTCTGACCTGAGCAAAACCAATAGAGACCAGAACTGAATTAGGAGAGAAGATATTACACATGATAGTTTGAAAGACATTAGCAGTGGCTGGCATGGGATTTACCATTTTTAGTATTCAATGTGTCTTTAACATAATGTACAATCCGTAGTGCACCATAAAAATCCAAGTCATATTTTCTCTGTAAGCTTGTCCATTACATGGACAAATAACTTTTTTAAAAGAAATTTACTATAGACAAGTTTGATTACAATGAATATGTCTTTCTTTCACAGACTAATTTTTCAATAGATATATGCTCTATCATATCCTACTATAATATCCATCCCATTTATAGGCAGAACAAAATTTTAGATTCTCATTAAGAACCTCTAAACCTATTTAAAGCTCATTTACTAATCATTGTATTAAACAAGTTTTTATATTATCAAAATGCTCAACATCACTTGACATCAGGGAAATAAAAGTCAAAACCACAAAGAGATACAACCTTACACTGCCCAGGAAAGCTGAAATTAAACTCTGGAAACAACAGATGTTTGCGAGGATGTGGAGAAAGGGGAGCCCTTTTACATTACTGGTTGGAATGCAAACTGGCATAGCCATTCTGGAAAGCAGAATGGAGGTTCCTAAAGGTTAAAAATAGAATTATTCTATGACCTAGCAATTGTGCTACGAGGTATTCATCCAAAAGATACAAATATAGTGATTCAAAAGAGCACCTGAACTTCAGTGTTTTTAGCAGCAATGTCCACAATAGCCACACTATGGAAAGAACCCAGGTATCCATCAACAGATGAATGGATAAAGAAAATGTGGTATATACATACAATAGAATGTTACTTAGTCATCAAAAAAATGAAATATTGCCATTTGCAATGATGTGGATGAAACTAGAGGGTATTATGCTAAGTGAAATAAGTCCGAGAAAGACACATACCATATGATTTCACTCATATGTGGAATTTAAGAAACAAAACAGATGAACATAGGGGAAGGGAAGGATAAATAAGATAAAAACAAAAGGAGGCAAACTATAACAGACTTAATTATAGGGAACAAACTGTGGGTTGCTGGAGGGGAGGTGGGTATGGGAAGGGTTTTTGGGTAATGGGTTTTAAGGAGAGTACTTGATGTAATGAGCACTGGGTGTTATATGCAACTGATGAATCACTAAATTCTATCTTTGAAACTAATAATACACTATATGTTAACTAAATTGAATTCATATAATTCATATAAAATATTTTAAAATTGCATATGGTCAATAACAGATGCCTCCAACCAATGTAAACATTCTAAATGTCATTGAATTTTATCTAAAGTCCCCTCCTGGAGCATGGCACCTAAGGAGGTGTCCAAAAATTCAGCACTCAAAATAATAGTTTAATAAGACACTTTAAAAAATGACAACGAATGCACAAAGTCCATGATGAACAAAATCTTAAGTATTTAAAAAGGGGGTCAGTAGTGTTGGTTTTTCCTTTTGTCTCAAGCTCCAAAATGGCACAGTGTTACATAGCTCACAGCCTGTGCCCTCAAAGATCTCACCTTAGGGAGAGACAAAGAAGTAGAGCACAGGTAAATGGAGTGTTGGGACACCTTGGAAGCACATACCTAGCACTATTGCTGGCAGGATAGACTAACTGAGTGCTCCTAAAGATCATTATCCCTTCAAGTATCTTCTCTTCTTATTATTAATTGGTTAGGGGAGAAAGAGCTAATTGATTCTAATTTGAATTTGATGTGCTCCTATCTAATTTGCAATTAAAGAGTTTTTTTTTTACAAAGTTAATGAATCTTCATCGCCTTCATCTGACTATCTTTGTTATATTTTTGCAAATCAGCACACACACAAAAATGGTAAATTTCATTGAGTTGTCTGACCTAACAAGCGCTAAACATTTGTGATCTAATTTCTCTGAAAGCTTCAGCATTTTGGTACTGACATATTGCTAATGTGAAGAAGTATGACTTTATTCTGCTGACTACTAATTAATCTTGATAATTATATCATCTCTCAAGCATATTCAAAATCAGATGTGAGAAACAGTGACTAAGAAGTAAAAAAAGTCTTTATCTGCACAAATGCCTTGCTATCTAGAAGAGACTTCACCTAAAGCCTCACTTGGAGCTAAGCGGTTGACTTGGCAATTATTGTTCTCAAATTAAGAGGGTTTAAAAGAAAAAGACATTAATTTGCATTTGCAGTTTGCACATTGTGTTTCAATGAGACATTGAAATGTTCTGAGAATAATGTTTTTAATAAATATTGTATATAAAACCACAAAATTCTAGACAGTTGCATGAGTAATTTTCATTTTTCTTCCCAATAACTCCGTGAGGATGGTACTGGAGTTAACTCCAATTTTATGAAAAATAAAAATTTTATGAAAAATAAAAAGAGACATGGATGTTTATGTAACTTATCTAAGTAAGATTAGTCAGTAAACTTAGAGCTATGGTATCCAAGCTGGTGTTCAACATACATCTCTTCTTGATGCAAATTCCTTTGCTTAACAGTATTTAGCAAATTTCCCACTTAATATATATTTTCTACTTAAGGTTCCCACAACAAATGCTGCAGGGTATTTTACAACAACATAAATTTATTCTCTTGCAGTCCTGGAGGCCAGAAATACAAAATCAAGAAGACATCAATGGGGTTGGTTCATTGTGAAGTATCCTAGGGAGGCTCTGTTCCATGCTTCTCTCCTAGCTTCTTTGACTCCTGGCAATCCTTGACATTTCCCTGGCTTGTGACTGCATTAACTTTGATCTCTGGTTTTTCTTCTGTTTCTCTGTGTCCCGCATCAAATCTCCCACTCTTGTAACATTTGTTGAATGTACTATTCACCCTAAATCTGGAATGATTTCATATCAAGACCCTTAATTATATCTGCAAAATCGCCATTTCCAAGTAAGATCACATTCATAGGTACCAGGGTTAGGACTTGGCCTTATGTTTTGGGGGGCTATGATTCAGCCCACTAGATAGGTTTTATGTTTTGTGTTGATGACAATGCAAAAGTATAAATATATCATCAATTACAGAAATAGGTAGGAATCAAGTTATTTATAATGATTTATTGTATTAGGAGTCCATAAAATCACTTTTTCCATATAAGAGGTTGTAAATACGAGAGACAAGCATTTAAAGAGATCATATCAAAGGAAGAAAATAAGATTCGATTGGGTTTATTATGTCTTTTTGCTTCATTGACCTCCCGCTGGTGGGAGTGAGATCACTGTTAAACATCAAAAAGCAGACGGCCGTAAACTATACTGGATGCTAAGGAGAGACCTTATTTTTGCTTCTTTTTGGCATTACCCACAGAATGCAAAGAGGTTCAAGCAGGGCAGCACACCCTGCGATTAATGAACAAAAAGGCGCAGATTCCCCTGGATGGAATGGTTTACTAACGAGAGAAAGAATGAATTTGCTATTTTATTTTGGAAGCATAATACATAACCTTTTAGAGAATTCTTTCCAACATTGTCATCCCATCTCTCTCCAATCATTTTTGATACTTAGGTTCAGTCAGGCAGAACTAACAGTTATTAAGGGGGAAAGTGTGTGCCCACCACGCATCCGGTTTAACAGAACATGACTGGTATACCTGAAGAATAAGATGAAAGTCAGAGAAAAGAAATACATCAAATGTTGAAAAAATGCTTCAGGTCCCTTTTTATGATGACTTCAAAGTTTTACCAGAACATACTTATTTTGATATATATTGTTTTGACTCTGATTATGATTCAGTTTATTGGCCTTTAATCAGTAGATTTCAGAACCCCATTGCGACTGGGTCTTTCAACATTAGATCTGGTTAAGAATCTTATGTCCCACATAATAGAATGTTCATTTGCATTATAGCAGCAGTACAGGTATTTGAAAGATTTAAAAAGTAGATCAGTGTAAGAAAAGTTATGAAAGGGCCGTTAATGTATTTGAAGAAGTGAGAAAGAGTCTGTTGTGGCATTTTCAAGTAGGAACATGATGACTATAGGAAGAGTAGAAAATAATCCAGCAATAGTGAAGAGGATACTAAGATCTGTAATTGTTTAATTATAGAAAGAAGATTTTCATGAAATAATTTATGAGCAGTTTGATTTAGAGTCGATAGTTTTTTTGAGTATGACACCTATCAGAGATTGAAAGGCTATTACAGAAGATAAATTAACTCTTATCAAATGGGTCCATTTTAGATAAGATAGTATAGATTAGAGTAATAACTAGGTGATCAGGAATTGGTAACAGGATAACAGGAATTCAAATTCCTATCCTTTGGGGCATCTGGGTGGCTCTGCTGGTAAGTGGCTGACTCTTGATTTTGGCTCAGGTCCTGATCTCAGGGTTTTGGGATTGAGTTCCACATTGAGCTCCAAGCCAAGTCTGTTCCAATATTCTCTCTCTCCTTCTGCCTCTCCCTCTACTTTCTCTCTCTCTCCCTCCTTTTTGTTTTGTATCTAAATAAGTCAGTATTAATTTTCAAAAGTGCATGGGTGGGGGTGCCTGGGTGGCTCAGTGGGTTAGAGCCTCTGTCTTCAGCTCAGGTCATGATCCCAGGGTCCTGGACCCACATTGAGCTCTCTGCTCAGCAGGGAGCCTGCTTCCCCCCCTCTTTCTCTGCCTGCCCCTCTGCCTACTTGTGATCTCTGTCTGTCAAATGAATAAGTAAAATCTTAAACAAACAAAACAAAACAAAAGTGCATGAGGGGATCTGTTGATGGATATCTCAGCATGGAAAAAAGGAGCCCTGAGTATGGGAAGGATGTTCTTTTGTCCCCTGGATCTCATTCAACGTGTGCCTATATAATCTATTCAACTTTGCTTCTCTCATTCTTTTCCTTCTTTGCATTCCCTCCATGTTCAATAACTGGTCTCTATTTATGCCAGTTTATTTGATTCTCAATTCCTCCCTAACCATTCTCAGTGATAATGCTTGAAGCACACAGACAAGGACGTGAGAGATGTTATGCCCACACTTCATTAGAAACATATCTACCTTCTCTGTACAGATAGTTTAACAACAGAACGGTACTTTTTATTTAACCTTAGAATTTTGACAATTCTGGCCCCTTGTGCTAGTCTATTTTCTCACCTTACTTTGTCATTGTCCATATTTTGATCACAGAATGGCAATGTACCAGCTGTAAGTCAAGTAGTTCTGGTGGCATTTTTCTCCTTTGCACATCTTAGTTGCTATAATTATATATGTATATAATTTTCTTCTTCTACCACATTAAACATGGGGATCAAATACTTGAGAACAAAAGGTGTTTATATAATATGTGAGTGCATTATTCCAAATGGCTCCTAATCATACATGTCTAGTAAGGCATCGTCAGTGGGAGCAAATAATTATTTGGATGACACATAAGCATATTAGTCAGATGAAGGTGTCATTGCTGTTTTGCCTGCCAAGAGAGAAAAAAAAAATATCATATTTAAAAATAAAATTGCAGCTATCTCACAGGATCCAAAAGAAAAGAACAACTCTGAAAAATATTAATAGGAACAGAGAAAGTGAACAAAGCTAATGGAAACACCTACTCTGTGAAATGAATTGGGTAAGACACTGTAAATATCTCTCATTTATTTCTCAAACACTCTGAGAGACATTTATAAACAATCCTCATTGACATTGTCCCTCTATTTTAAATATTTGGAAACAGAGGCAGGATGAAGTTAATTCATTCACTCAAGGACATATAATGCAATACCAACATAAATTCACTTTTATCTAACTCAGAGCCCTGGCTCTGTCCATGGCCTCACACTCCCCTGCTATGAGAGGTTATGGCTAATCTTTGACATTTTCCAATCTCAGTCTAGACATCCTCAGTCTACTTATTTAGGAATCTTTGCAACAATAGTTGCAAAAATAGTTTGTGGATGCAATATTAATTTACATTCTCAATTTCTTTCTGCATGGAGTGTCTGTCTGTTACAAGCCACATCTTCTACCTATTTCTATTATCCTTAACATCAAGGCCAGATAGAGTTTATATTTGGAGTCACATGAAAACCCATTTAAATCAAATCTCTACTATAAGCATTTGACCACGGGTCATTTACTGATATTTGTCAATGTTTGTTTTATAGATACAGAATGATGGAATGATGATACCTGTCTATTATAAGGTTTCTTCAAGAGATAAGATATAATAACATGTAGACATTCCCTACTCAATCCCTTTTCTCAGTTGGCAAGCAATTTATTTTACCTTTTTTCTTTTCCTTCTAAGTTCAACTACTATATCTTTGTGTAAATGTGAATTTCAAGGTGATACTGTACAGAAGTATACAAGATTAGGGAGTGCTGATGGATTTCTTTCAGGGAAAAATTAAAACAATCAGTAACTGGTGCTCTATCCATCCAAAGAAGCATGGGATACTTTTCAGGACACCCCATTAAAACCAAAATGCTGAGTTTGTCAGAACTGACATTCTCAGCATTAATACCAAAGACATTTATTTCCACCATTCCTGAATTCAAAGGCAGTAAGCCTAGAGTGGGCAGTTTCCATATACCAAATGGATTTTTATGTATTTGTGTATATATTTATTTTTAAGACAATATATATTTATAGTTTTTAGGTTTATCTGCTATTTTTGAGACTAGACATAAATATGGATGGTACTATTCATGAACTCAACCAATGGTACGATCATTTTTAATACTGACATGCTTCAGTAAAAATAAATATAATTCAAAGAAAGTCTTTCATGAATATTCCCCAAGAAACTGAAAAAATTATATGAAGCTAGATATTATTATAGATATTATTATTTTGTCTGTGCTGTGCTTTGGCAAGGTTTGGGATACAGTCATTAAATAGGTTGGCTGTAAATTTGTTTCATTGGTTAATTAAATCCAAGAGTTGCAGGAAAGGCTGTCATATTATGTTGAATTTAATTTCTTAAAACACATCGATCTTATGGAATTTGTTAATGAGTTCTGAAAAGGTAGTTGGTAGCATTGGCAAAAAATACCTGATCTCTTTTTAATCCAAAGCTATTGCTTCTGTTCTAATTTTCATTTTAAAGTTTGAAAGGAGTATATCGTTGTTGTATTCATTTGGTTTTGCAAAGCAGAATAAGCTACAACACCCTCTCTATAATCTCTTAGCATAAAATCATGAGGAAAAAATGGCATTTCAATAATCCCTTAGGAAAGTAAGTAGGAATAAGCATTTGTAGAACATTATTTGTAAACACGAGATTATACTAGCAACTGTGTAAATAATCACTGAATTCTGCTACAGTCCTCCAGTATGTAGATAATTCATCTCCCTCTCATTCATGTCACTGCCCTATTATATAGGTAATGAAACTAAAGGGCAGGGAGAAAAGGAGACTTGACCAAGGGTGACATGTGTTGGCATTGATGGTACTAAAATGTGAATTCAGATTCCTTTGACAGTGAAGAAAAAAAATAATTATTTTTCCTGTTCCATGTCTTCTTCCCAAATGTACCTTAAGGAAAAAGATGCAATTGGCTAAGTGGAATATAGAACATTGAAGAACCAAATGCATATGCCTACAGCATATTCCTTTATTAGCCATTAGCTTACCAAGCTCTATTACTACATAATTTCCAAGAATTTTAAATTTAACTGATATCTATCCAAGGGAAACATTAAAGGGTGAAACAATTTAAATGATGTACAATATCATCGATGAAAGCTTTTCTGTCCTACCAAAATAACGTATACATTTGGAGAAACCACCTACTGAGATGTGGAAGAAAAATAAAATTTAGCACTGTCTTGCCAAACATTTAGATTTATTTTATCTAAAAAAATGTATTTTTTTAAAAGGTTTTATTTATTTGTTTGACAGACAGAGATCACCAGTAGGCTGAGAGGCAGGAAGAGAGAGGGGGAAGCAGGCTCCCTGCTGAGCAAAGAGCCCGATGTGGGGCTTGATCCCAGGACCCTGAGGTCATGACCTGAGTTGAAGGCAGAGGCTTTAACCCACAGAGCCAACCAGACACCCCTAAAAAATAGTATTTTATATCAATCACATTCTTTAGCTACATTGTATGTAAGTACATTTCAAAGTAGGTCTATATAGATAACTTGTAGGGAAGAAATAGAAAAATACTAATGTGAAAAAGTAACAATGTAAATACCATATTGGCAGGGTTGCAAAAGTTGCAAAACAAATTGTACTCTTCTTTATGTCCTACAAGTCTATTATTATTTCTAGTCTTAGAAATTGCAATTCAGTACTAATGCTTAATATGTCTGAGAAAGCTGTACCAGATATATGTGAAAGGAGCAGAACTGTCTTATCTTTGCTTTCTTAATATACATCAGACAAACAAGATGTTGCTAAATGTCATTTCTAAAGCAAATACACACACTTCACCCTAAAGTAGAACTGGTACTGTAGAATTCCAAGGAATTGGTGGGTAGATGGGTGGGGGGAGCATAATTTTTTAAAAAATTATGCTTGCCATAATTACATCATAAATATTCTAACTGTGCTTAGCATGCATTTTTGGTTGTTTCCTAACAGATGCAAACTACAAATGAGTGGTAAAAGTAGATGAGCTACGAAATCCAAGACTTCCCAAAGTTTAATTCTTCCTTGGAAATCTTATGTCAATAGATGGTTTGCAAAAGTTTATCCAGTATTGCTTTATAACAAAAAAATAAGCACTGACTTTAATTTTAAGAGGGGGAAAAATCACAAAATGTACTAGACAGATCTGGAGAGGCAGAGAGAAATAAAAAAACTTAGTGAATGGTTACTTTGTTCCTAGAACTGTATAAGGGAACTTTATGTTAATTATTTCATCTAGTCCTCAGTCTGATAGGAAAGCATGGATGGTTTAATTTTGCCTGTGAGCAAACTACATTTCCATTTCTGAGAAGTAATAGCAGTAAGAATAAATAACTAGCTCTAGTTACAGATAACTCCTTCCAGTAAGCACAGAGACAAATTAACTTGCCCAGGTAGCAGAGAACAGAGCTGAAATTAGGACGTGGGTCAGCTTCATCCCCAAGGTCATGCTTTTTCTGTGCCATTGTACATTTTACTACTAATCAGTACTTCTGGAAATTTATCAGCTCATTGGGATTGTTGTGTTCTGGGATTAATAGGTAATATGAAGTATATACCTTGGAAAATGCAATGATGATTTAAGGAAAGCTTGAGTAAATAGTTTCTAAAAATCATTCTGTGGTGATTCTTGGCCTTGAGTGACTTGTATAATGACACAGAAAACAAAAGATCAAGGCTTATTAGCCAATATTCTAAAAACATCTTCAGTGATTTAGTCTTTTAAAGACCATATTATTGAATGGTAACTATCAAAATTACTCTTTTCTAGTGGCAAAGTGGGCAATTTAGACAAGTGGGCAAGAATAATTGCCCTTTATATCTGCATTTAATATTTACTGAATGAGCCAAGAGCTGTATAGATCTCAGAGGAGCTACAGCCCAAGGAAAGAACTATTTATAAATGGATCTGTCATCCCTATCTGAGATCACTATGACTAAACCATTTGAAAAATTGTTCTTCTAGACAGAATTGGTCACAGTACTCAGTTAGCTTCATGATCATTAGCATCTGTATTTTATGGTTTTTTTCTGCACTAGATTGGCACAGCTTGGACACATTTCAACTTTTAAAATAAGATATTTTATTTGCCACAGAAAAATAAAGTATCCAAAAAACTGTGAAGCAGATCTCTTCATTTCACCAAGCCATGGAGTTGTTTTCATTGTGAGATAAAATAAAAATGGGAAATTCTGTTTTTATATAGCTTTTTTCTTTTTTTTCCCAAAGTTAGTTTTTAGGGGTGTCTAGGTTGCTCAGTCAGTTGACTCTGACTCTTGAGTTTGGCTCAGGTCATGATCACAGGGTCATGAGATTGAGCTCCTGGTTGAGCTTCACACTGGGTGTGGAGCCTGCTTAAGGTTTTCTCTCTCTCCCTCATCCTCTGTCCCTTCCCTGCTCCCTCTCACCATGTATATATATATACACATACATACATACATGCATACATACTGTTTCTGGTATTGGCAAGTCTGATATTTACTGATAACTTTCATAAATATTTTCAATGAAATATTTCAAATACTTTTTTAGGTAACAAATCACCACATAATATGAATAAAGAAGGAAGATAGATTAAGTATGATTGTGATTTTAATGAAGAAAAAAATCTTCTTATAAATGGCTAAAGGTGCTAATGCTAACATGACATTTTGTGAGCAGTTAAATAAAGCAGATGCTCAAAAACTTGAAATGCCCTCAAGAGCCAGGTTCTTGATTATAAGCACTCATAATACCAGCCTTATTATGCTCAGGAGGATAGTTAAGGGAGAGAAGTGGAGCTTAGTTTACATGCTGATTTTCCAAACCTTCTGATAACCCATGGTAGGAGGACATAAGTAAAGAAATAAACCTCATCTTAGAAATTGCCAGGAGTAACTGATGAAATAATTGGGTTTTTATAAAATCTCTTGATTGTGCCTTGGGACTATTTATAATATGATGGTTAGATAGAGTGGTGATTTTGAGAATTTACAATATGACAACTGCCTACTAATTGGGCTTCAGTGGGCAGGGCAGTTTGGTTGTATGGCTAAAAACAATGTAATTTCTAATAAAGCAAAGCTATATTAATTATGTCAAGGATATAGGGCAAAGAGAGCACGTGGATAGCAAAACATGTTTGCTGTTCAGAAGCCCAAAAAAACAAGAATAGGCAAATGAACAAAATGTGTGCAGATTGGGATGGGTAACTCACAACTGGGCACTTTTTAAAAAATGAAATTAACTTTACTAGGAGAGGATAATGAAAGGGAGGTGGGTGTTGAAAGCCTAAGATTAGGATCACCTGGGTGGCTCAGTTGGTTAAGGGTCTGCCTTTGGTCAGGTCATTGTTCCAGAGTCCTGGGATTAAGCCCCACGTCCGGCTTCCTCCTCAGCCGGGAGCCTTCTTCTCCCTCTCCCTCTGCCTGCTGCTCTAAATATTTAAAAAAAAAAAAAGACTAATGTTAGATGATTTTCATTAGGTAATATTAAACCACTGAAGTTTTTTGTACAGGGAATTACAAAATCAGAACTCTGTATTAGAATTAAATATTAGTAAAGATGGACTAGAGAGAATGATATCATTTCTTAAAAATCTATGCACTGGGGTGTCTGGGTGGTTCAGTTGGTTGAACATCTGACTTCTGATCTTGGCTCAGGTCATGATCTCAGGGTCATGAGATCAAGCCCTGTACCAGGCTCTGTGCTTGGCACACAGTCCTCTTGTCTCTCTCCCTCTGCTCCTCCCCTGACTCATGCTCTCTCTCTCTCTCTATAAATAAAATCTTAAAAAAAAAAAAAAATCGTATGTGCTATACATTGTGTTAAGCATTTTGTTAACATTAACAATTAGAATCCGTTTAATTTATATTAGAATTCTAAGTCTTATCTAGTTGTTAATAGACAAATTCATTCATAATACTTTAGCTTAAATATAAAAGAATTTATCGTAGTGGTACAAAGGACATCTCTTAGGAAGGCAACACTAAGTTGCCTGGCTTCAGGAACATTGGGATCTAATTCTACCTGCCCATCTGTTTTTTTTTTTTTTTTTAAGATTTTATTTATTTATTTGAGAAAAAGTGAGAGCATGAGAATGGGAAGGGTCAGAGGGAGAAGCAGACTCTCTGCCGAGCAGGGATCCTCATGTGGGACGCGATCTTGGGACTCCAGAATCATGACCTGAGCTGAAGGCAGTTGCTGAACCAACTGAGCCACCCAGGCGCCCCAGCTTGCCCATCTTTCAAGCGCTGCATGTTCTAGCTAGCATTCATTTTCTTATTGAAATCCTCTACTTCATCTTCTAAATGTTCATATTTGTATTTTACGAATATTTAAGTAACACTTGATACCAATTCCTTTTAATCTTCATAATGAAACCATGAGGTAGAGATTGCTATCATTGTTTTACAAATGTAAATGAGGTACAGGGAGGTTAAGTAGCTCACCAGGGGTTGCCCAGCTAGAATGGGAGATACTGTGATTGAAACTCAGGGGGTCTATCCTCATATTCCTGTTCTTAATGACGGTCCTAATGCCACCGCATTGACCAACAGGCCATTATCAGGCTGAAATCTACATGAAGACCTGCAGGTTCTCCCTGCTACACAATTTTCAGCCTTTCAGCTCAAATATTTGAAAGAAGAGGATGTTCTGAAGGGATTGCTGGGCTCTACTAGCAGTTTGAGATAGAGGTGGGACACAGTAGGCATTATGGGTCTGTAATTTATAATATTCTTTATCTGGTTTTCAGAAACCCCAAGCTGGTATCTTTCACATTAACTCAGCCCAAGTTCTGCTCATAGTTAAAATACCTTTAAATACCAGTTAGTGGTAGATGTCAAATAGCATACATAAAGAACATGAATATTTCTGAAGGTAGGAACCTTGGTAAAGTTCTGTTTATTCATAAATGGTAGGGACTGGGCATCTGTAAGTAAAAAAAAAAAACAAAAAAAAAAACAGGAAAAATAAGATATACCTTCAAAATTTGCAAACACAAAGGAAAGAGAGTAAGGGGGAGGGGAGGGAGACGAAAGAGAAAAAGCAACAAAGGTTTAAAAAGAGTTCAGTGTGTACATAGTAGACAGTATGACATAAAGCTTCAGGGAATGCACTTCGAGTTGAGATTGCCTGTGTATGAATTTATCCTTTACCATTTGACCTTGAAAGTTATTTATCCTCTATGTGCCCCTGTATGCCAATTTATATATAAATTGAAATCAATAATGCTACTTCACGGAGTGGTTGAGAGGGTTATTGTGGGGAATCAATACAAAAATGCATTGCAATGAATGATTACAATGAATATTAAGATATTTAAGGGCATGTAGAATTCTGAAGTAAAGGAAGCCATTTATTGAAGTTTAAAAAAAAGTCTGTTGTTGCAAGTTAGATTGGTAAGGAGAACTGCAATGAAATACTGATGGGGTATGAAACTGAATTAGATAACCCTATTAAACATGAGATCTCAGGGAGCTTAGGTGGCTTGGCTGGTTAAGCGTCCAACTCTTGATTTCGGCTCAGGTCATGATCTTGGCATTGTGGGATCAAGCCCCATGTTTGGCTCTGTGTTGGGCATGGAGCCTGCTTAAGATTCTCTCTCTCCCTTCTACTCTGCCCTTCCATTCCTGCCCCCGACCATGCTCTCTAAAAAAGAGAAAAAAATCTTATTGACTTTATCACTTCCTATAAAAGGTTAAAAACTGATCTAGTATCAAAGAAAGGTAGAAAAATATTCACATAATCAAATATTTAACTTGCTTCAATTTTTTTTGACAGAGTAAATGTCTTTTGTTATGCACTTCCTCAATTATACACTAACACAATAAGAGTTAACATAATTGTCTATTGTTTCAAAGTAATTTTTCAATTAACTCTACACAAAGAATGTGTTCTAAAATTAGTCATGTAAGTTGACTCAAAATTTTCTTTTATAATGCACTCCAGTTATAATTTATGACAAAATTATATTAGAAATAATAATAATAAATAATATATTAGAAGTAAAAATAACCCCAAATAGTAGAGTTAATGTTTCCAAGGTTACAGGCTATAACACAGGACTTTTTTTCTTTGAATTGATGATTTCACATTTTATTTCAGTTTCACTCTTCCTCCTTTTTAAAGTCTCTGTGTGTTTTCTTTAGGTTAGGCTGAAAAATGAAGATGACAGAAAAGAAATACCGCATTTGTAAGATGGATGCAAAATATAGTTAAAAATGGTTTTCAAGTGTAACTCTTGAACTCACATCAGGTTTTGTGGATGCTAGAAATTGGACTTGATATGTAATCAATCTAGAGAAAGATAATTCTAACATTGCTGACTAATAGTTCCATTATCAGTAAATTCGTCTCTATTAGTTATCTGTTTCTGCATAACAAATTATTCCACATTTGGTAGCTTAAAACAACATATATTTATTATCTCCAAGTTTCTGTGACTCAGAAACATGGGCACAGTTTATCTGGAGCCTCTGCTTCATTGTCTGTCATGAGGCTGTAAAGAGTATGTCAGCCCTGGAGTTTGTCATTCCATCTGAAGGCTCAACAAGTCTTCTAGCACATTTAGGTGGGAGTTGGCAGGACTGAGTTGCTCAAGGGCTATTGGACAGAGGGTTCCTGATGGCTGTTGTCTGGAGACAACTCTCAGTCTCTTTCCATGGTGACCTCTTCCTAATGCAGCTTACTCTATCAAAATGCGTGAGCAAAATGGCAATAAAGGGAATTTACCATCAAGAAAGAAGTGATAATCTTTTGTGACCAAATCACAGAAGTAGCATCTCAGTACCTATGTTGTAGTCTGTTGGTTAGAAACAAGTCATTAGGGGCACCTGGGTGGCTCAGTGGGTTAAACCTCTGCCTTCGGCTCAGGTCATGGTCTCAGGGTCCTGGGATTGAGCCCCGCATCAGGCTCTCTGCTCTGTGGGGAGCCTGCTTCCCCTTTCTCTCTGCCTGCCTCTCTGCCTACTTGTGATCTCTCTCTGTCAAATAAATCAATAAAATCTTAAAAAAAAAAAAAAGAAAGAAGTCATTACATGTAGCCCACACCCAAATGGAGGGGTTCCATAGTGTGTTAATAACATAAAGAGGGATAAAGAGGGTATTGCTAGAGGCCATCCTGGAAGTCTACCTACCACAACCTCTGTCACAGTATTACATTATCATTGCTATCCTTCATGAATTATAAACAACTAATTACCTACCACTAGCTACCTACCACTAGCTCAGCTACTCCAAACTCTGTTGCCTTAAAAGCAAAATATAAGAAGGACAGTAGATATTTTATTCCATGAATTGTTTACTTGTACAGTTAGGCCTCAGGCATAGTGATGTAGCAAATCTCATTCTGGTTCTGTTTAAGGTGTTTATCTAATTGGTGCTCTCAGCCATATTTAACTTGGTTCCTCTACTACACTCCTGCATGGTTCAAATGGAAGCTTATCTATGTGAAAGTGAGATTCTTTGCTTTTGAGTTATAATATATCCAGTTTTCTGCCCAGGTAGCTAATGAGGAACTGAGGAACTGACCTCTTCTGAAACAGAGCATTTTGATAGCACAGCATTCCCAAATTACGTAGACACAACATTTAGCAGCAGGAAACACCGTGCTTCCCAGTGAGATCCACAGTCTACATATGCCAAATGGCACTCCTCATGTTTGATTGGATATGCAGATCTCCTATTCTAGATGACTAAACTCGGACCAAACTTGAGAAGGAGATAAATCTGAATTAAATTTCTGGGTCCACTGCTTTGGAGCTTTGTCACCATAGGAGAGCAGTCTAGTCTCAAAAGTCTTCATTTCCATTTCCTCCATGCAAATATTTTCCTTTGTAATAAGATTTTTGTTTAACTAGATGGCATAATTTATATAATCTCCTTAGCACATTATTTAATAGTTTAGGTATCATCATCTTGACTTGATCATGCCATATACACGATATGCTAATTTTTTTGTTTCTGTTTTATATAGTAATTTTGGTGGTAGTTATTCAAAGATAAACTTCAGACTGTCTTTCTTATGTTTGTTTTCCAGTGACTCAGGGTCAACATATAGGCAATTATTGTATTTGTCACAACCTGCTAAGTATTCATTCCATGTAATTGGATTGAGCATTTACTGTATGCTAAGCACTATTCTGGCTTCTAAGGTACACAGATAAGCTCCCTTTCTGACACTGACCACCACCTGCAGGTGTTGGTAGGCACTAATCTCCAGGACCAGAAGCTTTTTTACCTACTCATAAATTCAACATTCTATTGACTTCAGTACTAAGTTGATGTAACATTTGTTGGTCAAAGTTTTTATGTGTATATATTTAAGCCTAGTAATTGAATATCTGTCTTTTCTATGCTTGTGTTATGAGAGTATCCTCTAATACTTACTTTCCTAGTTTCATAAATGCCTTTCCCACACCACACATTTGACTTGTTTGCTATCATTAACTGACCTCACTGAAATCCGTAATTCATTTGAAACTACATATAGTCCCTGCATGTTCTTTCCACTCTTTTGTTATAGAAGATAGTTCACCCAGGTTGCAAAACAGATCCAGGATTTTACTCATAAAATCCTAATGCTATCTTCCAATTTCTGGTTGAATTTTGAAAGAATCATTTCCTATATCTTACCAATAGTTATGAGGAATGTTGATGTATCACTAATAAATATGGTTGGCATTTATGTTCGATGATTCCATTCTCCAGGAAAACTGTTACTTGCTAGACATATGATATAGATTTCAAGCTGACCCTGAAGAGTTTTGGTCCAATACACAGAAATTTTTGTGGCAAAAAGTTGTGGGGAAGAAAGTTTGTACTAAGAAGGTATACTCTGATGCTACATCGTGTTTGTTGAAATCATGTTTACTATCAATTTTTAAAAATATCTTATTTATTTATTTGATAGAGAGAGAGAGAGAGACATCACAAGCAGGCAGAGAGGCAGGCAGAGACAGAGAGGGAAGCAGGCTCCCTGCTGAGCAGAGAGCCTGATGTGGGGCTCAATCCCAGGACCTTGAGACCATGACCTGAGCCTAAGGCACCTGTGCCTTAGGCTTAAGCCACACACTGCCCCTTTACTACCAATTTTAATACAGAGAGGGCAGCAATTTCTAAATAGTGTGTATACCTCTACTATGTAGTCATATTTTATCATGCTTCCATAGCTGCTTCTTCAGCTGCTGATTGTAAGGTAACAGTCATTTAGTTCTGAATCATTGAATATTTGCTTCAGTCTACAACATAGTATTTCTTAAATATTTTTTGAAGGGGGAAAGAAACAAGAGAAGTAGTTGTTTTCAGGATAAAAAGCAAAGATGATGAAATCTAGGTGTTCCATATTTCCAGGCTCTCTTTTGCCTTATATACTCACTCCTCATTCCCTACCTTTTCTTATGTCTTCTTCCTTCATTTCTGTTTCTGAATACCATCTAAAGTATCAGAGTCACATGAAAAAGTATCGCTTCCTTTCTCGATTCTAAAGACTTCTACAGACCAACAATTTTTAGCTTATATGGAATCTATTTGTGGTTTCTTAGTGGTACAATGAAAAGGGTCACTGAAGAGTCCTTTGGATTTCCTTCTAAGCAGCCATTTGCTCTTCAATCATCGAATACTTAGTATTTTAAGTACTGCCATGTAGATAAGTCAGAGAAGACACCAGAGGACAAATGAATAGGAATAATTAATAAAAGGAGAAAAATAAAATGTGTTAGCTGGAATTCAAGACTCTGGAGTTCTTTTCCTTCTTTTCTTCTAGACTGTATGCCTTGGACATGCTATTTCACTCATTGGATTCCTTTCTCACTAAGGGACATGGCTATTTAAGCTGTACGAACTGTCCCAGCTCTCATACTTTACAACTCAATGAGTTTAGGAATGTTACATCAGTTTTTAGCAATACAGTCTAATGATGATCTTTTGAGACTAAGTGAAACTTATCCAACAAGAAAGACTTGATTGGACTTTAGACAGTAGACACTTCAATAAATAAAAGTAAACATAAAACATACAAATGAATATATAATTAGATAATTTTGAAGTATTGATCATTGGTAAAATTCAAATATGAAATCTAGATTAGAGTATGTTATCAATGCTTAATGCATGAATTTGATAAATGTACTGTGGTTGTTAAAGAGTAAATCTTTATTCTCAGAAAATGCTATGAAAAATTTGAAGCTTAAATTCAATGATTTTTTAAAAAAGATTTTTAAAAAATTTATTTATTTGAGAAAGAGAAAAGTCATGAGTGGGGCAGGGGGGCAGAGGGAGAGGGAGAGAGAAGCTGACTCCCAGCTGAGCAAGGAGCCCTATGTGGGGCTCAGTCCCACAACCCTGTGATCATGACCTGAGCTGAAGGCAGATGCTTAACCAACTTAGCCAACCAGATGTCCCAAAACTCAATGATTTTTAACTAGGAAGAAGAATAGAGAGGGATACAGCAAAGAGCATGTCCAGAGGATTGAGAATCCCAATAGTACTATAATTTCTGTTTCTAATTCTGGACGATCATCTGTGTGCTTGTTGCTGTGTCCTATCAGTTTCTATATAATTTATGATGAAGAATGATTTTTCATGATTTCTGATGAAGAATGATTTTTCATCATTGCTCTAGCTCCAGTGGTTTCCTGTTACTCAAAGAAAGCTAACAACGTCTATGGTCAACATATATCTATGGTCAACATATTAAGGGAAATTATAAAGACTTAGCATAAAGAATTACAACTACCTTACATAAGGTCAGAATACACAAGTGTCCACTTCCTTAGAACCCAATAAAAGTTACCTGTCCCCATGCCCATAGTAGCCATAACTGAGCTCCCATCCACTAGGTCTTACCACATAGATGTCCTAACTTCCTGGCATTTTTAGAACAATGTGCTGGCATGTGGAAAAGTTGAAAATCACTCAGATGAGTGGATGTGCCTGAGGAAATGCTACAAAGTCCTCTGAACTCCTTAGTAGGACTTCACACAGTTCTGTTTGCACAACTGAAAGGAATGACTGCTCCCCTCACCTTTGGGATTACACCTTGTCACATAGATTTTAAGGCATGGCTTAGGTTTTAGAGAAAGCACGTTTACTGGGAAGTCTATATTTTGCCCTGAAAATCTATCAGATATTCATTCCATGTAGAAGTTAAGGTTAGTAGTAAACCAGCCTTAGATTAATTACCCTGACTACATCAAATATTGGCAGAAGGAAATAATAACACTACCAGCTCCTCAGCCAAACATCTTTGGTTCAAATTCTGGTTTGTTCATACACTGTGATGTTAGGCAAGTTCATTTTTAAAACACCTTTTAATCTCATTTTCCCCATTTGTGTAATAGCACAAATATTAATACCTAACTTATACAATTGAAATGAGATTTGAGGTAGTATATCTTAAGTTTATAGAAGAATGTCAGTAGCAATGTAAGTCCTCAATGCATTAGCTATTGTCCCATTTAAAATATTTCCTTTATATTTATGATAAGACTCACTTCCTATAATTTATATTATTTTCAGTAATCTCAAGTTATACCAAAAATATAGTCTGTTCTAAATGTCAGACTTAACGCTTTTTGGATGCCACAATCTTTTTTTTATTTTTTAATTCTTCAGTTTAAATTTGATTAGCTTTTCCACACATAATATAAAACTGAGCTAAATCTCATCTTCCTGGCCACTGTTCTCTAAGACACAGTCCAGATTGGTCCTGCTTCTCACAAAAGTGGGACCTAGAACTTTCCGAAAATGGACTTTCATTATATCTCTCTTTTTGGATCTGTTTCAAAACCCATCTATCAGAGACAGCCGTTTAGCACTGTTCTTTTCTTACATTGTGCAGTGCTTTCTCCTCTGCTGTCTTAACACTTATCTTTTTCCTCCTAAGCTCACAAAACTCATTTTTTACTTTATGTCTAAAATTGTGGTTTACTTTTTCTGATTCAATTTTGTTACCACAAAAAAAAAAAAGAAAAAAAAAATCCTGTTACCTGATCTTATAGGTCTCTTCCTGCTCTGAAATTTCTTTATCTAGTATCTTTATATTTATTCCCTAGTATAATTAATTGTATTTGGTTTGGCCCTCATTTCCACCAGGTGGAGATATAGAACACTGATTTTGTCAAGTAACCCAACACACTGATTCTTATTTTAAGTGCTATGCTATGATAAATTTAATCATAAGCCATCTCTAACCCCAAATAAGACAATGGTTAGGAGAGAATATTGGCAAAACCAAGGGCAGAATCCAAAGCAGCCCAGTTACCTTGTCTGACCATTTACCATTGCTGTCTAACATCTCATAATGTTAGAGTACTCACTATGTGTTCTAGGTAATAAAAACATCATTGTTTTTTATTTCATGATTCAATGTTTAGATGAAACCTAGTGCTGTTCCTTCCTTGACTGTGCAAGGTCATTCTTTTAATATTATTTTTTAAATTTATTTGACAGAGAGATGACAAGTAGGCAGAAAGGCAGGCAGAGAGAGAGGAATGGAAGCAGGCTCCCTGCCAAGCAGAGTGCCTGATTCGGGGCTCGATCCCAGGACCCTGGGATCATGACCTGAGCTGAAGGCAGAGGCTTCAACCCACTGAGCCACCCAGGTGCCCCAAGGTCATATTTTCTTATTAGATTTTCAGAACTAATGGTAATCATTTGTTGTATATTTAAAGAAAATATGCTTCATAAATATAGAGTCAAATAAGAAAGTCTGTAAAAGTCAAGTTGGACATAATGTTAATCAGTTTCAGCTGGGTTTAACTATTTTTATTGTTTTAAGATTTTATTTATTTGAGGGAGAGAGAGAGAGAGAATGGGGGAGGGGTAGAGAGAGAGAGAGAATCTCAAGCAGACTCCAGGTGGAGCCAGATGTGGGGCTGGATCTCACCACCCTGAGATCATGACCTGGGTTAAAGTCAAGAGTTGGATGTTTAACTGACTGAGGCAACCAGGCACCTGGTTTTAACTATTAAAAAAAGAAAAAAATTATTCTGGATGTGACACAAAAAAGACCTTATCAGCCAAAGGGCAAAGTAACAAATTTTCATGGGGGGGAAAAAAAAAAGATTTCTCAATTCTCTGTCCTTGCCTGTTTTGGGAGAAGGTACTTAAGAAGCAGCAGTTGTGGTCATTCTACTACATAGGCTGCTCCATGTCTTGTGGTATAACAGAGTCAAAAGGCAAATGCCTCACCATGTTGGAGAGACCGAGAATATGTCACCATGGCTCCTAAAGAAGTAGTATTTGATCTTCTCTTCCTCTCTTGCATTTTCTGTTGATTCTTGACATCTGCAAATAAACCAGTTCAGTTAAAAAGGTGGAGAAAGACTGGCATCTGGTAGGGGTGTTTATTGCCAGGTGGCTGACCTTCTCTTGCCAAGGTAACTCATTTGGCTAGGGTTGTTTATTTTCTTTCTTTTTTGAAACATACAACAAAACACTAAGTAGTTTTCTGAATTGTGAAGTAGTTCTGAGATGATGATATTCTGTTTAGGTAATAAAGGGCTATCAGAGTAGTGAGGGATGGAGAAAGGAAAATAGTTTTTGAGTCCTTCTATGGAGCAGACAATGAACTGGGTGTATTATATATATTATCACACATAATTGTAAGAGCTACCCTATATATCATGATAAGTATCACCTGTGGAGAAACTGAGCTCAGAGGACTGTACTTTTTGGTCTAATGTCATTAACTTGTAACTACAAGGAATTGGGAGTTGAGCCTAAATTTTCTAGGTCCTATAATCCATTCATCTCGACTTTCTTTAGCTGTTCATAACTCAAACCTATGCAATACCTTTAATTTCTAGGCATCTCATTATTGACAATTATTTGCCATTTTTTAAAAGAAATAGAACAACCCCTGATGCCTCGTATTTTTTCCTACCAATTTGCTACCAGGTGCTGGAATAATTGCTATCTTCAAGTAAAAATCCTAGTTATTTTCAGGTCAAAATTTAAACATGCATCTATACATATGTAGATCTTTTCTTTGCATCTAGGAAGGATATTGGTGTTGTGGTTCCTACTTCTAAGTGTTGCTAAGAAAATGTATCTGGCTCTCTCTGTTCCAAGTACATCCTGGATTTAGAAGTTTTTGGGATTAGGTGGTTCTTTGGCCAGTAAAACACAAGATTACATGGCATCTGTTATTTCTAGGTTTAAGTTAAAAAAAAAAAAAATTTAAATTAAAAAAAAAAAAAGAGGCAGTGCTTAATTCACTCCTTCCCCTACTTGCTATTGTTTGACTGGGTGACAGTCAAGTTGAGTTGAACCTCTTTGCCCGTGTGGATTTCTGAATGACTGCAATGAGCAGAAATCCCTCTTTAGTCAGAGTAGGTCAGATTTTGTTGTGATAATTAGCCCCCAATAGGGTTATTTCTCACTCCTATGAAGTATTCATGGGCTGACTAGGGGACCCTAATTAAGCCATGTTTTAATCATCCTTACATCGTTGCCTGGACGGATAGAGCTAACTACTACCCATTATATTTCTTACAACCATGGAATAAGGGAAAGAGAGCACAGAGAAGTGCGGACTGGCTCAGATATTTTCTGTTCACTTTGCTTTGGTCTGAGCAACTTATATGGCTGCGGCTGAGTTCAAGATGGAGGAGACATAGAATTTTGCCATCTCTCTGGAAAAAGGAACACCAAACATTTGTGAGCAGCCTTAATGACAGCCACAACCTCTAGTCTTCCTTCTTGTGTTACACATGTAACATACGCAAGAAATGAGCTTACATGGGGAAACCCAGGGAATGGTTGGGGTTGTTATTTCAGCAATATCAGCCCAATTAGAACCACATAGTCATCAGTAGAGAATAGCTTAAGAAATTATATTTCACATATAATAGCAGTTACTAACCCTAGATACACATTAGAATGACCTAAAATATTTTTAAAAGTATTAGTGTTCAAGGCTCACCATCCACTAATATCACTAGAAACTTGGGGATGGCCTGGTAGGGCCTGGGCCTTGTTTCTTTTTCTTTTTTCTTTTTTATTAAGCTTCACAAAGGGGTAACTCAGTCCATTAAGCATCTGCCTTCAGCTCAGGTCATGATCTCAGGGATCGGGCCCCGTGTTGGGCTCCCTGCTCAATGGGGAGCCTACTTCTCCCCTCCCTTTGCCCCTCTCCCCTGCTTGTGTGATCTCTCTCTCTCAAATAAAATCAGAAATAAATAAATAAATAAATAAATAAATAAATAAATAATAAATAACTTCCCAAAGGATTGTGATATGCAGCCAGAGCTGAGAACCACTGATATATATAACTGAATATTAGGCATATGATATACAACTATAGGTGAAGAGTTGCAATTATGCCCATTACTTATAAAAATCTACTTCTAGTTTAAAAGCAAGTCATAAAATATTTTGATATCTGCTCTACAACTGTCACCTATATTTTTTAAAACATACAGAAAAGTTTAGAATACTACACTGTCAAATATTACATGTGTTTGCCCTTGAGGCATGGTTAGTACTTTTCATGAATTATTATGAGGAAGAAGAAAAGGTTTTAAGCTACACTTCGTTTCCATTTACTTTGTTCTAAGTTATTGATTGCTATTTTATGTTTCCATAATCATAATCTTGTTATATAAATAAAACTTTAATGCTGAAATTTAAGAAGTTTTTTAAACATTTTATTTATTTATTTGACAGAGAGAGAGATCACAAGTAGGCAGAGAGGCAGACAAGAGAGAGAGGAAGGGAAGCAGGCTCCCTGCTGAGCAGAGAGCCTGATTTGGGGCTCGATCCCAGCACCCTGGGATCATGACCTGAGCTGAAGGCAGAGGCTTTAACCCACTGAGCCACCCAGGTACCCCTTTAATGCTGAAATTTAAAAGGCAAAATATTACTTAATACCTCAAAAATATAAAAGAATGCCATATTTGTAAATAGGGAGCTATAATGTTAAAAATATGTCAGTTTTCAGGGCACTTGGGTGGCTCATTTAGTTGAGCATCTAACTCTTGATTTTGGCTCAGGTCATGATCCTTAGGTGTATGAGATCAAGCCCCAGGTTGGAGTCTGAGATTCTTTCTCTCCCTTTGCCTCTCCACCCTCCTCACACATGCTGTCTCTCTTACGCTAAATAAATAAATAAATAAATAAAATCTTAAAAACAAAAACAAACAAACAAACAAAAACAAAAATCCCCTCAATCTTCACCAAAGTAATTAACAAATGTAAAGAACAAAATTTCCAGATTTCTTAGGGGTAGTTTGAGAAGTTAATTATTTTATAATCTTAGCTGGAAGAATTATCACTTTCAAATATATCAATGTATTTAAAATTTGAGAAACAAGTATCCTAAGAGAATTTTCATCCTATGTTACTAAAACATTATGCATTTAGAATATTGAAAAGACTTTTGTATAGCTGTAGGAATAAAAAATACATAATTCAAAAGAATTATGGTTGGGGGCACCTGGGTGGCTCGGTGGATTAAGCCTCTGCCTTGGGCTCAGGTCATGATCTCAGGGTCCTGGGATGGAGCCCTGCATTGGGCTCTCTGCTCAGCAGGGAGTCTGCTTTCCCCTCTCTCTCTGCCTGCCTGCTTGTGATCTTTCACTTTCTCTCTGTCAAAAAAAAAAAAAAATCTAAAAAGAATTATGGTTGTGGTCAATCCCAAAATATGTAAGAATCTAAAATGTGATGAAGGTGATATTTCTAAGTATGAAAAGAGAATATATACAGTATTGAGAAATTTACCTTGTTGAAAAATAAAAAGGTTCTTAATCCATATTGTATACCAAAATCCATCATTATTCAAAATTTAAATGTGGAATACAATCTTTATTTTTTTTTTTGCTTTTATTTTTTTAATTTATTTTTTTAAATTAAATTTTACTTTTTTTTTCAGTGTTCCAAGATTCATTGTTTATGCACCACACCCAGTGCTCCATGCAATATGTGCCCTTCTTAATACCCGCCACCAGGCTCATCCAACCCCCCACAACCTTCCCCTCCAAGACCCTCAGTTTGTTTCTCAGAGTCCACAGTCTTTCATGGTTTGTCTCCGCCTCCAGTTTCCCCTAACTCACTCCTCCTCTCCATCTCCCAATGTCCTCCATGTTATTCATATGCTCCACGAGTAAGTGAAACCACAGGATAATTGACTCTCTCTGCTTGACTTATTTCACTCAGCATAATCTTCTCCAGTACTGTCCATGTTGATACAAAAGTAGGGTATTCATCCTTTCTGATGGAGGCATAATACTCCATTGTATGTATGGACCATATCTTCTTTATCCATTTATCTGTTGAAGGGCATCTTGGCTCTTTCCACAGTTTGGCAACTATGGCCATTGCTGTTATGAACATTGGGGTACATATGGCCCTTCTTTTCACTACATCTGTATCTTTGGAGTAAATACCCAGTAGTGCATTTTCAGGGTCATAGGATAGTTCTATTTTTAATTTCTTAAGGAATCACCGTACTGTTTTCCAAAGTGGCTGCACCAACTTGCTCTACTCTTCAGATTTGTGACAGGAATAGGTGGGGTAAAATACATGATCTGGTATGATGCTTGCTATGAAGTATTCCTTAAATAATAATTTTCTAACCAGTTTTATCAGTTTCCACTAATTCATGATTATCTTCTGAAGTTTCAAAGAATGCTTCAAATACTACATACCTACCCTTTATACTCACTCTTTTATTCTCAATAATTGTCTTTTTCCCGTTTTTTTTTTTTTTAGACTCTATTTTGTACTTCCCTCATAATGATCCCTATTTTTCTTAATATGTACCCGTAGGTAGTTTTAATGACTAGATATCCTATGGAGGAACTTCATTCCAAAAGAAACAAACTGAGCAAAAAGTCTTTACTACCAAAGACTTTTTTTTTTTTTTTAAGTTAAGTGAAATCAGGAAGCATGTACCTTCTACATCCTTCCACCTTTTGAAACAACGTGGCATGGGCAGTTGTAGTGGCAGAAATTCCAGTGTACACATATGATAGAAGAATTGAAAAGCATTGAAAAATGAAAGGAGTAAGAAAGAGAATTAATATAGGTAGTGGATACGGGAGGATTTTAATTTGCTTTTGTGTATGTTTTTAAAGATCTATTTACTTATTTTAGAGAGTGAGAGAGCATGAGCAGGGAAAGGAGGTGAGGGAGAGGGAGAGAGAACCTGAAGCAGATTCCCTGATGAGCAGGGAGTCCCACCCAGGGCTAGATGCCACATTCCTGAGATCACCATCAGGGCTAAAATCAGGGGTTGGATGCTTAACCTACTGAGCCACCCAGGTACCCCTGTATTTTCAGTTTTTTATTACGTGTGAGAGTTATCAAGAATTCTTGTGAGAAACCATGGAGTTCTGAAATATCCTAAAAGGGAAGAAAGAAGATATTGAAAAATAGTATTTCTGCAAGTTAAAAATTGGTTAACTTTTAATCATATTGAAGTTCCAGTTAATATTGGAAATCACTAACCAGTTTTAAGTTCTTTTGGATTTGCTTACTCCTGTGGGAAGAAGAGACTGGGTCAATAAGGGAGTAGGAAGTTGACCCATAGTGGTTTAATTTACATTTTAGGGTCTGCATAGAATTGAATGTCTAAGGTGAAGTAACTTGCTGAGGCTTTTTTACCTATATTGCTTTAATTATGGTATAAAGTTTCAATTTTTTTTTATTTTTTAAAGATTTTATTTATTTATTTGACAGAGAGAGAGTTCAAAAGTATGCAGAGAGGCAGGCAGAGACAAGGTGGAAGCGGGTTCTCAGCTGAGCAGAGAGCCTGATGCGGAGCTCAGTCTCAGGACCTTGAGATCATGACCTGAGCCAAAGGCAAAGGCTTAACCTTCTGAGCCATGCAGGCACCCCAAAGGTTCAATTTTATATGGGCCCTTATTATTCTTAGAGTAAAATCTCAAAGACTATGTAGAGTCACATGCTATGTCAGGATTGAAATACTGGTGAAAATGTACGCTTTGTGATGAGATGATTTGGGTAGAAAATGAAAGGTAACTAAGTTAATGTCATTAAGAAATTCTTTGTTTTTAAATGATCATGAGAAGTTGTAAAGTGGCAATCTTTTTCACCTACACGATTCCTTCAAAATCTGTATTCTTTTTTAGAAGGCATGAGAAGACAATAAAAAATCTAATTAGTTCAAGTCTGCTGTCCTCTTCCAGGGAAGACTTAATCCACTGGAAATTTGTATATCACAGTGTAACTTACAATTAAGTGTTCCTATGGATACGTGCATCACATTTGCCATGTCATAGGACATATAGTAATAAGCATTTTACAGTCCATTAGAACATATACACAATGTTGTGTCAGCTCAGCTCAAGGCAACAAAGTTGCCTTTAGCTAAAAGCTACCTCAAAGTTTGCCTGCTCTGAAGACTGAAGGAAGAAATATTTTGAATTATATTAATCCCTTCGCAACAGTGGTTTGGAACATTCCCTCACAAAGTTTCTAGAGCGATTTACAGAAAGTAACGTGGCAGAAATCAAGGACAAAGATTTCAAATTATGGTTAAAAGCTTCCTTAGCATAATTCAGCATTAGATATTCCTTGAAGTTCATATAGCCTGATATGTGAATGGAAGCTGACAAAAGTCATTCATGGACTCAAAGACATAATAACACAACGGCTTCCATTTCCATGTAGGACTCACTTTCTAGGAGATGTATTTGGCTGAGTGGAATTTGTCTACCATCTGTGTGTTAAATTTATAGGTTCCTAGGAAAAGAAAAAAATGCTCTTTCTAATTCAGATTGGAAACAGGAAACAGGGAAAACTGTTTTACAATACTTTTTGTACAGTGAGAGATACTCAAAATTGAACAACCCTAGAATTTGGGAAATGCAAGGTAATCTCATGACTGTTTCAACTGTGGACATAATAATTAAGGGATGACTGGCCTCATACATTATCTCTCTTCACTTGCCTTATTCACTGGCTGTAAGCAGGAATTAAACTTGTTCATGGGCATGTTTCTTTTTTTCCTTTTCTAAGTTTATGTGAGGGGGTTATCTGATAGAAAAAGCCAGCCTAAGCTGAACTTTCCTACCAGAACTGTTCAAAGGAATTTACCCCTAAATTTGTAGTGCAAAGGAAAATGCAAGAGAATTTGCCATTCAGCAGAGGAACCTATGCATGAGGTAGAAATTTTCTCTCTCTCTCTCTCTTTTTTTTTTTTTTTTTTTTTGTGATCAGAAATTCTTGCCAGGAAATTCTCAAGAGAATAGTAAATGAGAGAAAGGTGTTTCTTCTTAAGAGATCCTATGTACTGCTGTCCATGAAGAACAAGGGGGAACTAGGAGTTAACCATCCTCCAGTATCCAGGTGCCAGATGGGACTTCATAGCCCATTCTACCAGGGAGATAATGCAGTTGTAACATCACATGGGAGGATAAAAGAAAGAGAAAAGTCAGGCAGGCTGCCTTAGAGGTGTGTTGTAGGAAAATCTCTGGAGTCACCATGGATGATGGTCAACATGGGATCAAGAAACAAAATCTTTAAGAATTGCTATTCTGGTTTGCTGACATATTTTTTAATGCTCTTAGAGACAAATAATGATAAGAAGTGCCTTGTGATGATTACTGTTGAGTGGGAGGTGAATTTTTGTTGTGACTTCATGAAGGAACCAAGACTAGTGAATATTAGGATGTACTCAAATTAGACAAATTAGACAAAAAACACTTCTAAAGATAAACAAATAGTGACCACTACCCTGTCAGCAGGAAAGGGCTATTTAGAGGTTTGCTGACTCTTCTAAATCAAACCATTGCTAGAAATGTTAACTAATGTTAACTAGGTAATCTCAGAACCAAATCAAACAATATTAATCTGAATAAATATTCAACTTGGAAAGGAAAATCCATGCCTTTATAAATCCTTAGGTTAGAAATGGTCTATTCCTACATCTCCCTTGTGTAAATGTAAAAATTCAGATCCAAAGAAGTGATGATTTGTACATATTTCATAGCCATTGTCTTAATTTAGACATCAACCAAAAAAGGTTTCTAGAGATCTTTTCACTTTCAGCAATATTTTTACATCAACTACCTCTCCTTCTTTCCTACATTTCTTTTCCCTGTTACCCCCTGCTTTCTTCTAGAGAGCTAAATATTCTCAATCTTCTTTTGTGGATGATTGGATGATTGGACTTTTAAAAAGGTCATTCTCAGTGGGTAAATTCCAATACCTCCACAAAATTTTAAGCAAGTTCAAAATATAATCAAATATGTCCTTTCATTCTTAGCACTTATATTTCTGATGTTTCACCTTTTTGACATTTTAAAATGAATTGTGATCCTGGTTCAGGAGCCCAACTGACAACACTGGAAAATATAGTTACCCAGCCAATGAAACGATAGAGCCTGTTGAAACCTGATATGGGCCCTAAAATCAGGCTGCCAAGACCTCTGAAGTCATTTTGCTGTGATGAATATGTGCTCCCTGGGTTTTTCCACAACTTCTGATTCGAATGGTTATACATCAGGGTTGCTCATTTAGACCATTGTTAGTTAAATTTCCTACTAGTGTGCACACTAGAAATATCAAGGAAGAGCTAGACATGGCCACACCTTCAGGAAACAGTCACCCAGCTCAGGCTGCTATAAAAAACAACCATAAACTGGATAGTTGCAGTAAACATGTATTTCTCACAGTTTTGAAGGCTGGGGAGTATAAGATCAAGGTGCTGGTAGATTCCTTTCTGGAGAGAACCTGCTTCGTGCTTTGCTGATGACTTGTCAATTTGCTGTATACTCATATGGCTGAGAGCAGAGAGAGCCAGAAAACAAACTCTGATATTCTTCCTTTAAGGGCACCATGCCCATTAATGAGGACTCCACCCTTAGGACCTAATTGCTTCCTGGAGACCTCACCTACTAATGACATCACATTGAAAGTGAGGGATGCATCCTATGAATGGGGAGGGGGAATACATTCAGTTTCTAATAATGACTTTTAACTTTGTTGGGCAATTGTTTAAACAGACCCATAGAAAGGGGGGGGGGTGCTAAAAGTTAACATGCTGGTGAAATTCAGAATTCAGAGTAAATTAGGAAAGACTTTAAGAAGAAAGTACTCTCTTGGGTGCCTGGGTGGCTCAGTCAGTCGAGCGTCCCACTCTTGATTTAAGCTCAGGTCATGATCTCAGGGTCCTAGAATGGAGCCCCATGTTGGGCTCTGCACTGAGCATGGACCATGCTTGATATATTCTCTCTCTCTCTCTTCCTCCCTCCCTCTACCTCTCCCCCTACTCATGCTCTCTGTTTCTCTAAATAAATAAATAAATAAATAAATAAATAAATAAACTAACTCCTAAAAAAAAACAAAAAAGAAGGAAGCAATATCTGATCTTCAAATTGCTTCATGACCTGGTTTATACACATACAACTCTCTGGCCTCTTCTACATTCTGCCTGAGTTTTTCATTCCCAAAGTGCCAGAGTTTATGTAGCTCCTAGAACTCATTTTACTGTTTACATTTCCAGGTCTCTGTTACAGCTGTTCCCTCACCCAGATGGCTCTAGACCATTGTGGTGGCTTCACATGATGACTTGGGTCTAGTTTTCTATTTGTTCTGGGCACAGGAGGCGATGTTACATTCCCTTGTAGTTGGATGAGACCATGTAACCAGTTCTGTGGGCTGTGGGCAGAGTTCTGTGGGTTATGGGCTGTGGGCAGTCTGGCCATTTAACTGACATTGGAGAATTGTGTATCCCTGCGTGGCTTTTATTTAGTTTTGTTCAGTATGTTGTGGATAGACATGATAGATTGATTTAGTGCTGATTAAACAGGGCTTTAAACTGACAATTCCATGCCCTCCAACCCTCTTGTGAAAGCATATATTGAAATGGAGTTTCAATAAGATCAATGTCACCTATAATCTGAGAAACCTCATGATATATTACTGCCCTGAAGAATTTACCAGACCCACAAGAGATGTTGTCTAAGCAAGAAATGAAGGTTTTCTTTCTTTCCTCCCACCCCCCTCCTCAAGCTACTGAGATTTAGAGGAGGTTTATCCTCCCATCAGAGTTCTTTTCTGCCTGATACTATTTCTCTTCTGGACCTTGAAATATGTTTCAAAAGTCATAGTTGCCTTCCCTGGTCTGAAATCTTCTAGGCTGAGTTAGGGGTCTGTGCTTTCTGTGATCTCTTCAAAATCCATTTTCTGCATCTGATGCCAACCAACAACATCCACACTTTTGGTTCAAGAATATATGATGATATCTTTCAGTCTATAAAATCCACCTGTGAAACTATCCCTAGCTTATTGATAGGAGCATAGGAGTCACATCAAAGTCAATCAATGTAACACATTCCCTGGAATTGATTCAGATGTGGGCAACTGATTGATTATTTCTGAACAATATGAATCTCAAGACTTCCTCATAATGATGGAATTAAAATATTTTCATCTTACTGAATGATTTGTAGCTGAAAGGAAATAACTCTAGTGCTGCTGGAAGCCATTTTGCTGCCATGAGAGATGTCCATTTTAAAATCAGAGGCAACCCAGGTGAACTCAAATCACATTACAGACAGAATTATATGTCCCCATAGAACTTCTTACCAATTCATGCCTGAACTTTTCTGTTATGTGATTCAATAAATTTGCCTTTTCTTAAGCAAACTTGAGCTAGTTTTTTCTTTGTTTTTTTTGTTTTGTTTTGTTTTGTTTTGCTTTGTTTTTAAGTCTGAAAAGGATTACTGATACAGATTCTTTCTTCTATAATACCATGCTGTTTCTGCTATGAGAAAATTTAATGTTCAGGGGCACCTGGGTAGTGCAGTCAGTTCAGCATCCAACTCTTGATTTTGGCTCAGGTCATAATCTCAGGGTGGTGAGATCAAGCTTCATATAGGGCTCCACTGCTTAAGGTTCTCTCTCTCCCTGTAGCTCTGCCCCTCCCCCAACTCTCTCTTTAAAAAAAAAAAAGAAAGAAAGAAAGAAAAAAAAAAAGAAAAAAGACTGATGCCTGGCTTACAAATGATGGTTAGTAAATGGTTATTCATATCGTCTGATCTGAGAAGTGGACATAGAATGTTTGGGGGAATGGCAGAGGTTCTGGATTCCAGTGGGGTCAGCAGGTAGCCAGAGAAGAAAGAATTCTACCAAGGTCATGAAAGAGAAGGGCTCAAAGCAAATATCAGAGATTCCCAACATTTTGGGGGCTATTCTAATATTTTAACAGAATCTGGGGTTGTTTCACAGTTTTCAGGCTGTTTGAAAATATCAGAAGAGCCTTACCAGAATTCTACTACTTAGTGATTGAAGAGCCACCTCAGGTCTTGAGAAACTATCACTTGCCAGCAAAACAGGAGAGGAAAGAATAAGATTACATTTAAAGAATGGAGACTACATCAGAATTGTTTTTTGTTTTGTTTTGTTTTTGTTTTTGTTTTTGTTTTTTTCCTGAGAGGTCAAGGCAAAAATTAAGACACATTTAAGAAAACTACATCTTCAGCAGGAAATGCTTCAATATCTTTTGTCTGCTCCGGTCTTTCTCATGGATGAAGCTAATCCAATTTGAGAGCTTGGTGAAACACTGTGAGTGATGCTCTCTCATTACTGTCACCTCAGGGACGAGGCTCTTAGGAGCATGACAGAACACATCCTCCCATTCTCAACCTGAGTCACTGTCACTTTTCTCTTTTTGACCTTTTTCAGGAACTGCAGGGGCATCATTCTTGACTGACACTGATGCTGCCAGGCACCTTGCTCCCAAGGACAGCACCCACAGGCTCTTTGGTTGTGACTAATACTGAGGGCATTCTTCTAACAGGAAAAAAGAAAAAAAAAAAACTGTGAGGGAAAATGCTGACAATTACTGTAGTGGGATAAATAGTGATGGTATCATACCAACCAATCTACTTCTGCTGAATGGCGTCCTTCCCATTTTTTGCCAGCGCTTTCTCTTGCTTCCATTAAATAATGATTGCATTATAGTTCTTGTCTCATTCAGACCTTTTACATCTTCTTCAAATTTATATAATTTAGGAATTATATATAATAAATATAAAATATAATAATTTAGGATTTATTTATTAAACTTAATTGCCCATTTATTAAACAATATTATAACCAAGTACCTGCCAGCTTACTATATAGTTTCTTAAATTATGGTCTACAGAGATTGATCATCAAACTTATTCGCTTTATCATGCATTTTAAGGGGCACCTGCACAGCCCAGCTGGTTAAGTATCTGACTTTGTTTCCACTCAGATAACAACCTCGGGATCGTATGATTGAACCCTGCCTCAGGCTCTGTGCTTACCAGGGAGTTTGCTTGAGATTCTTTCCTCCCTTTCACTCTCTGCTCCTGTTCCTGCTACATGTGCTCTCTTTCTCTAAAACAAATAAAATATTTCTTAAAAAATAGAAATATGGGTGTTTCACAAAACCCACTGAATATATTTGGTAACTCTTAACAAATAATAAGGTGGCCTCCTTAAGCCCCAACAAAGTTTGAGAACTATTGATTTACTGTCTTTTCTGTATTGGGCACTGTGCTGGGCACCAGGAATATCAAAGTGAAGAGGGCATCATCTTGAAACACTTTCTCTGAAAAACAGGCATAAAATAATTGACAATCAGCAGTATTGTCTTTGCAAAGTACAATGAAGTTTAGAATGATTAGGATTAGATATACTAAGTTTTCATTTGAGTATCTACAGATTAAATAGTCATAAAACATTATTACTATTCTTATTATTATTATTATTATTATTTGAATGTGGGTATATAACTTTTAGGATAGCAGCCTCCTGACCACTTAAAAGTAAATTCTTGAGCTTTTATGTTGTAGCAAAGCTATCGGCCTACTTAATACTTTATTAAACATTTCAGATAAACTTATTTCAATTAGCTAAAACTTTTGGGCAGAGATAACAGATGAATTCATTTCCCTTGTCATGCCATGCTGCAAATCTTTCTTCTATCATGTGTCTCGATTAGGTTCATCAATGCACAAGGAGCTGGAATAACTAATTATTCCAGAGGTATTTAGGACTGGTTCTTGCTTCCATACAAGTTTTTTTTTCTTTTTTTTTAAGATTTTATTTATTTGACAGAGAGAGATCACAAGTGGGCAGAGAGGCAAGCAGAGAGAGAGAGGAGGAAGCAGACTCCCTGTAGAGCAGAAAGCCTGATGTGGGACTTGATCCCAGGACCCTGAGATCATGACCTGAGCTGAATGCAGGGGCTTAACACACTGAGCCCCCCCAGGTACCCCCCATATAAGTTTTAAAGACATGTTAAGATCACATGAAGTGACTCACTCATACAGAAAGAATATATATGCTTAAAACTTTGAAGACCTCACAATTAATTTTTAAGCCTGAGAGATATGGGCTACAAGACAAAACGGAATCATAGGCTGTTTATGGAAGATTATGGGGATGAAACAAAGGCATTGAAGTGGATGGATGGAGGGGGCCAAAAATGTTATTTACCAAAGGAAAAAAAAATTAAAATTCTGAGATTGCCTGGTCTTATTTTATTTTGGAAAGTCAGATGTAGTACCGACCTATGAGTGACAGGCTGAGCATGCTGTTGATATTTATAAGAAGTAGTGAACTTCTCCGTGAGCCAATAAAAATAAAACCAAGCCAAATAGAAGTGATAAATTGATAGAGACTGATCAAGATAGCTAGCTGCCTTAAAGGTGAGCTGTCCAGATCAAGAATGAAACTTATAATGCCATCAGTTCACTTAGGTAAAAGAAAATCAGGTTTTGAAAATTCTCAAAAAGATAAATTGGAAGAGTAAAATGTAGAGAGTAGTTTAAAACAAGTGGAAATACTATTTCATAATAGCTCTAAATATTTACCAAAATTCTGAGTATAATGTTAAAATCAGAATATTTTACTTTGGAGAAGTTCCAAACTGTATCACACTATACTGAAGAGGAAGAAAAAAAATCTTGCCACTGTTTTTACTGTTGGAATTTAGTGACATGGAAACATGCATCCAATGCAGTGTCAAACTCAAAGACACTCAGATCATCTATGTTGCCTCTGTACACAGGACTATGTAATTTTGGCACTTGGCCATAAATGTAGAATTTTTAACTATTTTTTTAAAGCCTTCCTTCCCCCCACCCTCAGAGATAACCTTTAAAAAAAGGATTTATAATTTGGTGGTGGAAACCTTAGTCTTTGACTTCAGATCTGGCTTCAGTTCTGCAAGTACTGGTTATTAGCTGTGTGACTTGAAGTCACCAGACTATTCTAAATATTAGTTCACCTGTAAATGCAAACAGTCCCCATCAGATGTTACGATGATTCAACTATCATTTGGGAATTTTTTTTTTTTTTTCACAAAAGAAGCCCTCAATAAATCTTCTGGTTTTTAGAAGCACATGCAATTAGCTTGGCAGTTTCTAGAACAAAATGCACACACACAAACATACACACACACACCTGAAAACTCTGTGAAAGGAGTTTTTGCTTCATTAAAATAACTAAATCTCTCTGAATAATAGCTTGTAAGTATTCTTACATACATTCGATAACCTGATTCAGACACTGGCCTAAAATTCTTAGCATCCTGGTTGATTTCATGTTGTAATGTTCTTTGTGGCTTGACATCTCTTAAGTCCAAAAGACTTAACTTGAGGATCCACAATTACTAAATTTTTAGTTTCTCTTTTTATATTGTAGGCTTAATAGATATTCATTGGGTTCCTTTGAGTACTGATTTAGCAGTTAATAAAAAACTCCATAATAATTTTCATTTCACCTGCATTCTCCATGTCCTATTTCAGGTACTAGGGAAAGCAGGAGATTTTACCTTTCATAAGAAGATATTCAGGAAAGAACTGAACAAGGATTTAATATGGAAAAGGAAAGTCGCTGCAAAAGAAGTTAATGTGACTCCCAAGCCCATCTTTATAGCTGTGCTGTCATAAATCCTTTATGGCCCCAGAGCCTTAGTTTTCTTATCTACGGCAAATCAGCATACCTGGTGTAGTTATTTCATAGAATTTCTTATGAGGAACAAGTAAGGCAATGCATATTTAAAATTGAACAGTTCAAATCAAACATAAATTGGTCTTATTCTAATGATTGTGTTTCTTATTTATCCTGAAAACTTATTTACTTTGCTCATGGTATACTTAATTGTCACAGAAGCTTTAAAAGATTGATTTTACTATCCTCTTTATAGATTTTTGTTTTTAAGGCTAAAGAAATTAAGTCACTTGATGATAAATAATGGAGCAGGGCTTCAAACCAAAGTTTGTCTTACTTTGAGGTTCGGGCTCTTTCTTTCAAGATTACCTCTTAATAAGAGTTGTGTTATAGGGAAAAATACATTCCTTTTTCCATTAGTGTAGAAGCCAAAATGCATGGTTTTTGTTTGGAATCTTGATTAGATTGCTTAATGTCAATTGAAGGTTTAGGTTTAAAAAATGTAATTATATAAGAGATATACTGCAACACATTGATACATTATGCTAGCATAGTGTATTAGGAAACATATCTTGAAATTAGACTATAATTTAATCCCTAACTACAACACATTTTTAAACTAATTTTTAACTTTTTAAAAACTATACTTATCTTAAAATAGGTGTTATGGGACTGGAATTAAATGAGCTAACCCACATTAGTTAGAGTGCTGGGTCTGTAGTAAACTATAAATTAACTAACATTTTAATATTTATAATACTCTGTTACACTGAAACTGGTTTTTTACTTAATAAAAACAGAAGAAGGAATGAGTAAAGATAGTGTGCATTTACCCATTCATTACTTTTCTTTGACATCCAGAAAGGCATATTTCATCCCTTGGCAGACCGTGTAACTGAGTCTTGGTCTATGGAATGTAAGAAGTAAGATAGGCCAACACTAGGCCCACAGATTTAAAAGTTCCCATGATTCTCCTACAGTTTAAAAGTGGAAAACATAAAAAGATGGAAGGATTCTATCATCTTGTTTGACTCTTACATTCAGATATTATACATTTCTGAAAATATGGACATTTCTTTTACAACTGTTCTACTATTGTTTCCAGAAAGTCTAATGCAAGGTCTTTTGTATTAAATAATACCCAGGACATAAAAATATTTTCCCACTTGTTTCAAAAAAGTACTTTTACATTGAATTTGCTTGATTCATGATCCGAACAAAATCAGTTTATTATAATTTATAGAGATTTCTCTTAAATATTGTTTCAATCTAGAATAGCTCCTATGCCTTTCCTATGTCTTTATCGTATTGGCTTATGGAAGTGATAGATTAAATTTTCCTGTGGAATCTCTTGCCTTCTGAATTTGTCTTTTAGCCTCCTTGTGCTTTTAACTTACTCTTCTATCCTCAGTGTTTCCTTTAAATGAAAGTTAAATCAAGAAGGTAGATTGGATCAGGGCTCTTTTATTTTTTTCTTTAAAGAATTTATTTAGGAGAGAGAGAGAGATCACAAGCAGTGGGGGGGGGGGATAAAGAGAGAAGCAGGCTCCCCACCAAGGAAAGAGCCCGATGTGGGGCTTGATCCCAGGATCCTGGGATCATGACCTGAGTTGAAGGCAGAGGCTTTAACACTCTGAGCCACCCAGGCGCCCCATCTGTTGCTTATTTCTTCAAAGCTTTCTCTATTTCTCTCATTTCTAGAACATAATTGCTAACATATTTCGTGTACTAAGTTTAGTACATTTAAAATGTTATATATTATTACCCTATGAGACTTAGATCCCTTTGTAAGCAATAAAAGATGTCTATTTGCCTGAGATGACATTTATTTATAGAATCTTTTCTGAATGATCATAGTAGGAAGTTCAAATTTGATATCCCCCCCCCCAGAAAAGTCATTACAAAGAATGTATATGAGGCCTTGGTAAAACCAACATGTGGTTGTCATAAGAGGATAATATTTTACCATCTCTTTCATGCATTCATTGAACTACTGATTTTTGTAACATCCAGTGTTGGAATCATCTTTTAACTGTTGGATAATTTTATACCCAGTGTTTTCTGTGTTCATTTAACCAAAAAGCACTGATTAAAAAAGAAAATAACACTTTCTTTGATCATGCAAGTCTAGAGAAGTTAGGATACATTCAGCAATGACATTTATTATGAACAGAGTCCATTGTAAATCAGAGATAAAGCTGACAATTTTCATGGGTTGATCACAGTGGGAATATCAAGTGTCTCAGTGTGTGATGGATTAAGTGGGGGAGGGGAATTAAAGTTGTGCAAATAATTTCTATTCAGGGATTCTAATGTCAGACATGAAAAATGATTAGGGATATCTGGTCAAGAATAATAATGAAGCTGACCCTGATCTGTGGATTGAATTCTATTTAGTTTGGGTGGCTGGTAGGCTTTAATCTTTAAACCAGTCATTCTTCAGTGAGAGAGCAAGGAGTTCAAATGATAAATATAGGAGATACTATTCTCTAGTGGGATTTTGACCAGGGTTTATTTTCTATCAACTGTCACTTCTTAAATCTACATGTGCAACATAAATATAATTAGTGTTCACTATGGGAGGCAAAGGATGGTAGGTGGAATGGATTTAGAGTCTAACCCTCATCCTACATGGGTGACATTTTGTAAGACACCCTACACTATGGGCCTCAATTTTCTCATCAGTAAAAGCATAATAATATATTCACTGCCTGGCTCAAAAGATTGTAGTGAGGCTCAAAATCAAAATTACAAATGATTAAATGTCATTAATTAGGAATTAAATAAATAATAGTACCCTTTATGTGAGAATGTATTATAATAAAAATAGTGATTTACAAAACTATTTAATAATAAGAAAAATTAAGATAACCATCTTCAACTTTAAAAACATTAAATTATGTGAAATATACTCACATTTCATTCTTACACAAGAAAAATCATGAATACATACATGGCAATAAAATATCCATCTATCTAGAGTGGTAGTGGTTATGAATGACTATTTTTTCATCCTACATGTTTTTCTATTATTTAAAATTTTAATAAAAAGCAGTTTCATTGAAATCAGAAAAGAATTTAAAAAATAAGAGAAACAGATCAGTGGTATAGCATTCAGAAACCAGAAGAATATCTACACATACACAATTATTTCACTGATGGAAGTTTACACATAAGCTATGACTGAACAGAATCATTCACAAAAATTCCCTTCTTCATCTCTCCCCAGATCCCATACTGTAGGATACTGTGAGGTTGGCACAAGAATAGTTTACCCATTGTTGCTTATGGATAGAATTACGGGGAAATTTGTAGATCATCTCTGAGCAGAAACTCAGTTATTAGATGTTTCCATACTGTGAATGCACATTGGAAGAATATAAAATCTGATATTAAGAGTCTAATAGTGGTGGATGGATGTGGAGGAATTGGAGATGTAAAGAGAAGGGGTCACAGTTCAGATGCTCACTATACTTTATTTTGTTTTTAGATAATATCTGAATCTCAAGGAGAAATATGGGGACAAGAAGTTAAAGGAACTCACATTCTCTAGAATTTGAGGCCATTTAATCCACCTGGTTTTAAGAAGGAGGTAGTATATAACAATTATACATACTCTCCTCTAACACATAGTTTTGTTGAATTTATCACATCTGGTACACTATGGATATTGATCAAGGGATTCCAGACTCACTGGAATCAGTCAAACATTTCTTTCTCTCATATATGTGTGTGTGTGTGTGTGTGTGTGTACACATTTATATGTACTTGTGCATATGTTTAGGCACAAATTGTATAAATATATGTGTATATACACACACGTATATATGAAACGAATGAGAGAGAACAAAAGTGATCAGCATTTTAAGTGATAAAGTCAGTCTCTTTATGCTAAGGGCTTTCATATGGATTCAGGCAGACTGGATAAGACCACAGCTGTTATCAACATTTTATAGAGCTATCCTACCATTTAATACAGTTTCATCAGGAAATCCTTCTATTTCCCAGGTCTGGGCTTTCTGAAACCAAAGCACTTTTAAAAGGTAAAAATGTCTTTCTAAGCAGATGCTATCTACTGTTTCAATGCTTCAGAATATCACACATGATAATACAAATCTGGATAAATCTCTGATGCCTGCTAGCCTATTCTCAAGTTAAGCATGTGCCTTAGTGGACTCACACATCCCCAGAAGTGCAAGGCATTACTTGAAACTCACTGTTTGACACGGAGAGTACATTAAGGTAAAACCCTGCTATACTGGGGGTGGTGGTTGTTGTCGTGTTCTACCTTTTAACTATATATCGGGCCATTAACTCTTCAAAAAGATTTGCTTCTCAACATTACTATCTGTCATTTACTGGAGTTTGTCTTAGTGGGTTCTCAGAATTTCTGTTTTACAACCATGACTTGACTTTCAGCAGACCCTTACTAAAACCTCTGTCAGCTGTCAAATCCTTTGAGTTGTTCTTAAATAAATCAGATATAGCAAGCCATTCATGCAGGCTTTTTTTTTCCCCCTTCCTGTGATGGCCTATGGCTGCTTAGCTGTTTCTGTTTTGCAGTAACTATCCTGTTCTCCGTTTCAGAAACTTAAAATTAAAATATACAAATTTCTTAAGAAATGGTAAGTTTTAAAGAATGATTAATCTGCTGTCAGCTTTTGTTATTTTAAAGGATATAATGTAACATTAATGAAATTTTGAAATGGAAAGAGATATCCTTACTTTAATAAAATCTACCTCTCTAAAATAAAGTTGTTTTATTTCCATGCTTTCTTTATACTGCACCCTACAGATGGAATATTTGACTTGCAATACTTTGTCTTTTTTTTAAATTTAATTTAATTTTTCAGTGTTCCAAGATTTATTGTTTATGCACCACACCCAGTGCTCCATGCAATAACATGCCCTCCTTATAGCCACCACTAGGCTCACCCATCTCCCATATCCCCCTCCCTTCCCAAACCCTTAGTTTGCTTCTCAGAGTTTACAGTATCTTATATTTTAATCCCCCCTCCAATTTCCCCCTGCTCCTTTCTCCTCTCCATCTCCCAGTGTCCTCCATGTTATTCCTTATGCTCACAAGTAAGTGAAACCATATGATAATTGACTCTCTCTGCTTGACTTATTTCACTCAGCATAATAAAATCCAGTCCCGTCCATGTTGATACAAAAGTTGGGTATTCATCCTTTCTGATGGAGGCATAATACTCCATTGTATATATGGACCATATCTTCTTTATCCATTTGTCTATTGAAGGGCTTCTTGTCTCTTTCCACAGTTTGGCGTCTGTGGCCATTGCTGCTATGAATATTGGGGTACAGATGGTCCTTCTTTTCACTACATCTGTATCTTTGGGGTAAATACCCAATAGTGCAATTTCAGGGTCATAGGGAAGCTCTATTTTTAATTTCTTAAGGAATTTCCACATTGTTTTCCAAAGTGGCTGCACCGACTTGCATTCCCACAACAGTGTAAGAGGGTTCCCCTTTCTCCACATCCTCTTTAACACTTGTTTCTTGTCTTGTTAATTTTGGCCATTCTAACTGGTATAATAAGGTGGTATCTCAATGTGGTTTTGATTTGAATCTCCCTGATGGCTAGTGATGATGAACATTTTTTCATGTGTCTGTTAGCCGTTTGTTTGTCTTTTTGGAGATGTGTCTGTTCATGTCTTCTGCCCATTTTTTGACATGATTATCTGTTTTGTGTGTGTTGAGTTTGAGGTTTTCTTTATAGATCTTGGATATCAGCCCTTTGTCTGTAGTGTCATTTGCGCATATCTTCTCCCATTCCTTGGGACTGTTTGTTTTGTTTTGGGGACTGTTTCCTTTGCTGTGCAGAAGGTTTTGATCTTGATGAAGTCCCCAAAGTTCATTTTTGCTTTTGTTTTCTTCGTCTTTGGAGACATATCTTGAATGAAGTTGCTGTGGCCAATGTTGAAGAGGTTACTGCCTGGGTTCTCCTCTAGGATTTTGATAGATTCCTGCCTCACATTTAGGTCTTTTATCCATTTCGAGTTTATCTTTGTGTATGGTGCAAGAGAATGGTCAAGTTTTATTCTTCTATAAGTAGCTGTCCAATTTTCCCACCACCATTTATTGAGGAGACTGTCTTTTTTCCACTGTATATTTTTTCCTGCTTTGTCAAAGATTATTTGACCATAGAGTTGTGGGTTCATATGAATTCTCTACTCTGTTCTACTGGTCTATGTGTCTGTTTTTGTGCCAGTACCATGCTGTCTTGGTGATCACAGCTTTGTAGTAAAGCTTGAAATCAGGCAACGTGATGCCCCAGATTTGTTTTTCTTTTTCAACATGTCCTTAGCAATTCAGGGTCTTTTCTGGTTCTGTACAAATTTTAGGATTGTTTGTTTTAGCACTTTGAAAAATGCTGGTGGAATTTTGATCAGGATAACATTGAAAGTATAGATTTCTCTGGGCAGTATAGACATTTTAACAATGTTTATTCTTACAATCCATGAGCATGGAATGCTTTTCCATCTTTTTATGTCTTCCTCAATTTCTTTCATGAGTGTTCTGTAGTTCTCAAGTACAGATCCTTTACCTCTTTGGTTAGGTTTATTCCAAGGTATCTTATGGTTTTTGGTGCCATAGTAAATGGAATTGATTCTCTAATTTTCGTTTCTATATTTTCATTGTTGGTGTATAAGAAAGCAACTGATTTTTGTGCATTGATTTTGTATCCTGCCACATTACTGAATGGCTGTATGAGTTCTAGTAGTTTGGGGATGGAGATATAAAGTATCATGTCATCTGTGAAGACAGAAAGTTTGACTTCTCCTTTGCCAATTTGAATACCTTTATTTCTTTTTGACTTCTATTACTATGTTGAACAATAGTGGCGAGAGTGGGCATCCTTGTCATGTTCCTGATCTCAAAGGGAAGGCTGTCAGCTTTTCCCCATTGAGAATATTCACTGTGCATTTTTCATAGACAGATTTTATGAAGTTGAGGAATTTTCCCTCTATCCCTATACTTTGAATTATTTTAATCAGGAACAGATGCTATATTTTATCAAATGCTTTTTCTGCATCAATCAAGAAGACCATGTGATTCTTGTCTCTTCTCTTATTGATTTGTTCTATCACATTGATTGATTTGTGAATGTTGAATCACCCTTGCATCCCAGGGATAAATCCCACCTGGTCATGGTGGCTAAACATTTTAATGCACTGTTGAATCCTATTAGCTAGGATCTTGTTGAGAATCTTGGCATCCATATTCACCAGGGATATTAGTCTGAAATTCTCCTTTTTGATGGGGTCTTTGCCTGGTTTGGGGATCAGGGTAATGCTGGCTTCATAGAAATAGTCTGGAAGTTTTCCTTTTGTTTCTATTTTTTGAAACAGCTTAGGACCATAGGTATTTCTTCTTTGAATGTTTGGTAGAATTCTCCAGGGAATCCAGCAAGTCCTGGGCTATTGTTTTTGGAGCGGTTTTTGATCACTGCTTCAATCTTGTTACTAGATATTGGTCTATTCAGTTGTCAGTTTCTTCCTGTTTCAGTCTTGGAAGTTTATAGGTTTCCAGGAATGCATCCATTTCTTCTAGGTTGCTTAACTCATTGGCATGTAACTGTTGATAATAATTTCTGATGATTGTTTCTATTTCCTTGTGATCTCTCCCCTTTCATTAATAATAGAATGTTTAGATTATTTTGGGTCTTCTCTCTTTTCTTTTTGGCTTAGTTTTGCCAGTGCTTTATTGATATTATTGATTCTTTCAAAGAACCAGCTTCTAGTTTCATTATGTGTTCTATACATCTCTAGTGTGTATCTCTATTTTTAACTCATTGATCTCTGCTCTAAATCTTGATTATTTCCATTCTTGTGTGTGGGGTTGGCTTAAATTGTTAGTAATTTTCCTGTTCTTTAAGGTGTAAAGAGAGTTTGTGTATTTGGGATTTTTCAATTTTTTTGAGTGGGCTTGGATGGCTATGTGTTTCCCCCTTATGACCACCTTTGCTGTGTCCCATAGGATTTGGACCAATTTGTCTTCATTCTCATTGGTTTCCATGAGTGGTTTAAATTCTTCTTTGATTTCCTGGTTGATCCAAACATTCTTGAGCAGGATGGTCTTTAGTTTCCAAGGTTTAAATTGTTTCCAAACTTTTTTCTTGTGGTTGAGTTCCACAAAGTTTCAAATCATTGTGGTCTGAGAATATGCACAGAATAATCTCATTCTTTTGGTATTGGTTGAGCCCTGAATTGTGACCCAGTATGTCGTCTATTCTGGAGAAAGTTCCATGTGTGCTCGAGAAGAATGATTATTCTGTTGTTCTAGGGTGGAATGCTCTGTGTATATCTATGAAGTCCATCTGGTCCAATGTGTCATTCAAAGCTCTTGTTTCTTTATTGATTTTCTGCTTGGATGATCTGTCCATTACTGAGAGAGGTGTGTGAAGGCCCCCTATAATTAATGTATTCATATCAATATGACTCTTTATCTTGATTAACAGGTGCCTCCTGTAGTTGGCTGGTCCCGTACTGAGGGCATAGATATTTACAATTGTTAGATCTTCTTGGTGGATAGACCCTTTGAGAATGATCTATGTCCTTCTGTATCTCTGACTATAGTCTTTAGCTTAAAATCTAAATTGTCTGAAAGGAGAATTGCTACCCCAGCTTTTTTTTGAGGTCCGTTGGCATGAAAGATGGTTCTCTATCCTTTCATTTTCAGACTAGATGTATCCTTAGGTTCCAAATGGGTCTCTTGTAGACAACATATGTATGGGTCCTGTTGCTTTATCCATTTGCAACCCTGTGCCATTTTATGGGAGCATTTAGGCCATCCACATTGAGAATGATTATTGAAAGATATATTTTTATTGATATCATGTTGCCTGAGAAGTCCTTGTTTCTATAGATTGTTTCTGTAAATTGCTGTTCTATGCCACTCTTGGGTTCTTTCTTCTTTTATAGAACCCCCCCCTTAATATTTCTTGTAATGCCAGCTTGGTGGTCACATACTCTTTTACACCTTGTGGATCTTGGAAGCTCTTTATCTTTCCATCCATTTTGAATGTCATCCTTGCTGGATAAAGTACTCTTGGCTCTATGTTCTTCTCATTTAGTGCCTGAATATGTCTTGCCAGCCCTTTCTGTCCTGCCAGGTTTCTGTAGACAGGTCTGACATTATGCTGATGGTCCTTCCTCTGTACATAAGGAATCTCTTCCCCCTAGCTTCCCTTAAGACCTCCTTTCTGAAATTATGATTTGTGAATTTCATGATTAAGTGTTTGGATGTCTTTCTAGACTCGTTGACCTTTCTGGCACAAACACTTGTTCCATTTCCCAGATTAGGAAAACTTTCATCCAGAATTTGTTCAATTATATCTTCTAGTCTTCTCTCTTTCTCCACCCCCTCAGGGATCCCAATAATTTCGATGTTGGGACATTTCATGGCATCATTTATTTCCCTAATGCTGTTTTCATGGCTTCTAAGCTGTTTGTTCCAGGCCTCCTCCTGATCCTTCTTTTCTATCAGTTTATTTCTATATCACTAATTCTGTCTTCTGCCTTGGTTACCCTAGCTGTTAGAGTGTTTAGATTAAATTGGATCTCATTGATAGCATTTTTAACTTCTGCCAGATCAGCTCTCACTTCCACCATTAGAGATTCGATGTTGTCACTAATGGTCTTCTCCAACCTAGCCATTGCCTGGATAATTGTTACACTGAATTCCCTTTCTGACATACTGTTTATGTCCTTATCGAATAGTTCTGTGGCAGAGGGCACAGTCTCTGAATTTTTCCTCTGTTGGGTGTTCTTCCTCCTAGTCATTTTGGTGAGAGGTGGCTGAGGGGATGTATAGCTGAATATATCAACCACAGTCCAGGCAAGGTGCACCTGCAATAGAGACTAGCAGAAACCACCACTGAAGGAGAACTAGAGTGGGAAAACCTGGGGTGTAGTTGCTGAGTTCCTAGAGGCTCAACACAAAAAAAAAACTTTTTTTTTTTTTAACTTAACACCGTATCATAAAAATGTTTTCCATTGGGATAGTCCTCAGAATTATAAACTGAATGGCTAAATGCCATCTGAGTTACCATAATTGAAACATTTTACTACTCTCAGACATTTGGGTTATTATCCCTCTTTCTGTTTGCAATTATACATGTACTTAGTATTTATCTCTCTATGTATAAAATATTATTCTTCTAAATTATTTGTTACAAATTCTGAAAATTATAGTTGCTAGATCAAAGTATATGAGCAACTCTGTGAGGTTTCTCATTAATGAAACTTTGTTAGTGATTAAAAGAAGCTCCTCTCTGCTTCTCTCATCTTTTGGTTACAGCTCTGAGGGTGATAGATAGGAATTGAAGATAAAATGGCTCTCAGGACATGTCATTGGGTGAGAGTAGTAAAGTGTGACAACTGGGGTGAAGGAAGAAATTTTAAATGGTGCCATCTCTTTGGATTTCATCTTTTAAGGTTCCTAGTCTACTTGCTTTGTTTTGTTTTGTTTTTCTCATTTGGAAGCCACCTTCTCTAGAATCTTTTTTTCCCTTGAGTTTGGTTTGATGAAAGAAAAGTTCCAGTGCTTCTTTCTTTGGAAGGGATACCTACTTGTTTCCTATTTTTAGAATTTTAAGGGAGCAATCACCTGAGTAGCTTGATGTCAGAAGAACGTAAGTGAAATAGATAAGTTTGACTCATTACATTAGTCTAAGGGGTGACAATTATTTTCTGTATATGGTAACAGTAAATATTATAGGTTTTGTGAACCAAGAAGTAAAATTGGAGATATTATATGTAGGGACTTATATAAAAAGAGAGGAAATTTCCATGACTTTTGTAATTAATAAAATTTAAAGTTTTTATAATTACATATTTTTGTTATGATTGTAAAGATCCACAACACTTTGTTGTTTTTGTTTGGAATAACACTTTGCTTAATTGGTCTCCAAAGTGAGTATTCTTTATGATCAATTTGATTTCAAACATTCATCTTTAAAAAAAGAAAGGGTAAGAAAAGAAAAATAAATTTTCACTCAGAGGCCATATAAAAGCAGGTACAATTCTGGATTTGGCTAACAGGCTAGAGTATGCAGAGCCTTGTCGTAGTCCTTTTGTTACCTTGGCTTGCTTGCTTTTCAGAGCATTGGTTAATTAAAAATGGTGTAGGCCTAAGAGAAAGGACTCAAAACTGGGTTTTAGTCTTGTTCTCAAGCAAAAGGATGCCTTTTGCTCTCTAATGGAAGTAAGTCCTGTTGAGCTACTAGACTGTTCTTGGATTTGAGGAAAAAATTGCAGAGAATAATAAAATATTGTTTTGCTTGTCTTGTTATGCTGTGTGTAACAGAGACCTCATGGAGCTGCCTGTATCTGTAATATGTGGCTGACATAATGTAGATCAGTTATCATATCATCCTTCAAGGCTAACATCATATTGCTTTATTATGATATCAGTGCCACTACCACTCTGCTACTTCTTATTTAAGAAGTTTTCTTTTGTTGGTTGAAAAGGGGTTTCTCCTTCATCTTAATAATTTTACTTTTGAAATTCAGCTTGTAGCAATACTTAAATGTGTGTGTGTGTGTGTGTGTGATTTGTAAAAATAGATTTGGAATATAATTAAATGAGCCTTACAATGTGAAAATATAAGAATAAGTAAACAATGGTGCATTAATAGTGATGCATTAATTAATTAGGAAATCCACTTAGAGAATCAGGTAGACCTATATGCACTGATACAAAGAGCTTCAAAATATATTAAGTAAATAAAAAGTTACATAATTTAAATAAATATGAGTATAATTTCAGTTTTTCATATGTATAAAATGTGATTATAGATATGTAAAAAAAAATTATATGGATAGGAAACCATAGAAACAGACTGGAATAATATATACCAAACTGATAACATTCCTTATATGCTATCATATAAGACCTCCCATTGAGATTGGTGTGTGTAAAGAGCAGAGTGACATTATGGCAGTCCAGAGATGGGATATCAATTTTCATGTTTGACTCTGTAAGTGTTTTACTAATTGATTATTGTACAATAATTATATTTTCTAATTTAAAAATTAAAATGTATATTTTTACCAACACATAATTTAATTTAAATTTCCAAATTTGATCATATGTTCTATATACCATTCCATTTTAGAGATTAAAAAAATTAAAGACCCCAAAAATAAAAATAAAGGCCTATTTCTTAAAGAATAGGATATTTAGAAGGATTAAATCATATATGGCAACATAGGTGACTCTATATATATACATACACACATGTGTGTGTGTATGTATACACAGACATGCATGGTCAAATTTTTTTTTTATTTTTTATGATTTTATTTGTTTACTTGAGAGAAAGAGACAGAGAGTGTATGAGCTCAGTAAAGGGCAGAGGGAGAAGCAGACTTGCTGCAGAGCAGGGAGCCTGATGCAGGACTCAAATCTGGACTGCAGGATCATGGCCTGAGCCGAAGGCAGATACTTAACCCACTGAGCCACCCAAGTGCCCTGTGTGCTCAACTTTTATTCTTTTATTGGCATGTGGAGTGTTTTATGGTAACTGATGGGTTGTGTAATTTCTTATCAAATAACATCTCTTTTTTCACTTTTTTATCATTCTTCTTGAAATAATTTTATTTTGTATTCACTATTGACCTCTTTCTGTTTTCTACTTTTAAAATAGTCCATTCATGGGGCGCCTGGGTGGCTCAGTGGGGTTAAGTCTCTGCCTTCGGCTCAGGTCATGATCTCAGGGTCCTGGGATTGAGCCCCGCATTGAGCTCTCTGCTCAGTGGTGAGCCTGCTTCCCCCTCTCTCTCTGTCTGCCTCTCTGCCTACTTGTGATCTCTCTCTCTCTGTCAAATAAATAAATAAAATCTTAAAAAAAAAATAGTCCATTCACTTTATAAACTTTGGCAATTCTGAGTTTTTATCATAGCTTTATTATACATTCCTATTATTTTCATTCTGGATTCTAATAATTTGCTATTGTCTACAAGGTGAATATTTATAAGCAGAATCCTTTAACTCCTTCTCCTCCATCTTCCTTCTTAACTCTGAAGAGAAATTGCAAAGTTAATTTTAATGATAATTTGACTTTCCAAATGAAACTTCTTAGATGCTTTGAGTATAAGAAGTTTGTAACTTTAAAGCAGTCTAGGTAAAAAAGAAAAAGTGACATAAAATCAACATTAAATCTTGATAAAAAAAAAAAATGTCTCTTTAGAAGAAAACTGAAGGTCCATAGTGGAAACAGACTTTTTATATAAGAGAATAATGCTTTCACTTTTACTCATATTCATTGACCATGGGGCTGGAAGCAACCCTAAGCAAAGGTCTGATAGAAAATTCCATAACAATGATTCATAATAATTATGTCAGAATTAAATAATCATCAAAAAAGGAGTACAAATAAGTTTGTAATGGTCTTTTTTTTTTGTTTGTGATTTTCTAAAATTAAAACATATCTTTTTTACATATTAGATTGTTTTATAAAATCTTTTTGACCTGAGAATTTGACATGTAGAACAGAGTTAAAAATAGTAGAAGCTAGACTACAAATTGAGTCTTCATACTCTCACATTGTAGGTACTAAAGAATTAATTGGTTATATTTTCCCAGTTCCTAGTAATATATTAAATTATTTGAAACACTTGTTGTATTAGGGTTCTCCAGAGAAAAAGAACCAATAGGAGATATATATATATATGTGTGTCTTTTTCTCTAGAGAGATATTTATTATAAGGGATTGGTTCATGCTGTTAAGGAGGCCTAGAAGCCCCAAGATCTGCAGTTGGCAAGCTGGAGGTTCAGGAATGCTGATGGTGTAGTTCCAGTCTGAGTTCAAAGTTTGAAAATAGGCAAGCCAATGAAAGGTGCAATTTGAAAACTTACAGATTCAAGACTCAAGAAGAGGTTGTGTTTTAGTCTGAGTCCAAAAGCCAGCAAAAAACAATTTCCCAGCACTTGCAGTCAGGCAGGAGGACCTTCCTCTTACTCAGTTGTTTTGTTCTATTTAGGTCTTCAAGTGATCGGATGATACCCAATCACATTAGGGAGGACAATGCTTTAGTCAATCTACTGATTCAAATGTGAATCTAATCCAAAAATAGCCTCACAGAAACACCCAGAATAATATTTGGTGAAATATCTGGGCACCCCATGACCCAGTCAAGTTAACATATAGCATTAGCCGTCACAGTTGGTTAAACTCAGAAAATACTTGATTATTTCATCTGCTCAAGTATGGATATGTCGAATGCAAAATCATTCTGAGAAATCTTTGTAGAAATCTTCATAGAATTCTCCTTGTGGTAGATTTAATATACTGTACTCAGCAGTGTATATTCACAATCAGATCAAGTTTTAAACAACATTTTAATTGTTAAGTCAAATGTGTGTTAATCGTTAAGTCAAATGAAGTAAATAACATTTGTAGGAAAAGCAGGTGGTTAACTAAGCAATAACTTTACATATCTGTCTGGGTTTATATACTTGAAAAAGTTATTTATTCTCCCCAGTTACCAAATTTATTCATATAATTAGTATAATATTAGTGCTACCTCATTAGATTTTGGGGAGAAATATATTATATGCATATAAATATACTTGAAAGATCCAATAAATATTAATTACTAATGTTTCTCCTTGTCATCTTCTCACTAATATTAGCCTTGTCAATCAGATTAAACATTATATAAAGAAAAATAATGTACAGGTGGGAGCAAAATGACAAATAGAAATTATCATTTGCTCTACATGAAAAGCCATGAGATGAACTCATAATATATTTATAGTTTTAAGCCATTGGTTGTATACATGTTTTTATTAATGAGAGTTTCTTGTTGACTAGAAAATAGTTCAGAGTGAAAATAAATGTTATATCAAGGACCCAGTTAGCATTGTATACTTAAAGAAATTTATAACCTCTCCAACCTCATTTCTCTTAACATTTTGCTTATTTTCAAAATAAAGAGGTAAAAGCTAAACATGATGTTGCAGTTTCTTCAAATATTAAATGCTATTCAGATATTTAGGAGTTCTGTCTTTTTTCTCCTTGTATGAACACGTATTTGCAGAAATAATGTAATGAATAATCATTCTTATTATGAACCATTTTTTACAACTAAAATCTAGGATCCTAACTGTAGGTGTGTGTCTGCCTATCTTGATCTAGGTAGGTTCTTTTTTTTTTTTTTTTTTTTCCCTTATAAAGAATCCTGTACTAGCATGGATATAAGTACGTATTCAGATATTTTGTCGTAATTTACAGTATATCATGGAAATTTTGAAACCTCAAATAGAGGTAAGGGGAGGCAAAATAATAAATTATAATTTGTCTCTGTTATAAAGGATTTAACAAATTAATACAGGACATAGACACATAAAAATTACTGTAATATAATAAATTAGTATGAATTATTGAGAATATGAAGATTCAGCCTAAGTTCTTTTATATTATTTGAATTAAGTTCCAAACCATTAACTGGTAGGTATTTTTATTACATATATAGTTCTGTGGGTTCTTTTAATTAGGCATTACATTTTGAAAACATTAATTTACTCAAGTAATATAGCTAAAGAATATCAAAACCAGAATCTTTCAAACTAGGTGAATGAGATTACAGATTCCTTGCCCTTGATCTGCTCCCCATATTGTCTTTTTAAGGTAATATGATGATGTCTGTAAGAAAGAAAATAAGCAAACAAATTTGATTAATTTTAGAGATATAATAGCAACATACTACTGTGTAGTGAGAGAAGAAACACTAAACACGTAGTGGAATGGTAGGCAACCTCAAAGGTGGGAATGTTGACCCTGAACCTTTTGCATGGCAAAACTAACATATAGAAAGGTTCTATTGGAGGATTAAGGGTAGAGTTCCCTTACCATGGAGGAGAGGAAGTTAGAAATATTTCTTGGTATTAGGCTCATAGAAGAAAATCCTTCCAGATTTAAGGGTATTTTTTGGTGGGATGGTAGAATGGACATAAACAGAATTTAAGAAGAGATATAAGTAGTATCAGTATATACCAACATCCTTACATACAGTTAAATCATAGGAAATAGCCACAGTTTGAGTAAAGATCTCCCAAACTTGAAAGAAGTCTCATTTTTTGTTTTATTTTGAATTCTTTCATGGATATATTTGTCCCTTTTTAATGATAAAAATGGATATCAGATAAAATATATAAAATTATTTCATATAAAATTGCAAATATTTACTAACTTATTCATATTTACATGGAAATTTCTGCTGTATAATTTTTATATTTCCTTTTTCAAGGAAACAAATACATTTATATATTCAACATTAAATAACTTCTTTTCCTAGTCATGTGCCAACTGTATAGAGAGTATTTACTAGGTGCCACCTACTGATCAAGTATTAGGGTAGAACAATGTAGAAGTCATAGAAGACACTCTTAAGTGTCACTGAAATTCTGGTCAGGGAGATCAAAAAGAATAAAACAATAAATACATAGGGCGATTCAGGCTGTGATTAGATTATTATATGGATAAAATATATAAGGTGACAATATAGACACTTTCTCTTAAAGACAATGGCTAGTGGAAATGGGAACAAAAAGAAACATACAATTTTAATTTAATTAGAAAGTGAAACCATAAGAACTAAGTGACTAATGTAATATAAGATTGAAAGAATAGGAGGGTCTATGTGTATCTCCTGGGATCTGAGGTTTACTTAAGGTAGAGGGTGGAGGTAATCTTTAAGGAACTGAGAAAGGCCATGGTAAGAAAAGCTGGGGGGTGTTGAGCAGAAATACAGAGTTGTCTGAATATAAAATGCCATTAGATAGGAAAGTTCAAATTTTGAACTCAAGATTGAAACAAGGGGAGGGAGACAAACCATAAGAGACTCAATCTCAGGAAACAAACTGAGGGTTGCTGGAGGAGAAGGGTGTGTATGGGATGGGGTGGCTGAGTTTTGGACATTGGGGAGGGTATGGGCTATGGTGAGTGCTGTGAATTGTGTAAGACTGATGATTCAAAGACCTGTATACCTGAAACGAATAACACATTACATGTTAATAATAATAATAATAATAAAAGACTGAAACAAAAGGGAGAGGTCAAAGTTAAATTGTAAGTATGAGGTTTCTATTTAAATAAATGTCATTTAAAAATAATTCTTTGGATGAGAACAGCTAAAGTTAGCTAAGTCTATGTGGGGACATAGAGAAGTGGTTATACAAAACACTTTTATATACTTCTGGTTTTGATAAGGAATTTCTCTGGATTCACTTCTGGAAACTCTCCATCTTTTGATCATTCCTCTTCAAGGAAATTTGTCTGGGTTGTGAATTTAGAAAGACTGGGTAAATTAATCTCTAACACCTCCATTCTCTTGAGAGTATGACTATCAACAGAGTTTTTCTGTTTCTTCATTATATAAATCTTTGTTTTTTTAAAAAGATTTACTTATTTGAGAGCGAGAGAGCACATGCATATGAGTGGGGGAAGTGGCAGAGGAAGAGAATCTCAAGCAGACTTTCCACTGAGCATGGAGTACTATGGGGGTGGGGAGGGGCTCAATCTCAGGACCCATGAGATCATGACCTGAGTGGAAATCAAGAGTTAGTCACTTAACTAAACTACCCAGATGCCCCTTCATTACATAAATCTTATTTGAACAAGCCTCTTTCTCAGTGATAAGATTGCTAGATTCTATAGATTAATATTGACAAGTTCATCTATTTAACAAACCTAACAGTATGCCAAATTGGATTCTATCAGCAGTCACCATTATATATTGGCCTCTACATTTATGTTCTATTATATTTTGCTACTTGTTCAGATCCAGCTGAAAAAGAAGTAGAACTATTTGAGGGAAGTCTTAGAAATCTCCAGTATAGGAACTAATACTGTAGAGATGAAAAACTTATAATTAAATTGGAAAGATGCAGTATGAACATAAAAGAAGATAAAAGTATTCACCTAGGACTTGCTGCGATGACTTTTTTTGACCAGGAACTGGGTCACATGATGAATGTTGGAAATTCTCAGCCAGTTAAATGCCACAATTGACTGGGTTAACTACACTCAGACAATGATTCAAGAGAGCATGGAAGAATGGGAGTGTCTGCATTGGCAAAGTGGGGTAAGGTGAAAGAAGTTACCTAGAGAGTTATGTCAGGAAAATACAAAGTCTGTATCTTGACCTCTGTGATTGTGACCTTTGCTTTTTCTCCATCTACTTATTCATTTTACCACTGAAGATAACAAAAAATGCTAATTTCATTTTACTATTTTTCCAATTATCTAGAAACATTGAAAAAAGCTTATTTAAAGCAAGACATATTCGACTTACAGTAGTCTTGTTTCTAAATAACTTTTTTTTTTTAGATTTTATTTATTTATTTGACAGAGATCACAGGCAGGCAGAGAGGAAGGCAGAGAGAGAAAGGAGGAAGCAGGCTCCCCGCTGAGCAGAGAGCCCCATGCGGAGCTAGATCCCAGGACACCGGGATCATGACCCAAGCCGAAGGCAGAGGCTTTAACCACTGAGCCTCCCAGGCACCCCTCTAATTATTCCCTGGTATTCTTCTTTTCATTCTTTTATACATTTTATTCATTCATTCATTAAGTTAGTGAGTCAGCCAGTATTCATTCATTTAGTAGTTACTGAACATCATTATATCTTGGGTTCTGGTGACATCTTAGTGAAAAAGACACATACAGCTCGCACCTTTGTGGAATTACAATTAGAGAAGACAAACATAAATTATTTCCAATAATCAATAAAGACTATATACCATCTAGATGGCATGAAGTGAGAGGATAAGTCTGGAATACAGAAGACTGCTTAGTTCAGCTGAACATGGGGTTATTTATTTAATTTTTCATTCATAAAATATCTTTCTTTATAAAATGTGTCAGGCACTGTCTTAAGTTTTCAGTGTAATTAGGTATAACTTCATAGAAAGCTGAAATTCTCAAAATGTAAGCTTTTTTAAAAGAATTGAATGCCAAGTTTCTTAGTGTTAGGTATATACACAAAGATCACCTCAGTTTTAGATACTAGTTCGTGAAATTTCTATTACTTATATTGAGATTTCTTGACAAAAGAGGATATAAATGTAGTATCTGTTTGAGTTAATGTTCCTATTTTCACTGACCAAGACCATCTCCTAGCACTAGATAGTTTAATTAAAAAAAAAAAAAGACATAATGGTCATTTAAAAATACCAAATAGTAAAATGAGCATATTTCCTTTTATCTTTTCAGCTATTTCCAAAATAAGATTGTAAAGATGTTATTAACTATGTAACACATGGTATTGAGATGGAGGAAAAACTGGTCTTCCAACATTGGTTCCTATGGTGTCCCACTTCTTAATATGTGTTTGTATTTGTTAAAAAGGACAAACTTGAATTGAAGGGAATAAAAGCCCCTAGTTAGGAATTATTTTGGGAATATTGCTCAATGAGTGAACATCTCACTCAGATCCCTTCACCAAGAAAGCCCTTCTATCAAAAAGGTATTTAATATAGGAAAGTGCATTTATTTTAGGAGAGGGAAGTAAGAGACCCTAAACAGAAAAACTTGTTAGTCTACATATATAGGCCTGCCTGCCTTCCTTCCTTCCTTCCTTCCTTCCTTCCTTCCTTCCTTTCTTCCTTCCCTTTCTTCTTTCATCACTTCCATTAGGCTGCAGTACAGGTGTACACACACACACACACACACACACACACACACAGAGTGGCAAGTGATTTATAGATTGGTTATGTATTTGTTTTGTACTGCTACTGAAGAAAAGAAAACAAATTTTACATTTCCCTTCCTACCACTCACCCCCAGATCTCACCAACCCTACTCAGCCAAAAAGCAAGCAAACAAGTTTTTGTTTTGGAAAATAAACAAGCTTAGTTTCAGAGCAAAACCATTTAAAATGTGCACTTGTTTTATGCCAAATGTTCAGACTAAACTTGTTACAGTATGGAGGGAGCTTCCCATGATAGCAGTAAGGGATTTTTGTGTTGAGAGTAATATCAGTGATAGACAATAAACTGAACCATTTCCATAAAGCACCCAAAGAAGTTCAGGTCTCCTCATGTTGAGATGAGCAGATGTCAAGAATCTAAACAGAATGCTTGTTCCTTGGAGCCACAGGAGAGGAGCACTAACATTTGAACACAGGGCTATATAAGGCTGGCATTGACTGGATGCTTGGACTCGTCTAATGAGTATCCAGTTTGGATGGAATTGGGTTGGAATTGCAATGGTTGGATGTTTAGAGTTTCTGGTTCTGTTTTTGCTCAGGCAACATGGAGGCTCTTCATTTGTTTGTAGCTCTGTAGTTAAGTGGAAGGGCTATGCATAACATGGATGAGATCGAATTTCTCAGAATCTTGCACAGAGTACTGAGGTACTTTTCACTTTATTAGAACACTTATGGGATGTGACTGGTTTTATACCCAGAGTTGCGGAATGCATTTATTTTCCTGGTGTATTCAAGTTTTCCATCAGTCTGTATAATCCACTGGGTTTCAAAATTAAGTGATTCTCAAGTTGTGGAAATTTTGAGTTTCAGAACAGGAAATCCTTCTTAATGAATAGAATTTGATGAATAAAACCAACAAAGTAAAACAGAGCAAGAGAAGAAATTAAATTTAATCCAGTCATTTATATTCACTGTACACTTAATTATAAATAAATTAACATGAAAAGTCTACAGGTTATTTGATTTATCTTCAGGTGAAATTACAAGAAAATAGATATCACAAGTCAAAATAGTATTTAATTTTGAAAATAAATAATTTTGTTCATAAAAAGGCTTGGAAATTTATACTATCAAAATGAAGATGAGACAATTGGGTAATATTTACATACCAGTTACCTCAGAGGTTCCACGAATAAAGACTGTTAATTAGATTGAGCAAAGGTTTTACTTTAGTTAAAAGGCATACCCCCAGCTTGTAATCATATTTATAGTTCTTGCAGTGTTTCTAAAGTAATGGAATGAATATCTTTGAGATATAGAACAGTTCATTGAGATTATCATTTGCCCTGTGAATAATTTGTTTTAATCTTTTACCCACAAAGTTTGTAAAAGACATTTATTTTAGGAATTGCATTTTTTATAATATGTTTACTATGGAAAGTTGTATTTGTTTAAATGCTATAAGAATGTAGATATACTCACCCAAACTATAAAATGAACCCATTAGGCTTATGGAAATTAATCTAAAATTTAAAACCTCAACAGCTTTATGTTTATTAATTCCACATCTATAAATACGACATTAAATCTCTTACTAGTAAGAAAACAGTCTTGGATTTTCTCCTCAAGAGCCCGTTTGTTCTAAATATTAACTTTGCAAATTTAATTAATTCTCCACACAAGGCAAAATCCTGTTGCTCTCACAATGTGAGGAAACAAATTAACCTGATCCTTAGGACTTGCACTTAAAAATTTTTTTTAAAGATTTATTTATTTATTTTAGAGATAGAAAGAGAAAGTGAACACATGTGGTGGGGGGAGGGAGGAGAGGGAGAATCTCAAGCAGACCCTGCATTGACCGTGGAGCCAATGTGGTGTTCAATCTTACGACAATGAGATCACAACCTGAGCTGAAACCAAGAGTTGGATTCTTAACGAACTGCATACCACACAGTCGCCCAATGGACTTGCACTTTATTTGGTCCAATTCTAAGCCAGTTACAACTACTGCACCAATTATGAGTAATGGGACTTCCGTAGTAGAGGGGAATATATTATCCGGGAGTCAGTCTACTCCAGTAGTTCTAAATGTGTGGTGCAGTGACCAGCAGCATAATTGTCTGTTGACATGTTAGAAGAAATTTTGGAAACTCACTCTGGACTTAGTGAATCAGATGATTCTGACTTACATTTGAATTGCTTAACCACTGCTTTCCTCCAGTTAGCAAACTGGCATCCTTCCCCATCTTGGCAAAGGTGGTTCTGTGGCTTTTTCCTCATTTAAAAGAATATACGTCCTTTAAAGAATTCATAGCTGCTCAGTCAACCCATGCTGTGATTTTCTTATAAAGTGTAGGAATAAAAAATAATTTCTCCACAAAAACATCTTTGACTCCATGTTCACCTGCATCCTATAAAGACAATGTGGCTTCATAAAAAATATGTACATAAAAATCTCAAGGGTGAAAAACCTATCTGGAGACATTTTTATTCTGCTTAGTTTATAGCCAAGATATCAGCATCTTATGAGTCTTCTATGCCAGAAGATCTGGCAAGGCAACAAATTCATTTCCCTGAGTGTTTCTGTTTGATACATTTAAAAGCAGCACAGGTAGAGAATAGAAGTGCGTATGTGAGCACATTTCCTCAGCAGCTGATGTTAATGTCTAATTCACTTCTGGGAAAGAATGATGACAAATATGAGGCTCTAATTGAATAGACACACAGCTGGTTTTAATATTATACAATTAAGATCCTGTCAACAAAATATGATTAGAGTATTCTCTTTTTGGGAGAAAAAATATAGAAAATGTGAATATATCTGAGACATGGAGGCATAGTGTTGTGTGGTTGAAAAAACTGAACTACTTGACACTATATCATCTATTTGTGTGAACAGAATGTGAGTTTCATGGTGGGAGAAACTTTGTCTCTCTTTCTTATCCTGGACGTGCACTTCACTTTCGGAATTTGATAAAAGATTTCTTAAGTAAATGAAACAAAGCAAAAATTGAAAACAAGATTTCTGTGTAAATCTTAAGCAATATTTCTGTTAAGAGGTTTCAGTTCTTCAGTTATAGAGAAAGGCAAAGACAAAGGAAAAATTAGTGTCCAAATGGAAATGGCCAGACTACATATGAAAACAGAATTCTGATGCACAATATGCAGCAACTAGAAAAAAATCTAAAACACAATCTATGTAGTAATTGACTCCAAACTGTCAGGACTTACTGCCAATTTCCCTAATTTTTGCTGCCTCTTTCAGCTAAGGACCAGCCAGACGACCAGCTAAGGACCAACCAAATAGACTCCTTTATTTTTAAAAAAAGTATCTTATTTATTTATTTGACAGAGAGAGAGAGAGAGATCACAAGTAGGCAGAGAGGCAGGGAGAGAGAGAGGGGGAAGCAGGATCCCTGCTGAGCAGAGAGCCCGATGTGGGGCTTGATCCCAGGACCCTGAGATCCTGACCTGAGCTGAAGGCAGAGACTTAACCCACTGAGGCACCCAGGTGCCCCCAAATAGACTCCTTTAACCAATCACATTGGATACCTCGCTTAGGTTAGTCCCCCCTCTGCCACAGCTTCCCCATGGCAATGATTCCAATCAGGGAATACTTAAAACCTTGTCTCTTTTTCTCTGATATAAAACTTTTATACTCTCCTGCCCACATTTGAGTCTCTCAAAAGTGATGGTGGCTGACTTCCTTGCTATAACAACCTGTGAATAAATAGCATTCGTTTGTTCTAATATGGGTGACCTTCATTTATTTACAAGCAAGTCTGTAATACTAGAGGCTATGACCTGTAAGGAATATTTTGCATCAGTCTACATGCAGTTTTTCATATTGTCTATCCAACGAGAAGACTCAAGAATTATAAATATTAATGCCCCTAACATGGGAACAGCCAATTATATAAAACAACTAATAACAAAATTAAAGAAGGAAAATATCCAAACTCTTTCTATGAGGCCAGCATTACCTTGATCCCAAAACCAGACAAAAACCTCACCAAAAAGGAGAATTACAGACTAGTATCCTTGATGAACATGGATGCAAAAATTCTCACTAAGATACTAATCAATCGGATCTAACAGTATATTAAAGGATTATTCACCACCATCAAGTGGGATTTATTCCTGGGCTGCGAGGGTGGTTCAACATCTGCAAATCAATCAGTGTGATACACTACATTAATAAAAGAAAGGACAAGAACCATATGATCCTCTCAATAGGTGCAGAAAAAAACATTTGACAAAATACAGCATCCTTTCTTGATTAAAGTTTTTTCATAATGTAGGCATAGAGGGAATATACCTCAGAATTATAAAAGCCATCCACAAAAAGCCCACACTGAATATCATCCTCAATGGGGAAAAACTAAAAGCTTTTCCCCTAAGGTCAGGAACACGGCAGGGACGTCTACTCTTGCTGCTTTTGTGCAGCATAGTACCAGAAGTCCTAGCCTTAGCAATCAGACAACAAAAAGAAATTAAAGGCATCAGAGTTGGCAAAGAAGAAATCAAACTCTCATTCTTGGCAGATGACAGGATATTCCATGTGGAAAACCCAAAGGCACTACCCCAAAATTGCTAGAACTCATATAGAAATTCAGTAAAGTTGCAGGATATAAAATAAATCACAGAAATCAGTTGCATTTTATAATACTAACACTGGGACAGAAGAAACATAAATTAAGGAGTCAATCTCATTTACAGTGGCACCAAAAACCATAAGATACCTAGGAATAAACCTAGCTAAAGAGACAAACTTTCTGTACTCAGTAAAACTGGAGCACTTGTGAAAGAAATTGAGGGAGACACAAAGAATTGGAAAAAAACATTCCATGCTCATGGATTGGAAGAACAAATATTGTTAAAATGTCTACACTACTTAGAGCAATCTGTACATTCAATACAGTCCTTTTCAAAATATCATCAACTTTTTTTCACAGCACTAGAACAAATAATCCTAAAATTTGTATGGAACCAGAAAAGAACCCAAATAGCCAAAGGAATGTTGAAAAAGAAAATCAAAGCTGGTGGTGCCATAATTCCAAACTTCAAGCTATATTACAAAGCTGCAGTCATTAAGATAGTATGGTATTGACACAAAAACAGACACATAGAGCAATGGAAAAAAATAGAGGACCCAGAAATGGACCCTCAACTCTATGGTCAACCAATTTTTGACAAAGTAGGAAAGATAGTCTCTTCAACAAATGGTGTTGGGAAAATTGGACAGCCACATGCAGAAGAATGAAACTGAACCACTTTCTTTTACCATATACAAAAATAAATTCAGAATGAAGGAGATAACTAAATGTGAGAGAGAAACCCATCAAAATCCTAGAGGAGAGCACAGGCAGCAACGTCTTTGACCTTGGCTGCAGCAACTTCTTGCTGAACACATCTTCAAAGGCAAGGGAAGCAAAGGCAAAAATGAACTATTGGGACTTCATCGAAATAAAAAGCTTTGACACAACACAAGAAACAATCAACAAAACCAAAATACAACTGACAGAAAGGGAGAAGATATTTGCAAATGTCTTATCAGATAAAGGGCTAGTATCCAAAATTTATAAGAAACTTAACAAGCTTTTCACCCAAAGAACAAATAATTTAACCAAGGAAGTGAGAGAAGACATGAACAGACATTTCTCCAAAAAAAAAAAAAAAAAAAAAAAAAAAAGAAGAAGAAGAAGACATAAAAATGGCCCACAGATACATGAAAAAATGTTCAACATCATTCAGCATCAGGATCAGGGACATACAAATCAAAACCACAATGAGATATCATCTCACACCAGCCAGAATGGCTAAAATTAACAAGTCAGGAAATGACAGATGTTGGTGAGGATGCAGAGAAAAGGGAACCCTCTTACCTACACTGTTGGTAGGAAGGCACGCTGGTACAGCCACTTGGGAAGACAGTATGGAGGTTCCTCAAAAAGTTGAAAGTATGGCTGCCCTGTGACCCACCAATCACACCAGTAGGTATTTACCCCAAAGATAAAAATGTGGTGATCCAAAAGGCACTTGCACCCCAATGTTTATAGCAACAATGTCCACAATACCCAAACTATGGAAGGAACCCAGATGTCCATTGACAGATAAATGAATAAAGAAGATGTGAGATATATATATATACATATATATATATGATTTATTTATTAATATTATGTAGCCATCAGAAAAAATGAAATCTTCACATTTGCAATGATGTGGATGGAACTGGAAGAAGAGAATGAAACTATTATGCTAAGTGAAATAACTCAGTCAGAAAGACAATTATCATATGATTTCACTCATATGTGGAATTTGAGAAACAAAACAAAGGAGCATGGGAGAGGGAGGGAAAATAAAATAAGGTAAAATCAGAGATGGAGACAAACCATAAGAGACTCTTAATATCAGGAAACAAACTGAAGGTTGCTGGAGGGGAGGTGGGTAGAGACATAGGCTTGCTGGGTGGTAGACATTAAGGAGGGCACGTGATGTAAGGAGCACTAGGTGTTATATAAGACTGATAAATCACTGAATTCCAGCTCTGAAACTAATAATATACTACATGTTAATTAACTGACTTTAATTAAAAAAGAAAAAAAAAAGAAAAATTGAAATCATTTACATGTTAATAGTTAGGTGAAATACTTTTGTTTGGTAAATGTCCTGAGGCTAAAATACAGAATTTCCAGTTAAATTTAAAATTAGATAAATAGTGATTTCTTTTTAAATTGTAAATATGTATCTTGCAATATTTGGGAACACATAATAAAAAAGAAAATTTTTGTTATTCGTCAGAAATTCAAATTTCTTTTTTGCTGTATTTTCATTTGCTACATCTACATTGGCAGTATTTTAGCTCATAAATTACTTAGTTTACTGAATTTGAAAATCTTTAAAATAAAGATTTAAAATTTTATAAAATAAAATCTTTTAAAATAAAGTAGAAATTCTTTTAAAAATTTTGATTGTTTTAAAACTAAAGAATGATTTAAGAAAAATTTTATATCAATGGTAAAATTTACTGGCTTCCAAAATTCATTAAAAATATTTTAGTTTTTTTAAAATCCAGTAATTATGTCAAAATTATTTGATAATATTTTATGTAAAACTATAAACAAGGGATCAAAGTTCAAAATGTTAGATAAATATCTCCTAGAACTAATAGAGCCACATAAATATGGTCAACTGATCTTTGACAAAACAAGCAAAGGCAGTACAATGGAGTAAAGGTAGTTTTTAAACAAATAGTGTTAGAACAACTGGATTGGAACAATTGGATACACACAAACACACATATGGGAAAAAAAGAAGAAATATCTAGACACAAATCTGAAAAGAATTAACCTTTCATAAAAATCTGACAAAAAATTAACCTATCATAAAATTAAGTCAAAAATGGATCAGAGACCCAAGTGTAAAACTAAAAATAGTAATACTCCCAGAAAGTTATGCAGAGGAAAACCTGCATTATCTTGAATATGGGTGTGGCTTTTTAGATAGAAACACCTAAGACATAAACCATGATAGAAATAATTGATGAGCTGGATTCATTAAAACTAAAAACTTCTGCTCTGCAAAAGACAATGTCAAGAGAATGAGAAGACATGCCAAGGCACAGACGGGGAGAAAGTATTTGCAAAAGACACATCTGACAAAGGACTGTTACCTAAAATATACAAACAACCCTTAAAGCTCAACAATTAAAAAAAAAAATTAAAATGGACCAAAAACCTTAATAGACACCTCACCAAAGAAATTAAACAGATGGCATATAAAAAGATATTCAACACCATATGCCATTAGGCAACTGCAAATTAAAATAACAAGGTACCACTTCACACCTATTAGAATGGCCAAATTCCAAAATATTGACAGTAACCATACGCTGGCTAGGATATAGAGCAACAGTCAATCTCATCTATTGTTGGTGGCAATTCAGAATGTACAGAAAGTACAGAATGTACTTCGGAATACAGTTTTGCAGTGTTTCACAAAACTAAACATACTCTAACTATATGATTCAGCAATCACACTCCTTATAATTCAGTTCAACTCCAAGTTCGAAATTTGTGTCCAAACACCATACATTTATGTTTATGGCAATGTTATTCCTATTTGCCAATATGTGGAAGGGACCAAGATGTCCTTCAGGAGGCAAATTAATAAATAGACTTCTATACATTTAGATAATGGAGTATGTTATTTGGCACTAAAAAGAAATGAGCTATCAAGCCATAAAAGACATGGCAAAAAATTTAAATGCATATTACTATGTGAAAGAAGCCAATCTGGTAAGTCTACGTACTTTATAATTCAACTATATGATATTCTGAAAAAGGCAAAACTGTGGAGATAGTAAAAGATCTGTGGTTGCCAGGAGTGAACAGGGAGGAAGGATGAATAGGCAGATCAAAGAAGATTTTTAGCAAAGTGAAAATATTCTATATATGGTCGATATGTCATCATACATTTGTTCAAATCCATAGAATATACAGCACCAAGAGTGAACCCTGATAGAATCTATAGATTTTCAGTGATATGATGTGTCAGTATAGGGTCACTGAATTTAACAGATATACCCCTGATGCAGAATATTGATAGCAGGGGTGCTTATAGGTGTGTGGGGATAGGAAGTATCTAGGAACTCTGTACTTTCCAGTCCCTTTTGCTGTGAACCAAAAACTGCTCGAAAAAAAAGTCAATTTCATCAACTAAAAAATAGCAAATATTGAAGACTGATGCTTTTGTCTCCTCTATACTATAAATTTCATTTAATTTCTTTTTTTTTTTTTTGGCCTATTATGTATACATGAAGTTCAGGTTACTTTCTCAATTGTGGGGGGGCCATTATTCATTGTCCTTCATGATTATTATAGAAAATGATTTTTATGTAGAGGAAGAGCTATTAAATTTTCTAGTGTAGATATGAAACCCACTAAGTTCTTCAGTGGTCTTCATAATTTCCCTGTTACTACAGGTTACATAGCAAGTCTTTTCCTTGCAATGGAGTTCATACATCAGAACTTTTTCTACATGCTGGAGACAAGAGTAGAAGGCAGAGATGAACATTTACAGCTCAATTTAGCTACCTACTGGTTCTTTTATTTGCTAAGTTTCTTCAAATTTGGGGGCAGAAAAAGTTTCAAAGCCATTCCTAATAACTATTTTTTTTTTTCTTTTCTGAGTTGGGGCTTGTTTGAAATTTTTTTTGCAATATTCTTACCCTGGTGTTTATTGCTCTCATAAGAAGTATATCCAAGATATTTGAGAAGAGAGGCTGCTAAATTCAGGTTGTTTTTTTGTTTGTTTGTTTGTTTGTTTGTTTGTTTTAGTAAGGATCAGCAGAAGACTGTATTTGCCTTTTGAATAAGTAAAAGGAAAAGGTTTTGAAAGGAAAATGTCTTTGTGTCCTCTGGCGAAATAGATCACCCCTTCCTCAGTCTTTCCAGTCCTTCTTTAGAAAATCAATTACCTGGATCGGGGCTCCAACCTTATGATCTAATTTAACCTAAATTACTTCATTAGAGTCTCTACTTGCAAATACAGCCACACTGGGTATTAGGGCTTCAGCAAATGAACTTTAAGGGGACACAAACATTTAGTCCATAACATGTGAGTTACACTCAAATTGGGTCTGATGGAATTGAGTATTCTGAAATAGAATATTGAAAATACTCAGTACTCTTATGCACACTTTTCTCCTTAAGAACTAGAAATACCAGTGGTCATAAATACATCTCTCAAGTGTAGTAAGTAAAATGTGTGATGATTTTTTTGTTGGCTCTTCTGCAAAACTGGCAAAATAATTTTTTAAATTCAGCTATTGCTTTGCTGGTGACAGTTTCTCCTGTCTACTTTTTAAATAGATGAATTGTATAAAGGGTACTTGGTATTCCTAACAAGCAATGGGACCCTTGTTTCAAAAGATCCTGTGGCCTTTCGGAATTAAAGGCGCTTGTTACAAATTTGCCTGGAAAAACTAACTGAAGGAGACTTCAAGTATGTAAGGGATGAGTGTCTCCTAGAGCTATATACTCTGACATTTTAGTGTAAAAAATAGTCAATTTAAAAGTTTCTAAAAATGTAAATTTTTATATTAATACTAACAAATAAGAATAGTTATTTACAAATATGCCATTTTTTACTTTTTATTAAAGGAAAATACATGTACAGAAAATTTCATGGTGGAGAACTCTCTAAGTTTTCATAAACATGAACATAATTCTGTTCAAAACCCTCTTCCTGTTTCCTTCTGATCCCTATACACCCAGCACCATTAAGGGTAACTGCTGTTTCAATTTCTAAACACATGATTTAACTTGTTTTTTTGTTTTTGTTTTTTTTTGTTTGTTTTTGTTTTTGTTTTTTTACCTTATATTAATGGCAGTAGAGAATATGTACTCTTTCAAGTCTGGCTTCTTTCAGGCAGTGTTTCTGAGATTCACACATACTGTTGTGTGTTGTAAATCATCAGTTCCTATTGGTGAATTCCATTATATTACTAGCTCCTCAACTAATGACCGTCACTAAGGCTTTCTAGATTTAGGCTATAAAATCACCTGAAAGCATGTCTTTCGGTGAAAATGGGAAGGGTAGAGTTTCACGGGAAATTCATATATTCATCTTCAGGAGATGCTGCTAAATGGTTTTCCAGAAGAATTATACCAAACATTATACCAAACTAGTAGGGTAGTAGAATTCCTGCTTCTCAATATAATTGTAACTATCTCATACCTATCATTTTGAGCACTTATGATAGTTACTGTTCAGTGAGTAGGCAGTTTGCATGGATTATCAATAATCCCCATAACAACCTTGCAGAGTAGAATGTAGGTTTCACCTGGCAGATGAAGAAACTTATGTCAGTAATGTTAATAATCTTCTCAAGGTCAAATAGCTGATAATATCTGTGCAAGGGCTCAAACTGAGGTTGTCTGACCATATTGTTTCATAATCTTGATAGTATCATAATCCTATTACAGGATTTAGCAAGATAATGTCTATGACAGCCATCTGTAAACCTTAAAATTAAACACTGTTGTTGCTTCAATTTTTATAGTTTGTTACATATTTTATATATTATCTGTTTAGCAACCTTACAAGAAAAGAATTATCATCTCTATTTTACAAATGGGGAAATGAGATTCTGAAAAGATAAGTAACATTTATGAATTCATATTAAATGGCATGTCTAGGAGGTCAGAGCACATAAAGTATCGAATGTGAGTCATCTGAGGACAGGAGCTCCTTTACTCACCATGGCTTCCCTAGTACTAGGAAGGATGTCTGACACATAGGAAGCCCTCAATAAATACTTGATGAATTACTGAGTAACGATATAATGGAAGAACCAAAAAGAGATTACATTAATGTTTCTTAAACTAGCAAGTACACAGGCGCCTGAACTTTGGTGGTCTGCCTTAAAAAATCATTTGTGGGAGGGAAAAGAAATGTTCTTCCTGGAGAAAGTGTATATTAATTTTATCATCAAGTTTCTAAGTAGAGCTGTTTTCAAAAACAAAGAAAGGCACTTGCTTTCTGTAAGAAATGTAAATTGTGATGTCAAAGACATATTTGAATCTAATACTACAACTTAATCATCAGCGAAAGTTCTCTTATCACCCCATTTGATATCTTCTAAGTGCCTTCCAGGGACTAAAGAACATGTCATGTGCTAGTGATAACTGATGAAAAAGGAAGACATTTTCCTTGTCCTTATAGACATTATATGATAATGACATAAGCACTGGGCTTCAGTTCCCTAATCTAAAAGTTGAAATGCTATCAATATCATCTAACATTATAACAACAATATTAGAGTGTTCTGATTAAATAAGATAGTGCATCTATAAGATAAAACATGGATAACTGCCTACAAAATAGAATGGCCAATATTATGACTGTTTTTGTCTTAGCATAGTAAGCACCAATATATGGAATCACAGAAGACAGTGTTTTGGGTGTAGCATGACATTTCCATTTTGTTTTATGGCCCTAGCATCTCTAAAGAGAAATATTCATTGATCCCCCTCTCACTCATTTATTGGAGTATAGTTACTTTTTACAAAGTGGAACTCCAAGTTTTTTCTTTGTGAGTTTATCTAATTACTTATTATATGTTACAAAAGACAATTTGGTTATCTTTGAAATGAAACACTACTTCCTGGCACTATAAAAGTATAAATGCATCGCCCTGTATGAGCACATCACCTAAAACTAGTATTTCCTAATGCCCCACCTTCTTTATTAGGTAGTCCCCACTTACTCTCATTATGAATCCTTGCTGTGTGGCCTCTTTTGCTTTTTCATTCAACAGGAAAGCTTCCAATCCTAGAGTTTTCTCATGTAGCACTTTCAGGCCCCTGGAGAAATCATTTTTTCCCACCAGTGCCATAAAGTGTTTTTCTTCCCAGGGTGTGCAGGTACTTAAGCAGCAGATAATGGTGGAGGGATAGGTTCTGCTCACCTTCATTTAGGAGTTTCTGCAAAGTCCTGTCCTTCCCACTGAGCTCCTGGGCCCAGGAAATATCTACCTTGGCCCTTCCTTCAGTCTTGCCATTTAGAAATTAGTCTGCTCAGAACACACCATTGATTTCTAAGTAACGGCATAGCTGTGCTCCACTAAAAAGAATCCTGTTACTGTACTGGCTTCAGTGTGAACAAATAATACCCCATTTATTCATCACGCATTTAGTGAAGGTATTGTTTGTACCAGGCTGTGTGCTAAATATTGGCATTATAAAAATAAATATGGCATAGCCCATTGCCTCTAAAACTACAAAACATCTTGTGCCTGCTGGTATTACTGAGACACCAATGTAATTTTATGGATGGGTTCTGAAAAGCCATCTTAATCCAATCTTAGATTTCTTAACCTCCCAAAGGCACTAATCAGAGCCTTTCTCTTTCTGAAGGGAAATGTTTTTTAGGTTTGTTTTCAGTTCCCTTAGCTGATTTACTACTGCCCATCATCAACCTCTTTCAGATGATTTTATTTTACTTCAAAACCTTCTACCTGGTCCACTTTCTCAAATTTGCTATTATTTCTCTTAACATTTTCTTCACAACATGTAGTACTTATGGGATCACAATTAAATTACTGAATATAATTGTCCATTAAAGTTTTATTTTAATTTTCCTGATACTTTTCCATGTGAGCTTATCATTATCATGGTCAGGATTGTAGATAGTTTAACTAAGATTGCTATCCCAGCAGGTGTATTTTCTTTCTCCCCCCCTTATGATTTTTTTAATTAAGTTTTTAAATTCCAGTTTAGTTAACATACAGTGTTGGGTTAGTTTTAAGTGTATGATATAGTAATTCAATAATTCTGTGCATCACCCAGTGCTCATCATGATAAGATTGCACTTAATCCCCATCCCCCATTTCTCCCATGGCCCTACCCACCTCCCCTCTGGTAAGCATCCGTTTGTTCTCTATTGTTAAGAGTCTATGTTTTGTTTCCTCTCTTTCTTTTTCATTCTTTGTTCATTTGTTTTATATCTTAAATTCTGCCTATGGATTTTTATTAATACCTTTTTTTCAATAACGAGAATTAGGGCATATAAACCATTAAAATCCACTCCATGCATTAATACATGTTGACTATTTGTGTAAAACAGTGTTTTCTAAAGCTGTTATTTTTTCATAAATATACAAGTTTCCAAATTATTATGAATAAATAAGAAAACCCTGTATGATTTTCAAAGCATATATGAAAATATTTCTTTGTGTCATTCCTTTTAGATGCCCACGATGCAATAGCCTACACATAAAGAGATAGAAAATAAAGAGGTCAGAAATTTTGAGTACTTTTTCTGTTAACATAGTTATAACCAGTCATAAAACCCTGTCTTCTAACTTCACATTTAGTGTGGTTTCCATTAAGCTCTAAGATATAAGAGCATAAAGACAATTATGTTTTGTAGGATTTTTTAATTTTGGGGGTGGATTTGATTTTTTCTTGCTAATATTTACCTAACTCTTAGCTCAATAACTATGACATAGAAATATGTTAATCCCTGTTTGTCTCGCCTTTTCTTTTTTTTTTTTATCCTTGTGTCTATGAAAGAAAAACCCTCTTGGTATTCAGTAAACATTAGGGGACATTCTGGACATAAATTTTATCTTAATCATAAGTAGTGTTTTCAGGAGAAATATAATATAAAATTTAAGACATCTAAAGGAATGACTCAACATTCCACTAATAGTTTTGATATCGATAATAATAAAGCAATTATGTTCACATGGCATACAGACCATGAGCACTTAGATATGGATTATGAAATAGCAATGCTTTTGGGCATGCATTATCATACTTTTGTTAATTATAATGTTTGAATTTTGTAAGACTTCATATGTAAAATGATCATTATATCCAGAAGGCTCAAAGAGCTTAAATTCAATCATCTAATTCTTTGCAACCTGAAGTTAAATTGAATATTCTGTCTGGTTGCAAGTCCAGTACTCCTTTCCCACCATGCTTTCTCTTTTACTTAGAAAATTGTTACAATGTCATTCAGGCAAAGATGAAAAATAAAGGATAAAAACAACCGTTATTCCACAATGTCGGCCAGCCATTACTGTGGGCGTGTGTATCTTCCTTAGTATCTTGTGCATAGTTAAGTGTCTAACTGAAACTAGGAGATATAAATCCCTGTTAGTAGCCAAAGTGCAACACAAAATCCATATTAAATCTCCTGAATCTACTCATGGTATGAGGTGACTAGATCCAGTGATGATCCAAGCAGCTGAATAGTAGTAGTTTTATTCTCAACTTATCAAAAACATAGTTACTACTTATTCAGTGATAATATGGGAAAATGTATGAAATAGTTATTTTTTATATTCATACATACAACTAAGATTCTTTTTTTTAATTGAATTATAGTTGACACACTATTACGTCAGTTTCAGATGTACAACATAGTGATTTGATGAGTTTATATGTTATTGTGTGTGTAAGAGTTTTGAGTGATAAAAGTTTAAATGATAATTTTAAAATGTTTTTCAAAAATGTTATATAGAAAAGTATTTTTTTGTGATGTATGTAAAGAAAAAGTTATATACGTGTGTGAATTGTTTTGTCTGTGGCTATGATGTTTTCTTTCATCTTAGTGTCATAATCCCCTTTGGAAAGAAACTCTTAGCCATTCTGTTGGAACAAAATTGTCAAGTATATAAACTGAGATTAATCAGTAGAACTAATATGCCTCTTGAACTCTATTTAGTTATTTATAATAGAACTCACCAAAAATAAATTACAGAAAGAATAAATAATGAAATGAATAGGGGAAATATCTAAATTATTTTTTTAATATAAGTCATATGATTTTCATCAGCAATTTCCAGGAAGTAAATGGCAAAGACTATAATAAGCCATAGAAAAAACTAACCTTGCCTACTTAGCTTAGTTTTGGCCAGAATGTCTAAAACTACAGCCAAGAAGTCTTCTAGTGAACTTGGGAAGAACCTGACTTCCAGCTAAACTAGCTCATGATTGAAATTGGAATGCTTGAGAAAATTCAAGGAGTCTGGCTGTGATTTCATTTGAATTTAGGAAATCATTGGGAGCATCACCACCAAGCTCAAAGAAAGGTTAGTCATCCAGTTTGTGCACTGGGCTCATTTTGTGGTTATGTATGAGTATCTATCCAACATTCCAGAAATAATATTTGGATTTTATTTCTAAGTTTTTTTGTCATTTGCATTGCTTTGCTTTTGACCAGAACATTTCTGTATAGAAGATCAGCTAATGTAAGGCACCAACATCCCACTTAGAGATGGGATTACTAAAGTGTCGCCATAATAGCTAGCTTGGTTCCAGTCCTCTTGGCAGGAAGATGACATGAAGGCATATGCTATACTGGGAGAAGATGCTACTTCTGCCATTTTTACTCTCTTCTCCACAAATTTCCTGGCAAAAGAAATACCACAAGCGAGAAGGAAGAGAAAGAATCCATTGCACAGAATTTTTCTCTCTGTCCAGTCTCACATGGTGCAACAGATATATATGCATAATCTCTTACTACGCTTGCAGAAATAAATGTTCATTAGGTGAGAAGTAGTCTATATATTCTGGGAAATTTCTTGGCAACTCTCACAGAGGTGAGACAAAAGGAATAAAGATCAAAATTGAAAAATTTAACAAGGTGGTAAAGGCTGGTAAATAAAATCAACACCTAAGCCAGATCTGTGGAAAATTCGCTTTCCCTCTCTATCATTGACCCTGCTAATTGACAGAAGTGCTCAGGAATCTTCAAACAAAATCACTAAATGCAAAATCCTAGTTTGATTGAAAAACAACAACAACTTCTCAAATTGATGCTATTATAGAGGCCCAGAAAATTCAATGAGACAAGGAAATGAATTTGTGGTATGATGTGACTTAGATTATGGTCCAAAAATACTAAACCTATATAAAAGGTCAATCTCCATGATTACTGGGAAGTGGGTTATGCTAACCTAATAGCTACAGCCATGAGGAAACTTCAGAATCTTAAGAGGAACATCCCAGTCATTTATTTTGCTTAAATTTCATAGCTCTCAGTTATTCAGACATTTGTGTTTTTGTCTTTGGACCACAATATCCTTGTACTAACCTTTGCCTGTTCACTCTGAGATACACCAAGCTGATGGATAGAGTCTGCTTCTTAGCTTTCTTACTCTTTCCAAAAGTAACCACAAAACAACCTCCTGATTTTTCCCTAATTTAAAAAAATACATGAGACTTTTAGATGTATGATGAGGGCAAAAACATCATTTTTGAATTGCCACAAAATTTTCCAGAGAATGAAATAGACCAAATAAGATACTAATCAACAATGTGAAAATGCTACTCTCAATAAAACTTGATGGCAGAAAATCCTGATGAACTTTACAACATGGGTGGTATGACCATCCTGAGATCAGGAGTCATCTAGTAGGCATCAGTGGGGAGGGGGAAAAAGTAGAAAAAATAAAAAATAAAAAAATAGAACAGATACTCACATCCTAAAATAAAGGGATGTTTCTACCTATTTTGAGTAGAACCTTGAGTGGGTTGCATGAAAGTCAGTCAGTGAAATTGGGAAATTCCCTTGCAGATTCTAAATTGCTGATGAGTATGAACACAACACAATTTAAAAAATTGTATGCATGCATATATGAGAATATATAGGAGAGTTTATAGGACTGTGCTGGTATAAGTTCTTATGACCCTCTGAAGTATCCACCAGATACTCTTTTAAAATGACAGAGCCTACTCATGAGGGAATATACTGAAAATAGAAAACAAATTGAGCATGAAAAGAACACTAGGTCAAGAGAAATAGAAATTGAAGTTGTGGGGGTTAGCAGATACATAAATTTCTGTTAGCAAGAAAACTCAAAACCCCAGACAAGAGAAAAAATATAAATAGAGTAATTTCAACATTGAGACACATTAATATGTAAATGAGCTTCATATACCCTCCAAAACAAAAGCCAAAATAATGTCCTGAGTGTAGATTTTTTTCACAGGGGGATTTTTCTAAACCCTCAAGGATCAGAGAGTCATTGTGATCTTAAGACTGCTTCAGAGCATGAAAAAAGAAAACCTCAAAGATGCCTTTTATGAAGTGAAATAACATTGTTATCAAATCCTAATAAACATGTATTTGAAAAATAAAACTACAAATAAATCTTAATTATGAATATCAATATGAAAATGTAAAATACAGCGTAGCAAATAGCTTACAACAGTGAACAAGAAAATATATCATAATCCACTAAGATTCTTCTCAAGAATGCAAGGATGAAAAGAGAAGGCAAGTTGGTTCAATGAAGGCATCTATTATTATAATTTATCATAGTAATATATCTAAGAAGAAAAATATAGATGACGAAAGGGCTTTTGACATAAAACACATTCATATTATAAAATAGTAAATAGAAACTTCTAAAATAGATTTAAAATTATATATTATTGCCAACATTAGTATTTCAGTTAATACATATTAGTAACATTTCTTCTATAAAGTTAGAGGGGAAAAAAAAGGATACCCAGTATTGCTCCTACTATTGAACAAATGGTCAATGTGTTTACATAAGAGAAAGCAATACTAAACCGAGGAAATAGAAAGAAAGAAGCAAAACTATATTTATTGCAGCTGCTATGAATGTGTGTGTGTGTGTGTGTGAAAATGTCCAAGAATATCAAATGAAGAGCTACAAGTGGTAATAGAATTGGAAGAATTAATAAAGGAGTGGAATAATATTCCATGTATAGGAGGCGAAAAGTAAGCATTTTATATTTAAGAAAAAAGTTACAAGATAAAACAAAGAGGACCTATTTATGATATCAATAAAATATAAAATATCTACCATAAAATTCACATGAAGTTTGCAAATGGTGTATGAAGAGAGTACTAAAATAATTCTAAAAGCTACAAAACAGAATTGAACAAATGAAGAGTTATCACACATTTTTGGATAGAGAGATTCAACATGACAAATGTCAATTCTACTTAATGTACAATTAATCGTATGTAATTCATATCAAATAATCAACATTTTCCTCTCAAAGGTGGGCAAACTGATTATTAATTCTCATGGAAAATACAAATAAGACTGAAGAGCAAGAAAATGATAAAAAGGCAAAATATTAGGGTACTACCCAAATGCAGTGTTAAAATATGAAGTTTGTATAATTTAATCCCTGTGATACCAGTGATTGAATAAATAGAATAAAAGGATGTCCAGAAAGAGACATGCATGCACAGAGAAATTTGGTATATGGTAAAACTAGAATCTCAAATCATGTGATGAGTGGTTGCTTTCATAAGGCAATGGATAATTGAGAAGACATTTGGAAAATTTACAGAATGTAAACTGAACTTCATATTGCATAATAGAATACAGATTGGAGATTTAAATGTGGAAATGGAGCACTATACCTACTAGAAAGAATATGGATGATTTCCATCATAGTCTTGGATTTGTGGGAACCTCCATATAATCTAAAATACAGAATCAATAAGAGAAACAATAAATTTGAATAAAATTTTAAAACATGCAAGGACATTTATACCATAAGCAGAATTAAAAGACAAGAGATAAAAAGAGCTGAGGGAAGATATTTGCAATTTATACACCAAGACAAATCTCCTTAATGCTGTTATTATCTAGAAGACAAAATTTGCTTAATAGAGACAAGCTAAATATATGTGAGAAGGTACTTCACAAAGGAGGAAAGGAATATTCCTTAACATATGAAATGACCTTATGAATCAGATAAATTCAAATTGCATGAAAAACAATTTTCACTTATCAAAAATCTAAATATTTAGCAGTGGCAAAATTGCATACTATATTATACATACTCATTTGTGTTAGCCATAAACATATTGATTATTAGTTTCCTGGAGTTCTGTAACAAATTACCACAAACTAAGTAACTTAAAATAACAGAAATCTATTCTCTCAAAGTTGGAGGCCAGAATCCTGAAGTACAGATGTCAGGAATGTTGATTTCTTCTGAAGCTTTTGAGAGAGAATCTGTTCCATGCCTCTCACCTGGATTCTCAGGGTTGCTGAGAATATTTGGGGTGCCTGAGTGGCTCAGTAGGTTAAGCCTCTGCCTTTGGCTCAGGTCATGGTTTCAGGGTTCTGGGATGCAGCCTTGCATCAGGCTCTCTACTCGGCGGGGAGCCTGCTTCCCCCTGTCTCTCTGCCTGCCTCTGTCCGACTTGTGATCTCTCTTTCTCTGTCAAATGAATAAATAAAATCGTAAATAATAATAATAATTTTAAAAAAAGAATATTTGGCATTCGTTCATTGCCTTGTAGATGCACAGTGCCTATACATATGTTCATCTCCATTTGTTGTTCTCCCCATGTGTCTATATCTGTGTCCAAACTTTTCTTATAAAGACACCAGTTATTGGAGGTGGGGGTCACATTAATGGAGTATGGTTGTATCTTAATTATATCTGCAAATACTCTGTTTCCATAAAAGATCATATTCTGTGCTTCCGGGTAGATATAACTTGAGGGGGAGGGCATTATTAACTCAAGATAAGATGATAAGTGAATGGATTTATGAAATTATATTTTTATTAACATCATTATGAGTTCTTTGCACCTTTACTTCTTTTATTTTTTAATGGAAAATACTGTTTGGGAGAAGCCAAAACAAGTGGTAATTCATTCAAGCATATTTGTTTTCCTTGAACCATACAGAAACAGTGTTAGGACATTGCCTAATAATATTTCATGCAATATTGTGAGTTGCTCATTACCATTGCTAATTGAGTGGCCAATCAAAATCGATGCTTTCATGTTTGCTTTGGACTTAAATTTAAAATTAAATTCATGTTGTAGATAGAAAATTTACACTGAAATAAATTTCTTGAGAATGAATTATTTGTTGTAATTTGGCTACAAGGAAAAGGTCAAAATCCTACAGCTTTTCCTAACTGTAACAGCCATGATGCTTTAGAACTTGAGTAACTGAATACCCCACTAACATAACTAGCATACACATTTTGTCATTTCACATACTGTCAGGAAGTAGATGTGTCCATGTACTCAAACTCCCCACCCTCCTGCAGTGCTAATGTAGCCCACAGAATCTGGGCCCACTACTTTTCTACCCTGATATATTTTGTATCTTGTAAATGGCTTCAAGAATTCCAGACATAATATATGTCATATATTATGACATATGTCATAAAGGATCATTTCAACTAGGAAGAAAGGGATGAAGTAATTGCACGTTTTATATGCCAAATATCCTTTTTTTTTTTTAAAGATTTTATTTATTTATTTGACAGACAGAGATCACAGGTAGGCAGAGAGGCAGGCAGAGAGAGAGGAAGGGAATCAGGCTCCCTGCTGAGCAGAGATCCTGATGAGGGGCTAGATCCCAGGACCCTGGGATTAAGACCTGAGCTACCAGGCACCCCCCCCCCCTTTTTTTTTAATGGAGAATTAAAATTTTCAGGGAAACATCTGAGTAGATTTCCTTTCTATGGCACTGAACAGAAGTGCACCACCTGTCTGTCCCTGAATAAACCACTGGAAATAAAAATAACACCACTTTGACTTTCTTATGTCATAGATTGCATGGCCACCAAATGTGAGATTCTATAAGAGAAAACAGTGAGAGGGTGGTAGTTATTAGGTAACCCACCACCTAGAATGGGGGGGGTAATCTTTCATTCTAACACACAGTTTTCTCTCTAATAATGATGATTTTATTTTCTCAAAGATTTCAGAGCAAATCACATTCAATCACAGAAAGAAGAGTTAAGTGTCCATATTTCTCTGTTGGGTTATAAAGTTTAAAACTCCATGAACTGGGAAAAGTGTATTTTTCAAACATGCCTTAGGAATATAGTTGAAATCCACTAGAATGTGAGCTTTAGAAGTCAAGAGACTTATGTCACTTTTGTTCAGTGATGTACCCCAATGCCTAGCACTGTGCCTGGCATATAGTACTTGTACAGTGAATATTTGCTGATTATGCTGAATAACTGAATGGGTATTTCACATACAAAGAAGGAAGTAAAAAAAAAAATAGAGCTTTAGGATTTGAAGAAAAAATCCTGCCACATGCATTTCTCATGACCTCAATGTAGGTGTATGGGAATACTTGGATATGTTTTGCTCCCCTAACCTGTTATGCTTTAGACTCAAAACAAACAAACAAACAAAAACCACTTCAGAGAAGGATGTGGCATCTCTGCTGTATCCTTAAAGCATTTCCTTCTCTGGTTGGGTAGACTGAGATGAGAGTATGCCAGGGAAGATGCTGGGAATGAAAACATCTTTAATATGCATTTGACTCATGTTTTTTCCTCCCTCTCACCACATAGTCTCACTAAGGGGTCCTTTTTATGTATTATTTATATCAGCTGTGTCATATTTTTAAACATATGAGACAACCTGATAGCTCCTTTGGGAAAGTTAGACCGAGCATAGGGTTTTCCGTTTTGAAAAGCAGTGAAAGACCCTAAACATTAACTAAAAAATAAAAATAAAAATAAACATAAAAAGTATGGTACTGAAATCAGTTTGCCAGTTCTAGGCCTGCTCATTCATTAGGGAACCAGAGACATTTCTCCTGGATTTTCTGATGTATAATAAAAATGTAAAAATTGGTATGAAACTTTAATTTTGCATGTTGGGAATTGAAAACCCAAAGCAAAAATGGTTGCTGTTGTGTTGATGTTTTCCTTATTGTGGCTTCTCCTGTTGTGACTATTTCTATCATGACTATAGATAATTAAAAAAAGTCTTTGAGTACATTTTTAAATAAAAATAATCATCAGCAGCATGTTGGCCTGTCTCTGGGGATATATGCAAGGAGAGAGATAACAGTGTGTGAGCATAGGCAAAAAGTTGAAGAAGCAATTCAGGAATCCAGCAATCTGTTTTAACATTGACAAAGTAAAGAGCATGACACCGAGTTTGTATTCTGAGAAAGGTTTTTAACTGCAGAAATGAAAACAAGAATTAAATAATGCAGGCAGATTGTTGATGTACTAAAAGCTGTAGTTGGAGTAAGTCTAGGCAGGACAGAAATCCTTATGCTACCACTTTCAGAACAATATGGTGGTGTAGGAGGGGGGAGTCATCCTCAGAGAGCAAGGAAAAGCATGGGGCCACTGGTTAAAAAAATGGAGCTACCAACCAAAATCATCTAGTGATTTATAGAGTATAGCAAAGTGGCAGGTCATGTTAATGCCAAATCCATTGCAGCTATTATAAATACAGGAATAATTCATGTTTTCTAACCTATTAAATATGAGTGTTGTGAAATTTAGAAGCCTCCTGCATCTATTTTTAGTTCACCAATTAATTCTTCCAGTAAAAAGAGAATTTTAAAAATTAAGATCTTCAATACGAGCTTATTTTCTATCCTTACTGCACCACAGGGTGGCCACAAACCACATGTGGCACTTACATTTAAATTTACATGACTCAAAATTGAACAAAATTTAAAATTTAATTATACAGTTCCATTAGCCATATTTCAAGTGCTGAACAGTTGTATGTGGGCTGCCACACTATCAGATAGTGTAGATACACAACATTTTCATAATCATGGAAAGTTCTATTGAACATTCCTGCATACAAACAATAAGTAAATGCTAAATCATGCATAGTGATGGATTTCAATCTCTAAATCAGACACCTTTAAAACATTATTCTAAGGGATATTAGGGTGAGGATAACATTCTTGGAGTAAGCAGTGAACCTTTCTAGTAAATGAGGACCACTTCTACTATTTTGTAACTAGCACCAAATGAATTTGGGTCCTCTGCTCTCTGAATATACTTTCATTTCTTTTCCTCATATTATACTCTATGGATTCACAAAGAGGTTTATTATCTTGAATACTATCCTGAATGCTGATCCAAACTTCAATTTCCTGATGAAAAAGTTCTACCCTACCCACGTCTCTACACCCTCGTTTTCTCCAGCAATTTTCTCTATCTAATCTTTGTTTTAGGTCTTCTATAGACTTGGCTCATTGGGTTTACCTGCCTTTTTTTACTCCTATATTTCAGAAATTATTCACTGCAGGCAAATTTCTATTCTCTTTCACTGCCTAATCCTGATTTTTTTCTAAAAACAAGTCTATGCTTCTGGACAGAGAGAAGTAAATTTGTTGTATTGTTAAATATTATTGAATGACAACTGTAGAGTAGCCATGATAATATAATATCCTCCATTCCAATCAATGCTGAAGAAAACCATAAGGTCCTAAGAATAAACATTTTCACTCAAATGTTCCCTACCCTCATGCATTGTACTAAATTCTCTCATCTAAGTTTTAATGATATGTATTATAAATGCACTAAATTTTGTGGTCATTCCATATTGTTCCACATAATATCTGAGTTCTTGACTGGTCACATATTATTTTCAAAACTTAATTTAATACTATAAGGGACTACCTTTGTGACTTGTGCAGTTCCTCACATGTTATCTTGTAACCATGAACGTGCTTTGCTTTAATTTTTTTTATTGTTAATAAAGTTGGGTTTGATTTACCATGAATATATCTCATGCTACCAGACAACAAAAAATTCTCTTGATGTTTAATTACGAACTGTGACAGTACCTACATGTGGGGAAATATTTAAGATTTTCTTGGGGTGTAAATGCTCATATCTTTCCCTAACCAAACAGTAGAACTATTGGCTGACTCACAGGCAGCTCATGTCTGATGGCAGCTATCTCTCTTCCATCCATTTTCCTGCATCTCCAGAATCATCAGTACATTGCTGGTCTAGTAGCTTAAACACCTATCAAATGAAACATGCTTGCTAGTCTCTGATTATGGAGAGTGCACCAGTTCACACATCATTAAGTGATGATATTGAAGTCTTCCAAAATCTCTGGAGAATGGTGGCATGAATGAAGGGAGACTATACCTTTTCATTGCAAACACTCCATTCCCTAAAAGGGTCATTTCATCTTTGCCAGTCCTTCATTTATGCTAATGGATCAAGCACAATAAGGTTAGGAGAAAGGTAGGTTGGATAGTTGTTAGTACAGTCTGTTCTCTATGTCAGATGCCTTTTTGTGGGATTCCTGTTGGGAGAAATGGAGCAGGTAGAATTTGAAGTTGGTTCCTGCTATATTACAACCTTCATTGTGTTATGTTACATAGCAAAAGGGATTTTGCAGATATAATTGAGGCTCTTAATTGATGTTAAGACACAGAGCTTATCTGGGTAGATTTAATGTACTCACATGAGCCTTTTAATAGCAGAGTATTCTCTGGCTGGTCACTGAAGAGAAAGTTGGAGAGATTTGAAGCATGTGGGATTTGATGGGGTGGAGATTTTCCCTTGCTGGTGAGGCTATGAGGCAAGGATCTAAGGAGAAGTGATAACATCCAAGGGCAGTCCCAGCAAGATATCAGGGCTTTAGCCCAGTAAGCCCAAGTAATTGAATCCTGCCAATAATTGGAACAAGCTTCACAGCAAATTCTTCCTCGGAGCTGAGAGCTTCCAATAAAAACTCAGCCTAGCCAATACCTTGATTTTGACTTTCTGAACTCTTAGACAAAAGAACGCAGTCCAGACACTTGATCCACCGAATTGTGAGCTAATAAATGGGTATTGTTTTAAGCCACCGAGTTTGTGATATTTTGTCATACAGCAATAGACAAGTGATATAATATTAATATACACTATTGTTACCACTATTCCTATGAATAGCAAACTCTCAGATTATGCTTTTTTAATATCAGGTGCTCTTCTAAATACTTCATAAACATTAATTAGTGCTCATAAAAACATACAGAAAAGATACTATTATTTTTCTAAGTACAGATGAAGAAGAAACTGAGGTATATAGATATTAACTAACTTACCAAAATCATAAAGGTATTAAGTGATAGATCTTATCTTGAAACTGAGGCTCTCTGACTATAGATGTCACATTCTAAATTACACATTAACATTTTTACAATATAATTGCATCCACAGACATTATATTTATTTAAGACTGTTTTTATCCAGTTCCTTTTTTTATTATAAACTCCCAGATGTTTGGTTGCGATCCTGACTGAATTCATTCATTTAGCAAATATTTGTACAGTGATTTGATTGCTAATAAACAGAAAGCAAAAGAGCCTTCAAAGCATCAAATATAAATTGTTTAACAAAACCAGCTCAGATATTATCCTGGTCAAATTTGAAATCTAATAAAGGAAAGAAATAGTGTGTAAATCAATTGATATTCCAGCATACATTTTTGTGAGTGTTGAGGTTGCTTGCTCAGTATCCCAAATCAACTTCTTTTTTACCCATTACTCACTAAAATGTTTTGTTATTATTTTCTTTTTTCTTTCTTTTTAATATTTTATTTATTTACTGAAAAGAGAGCAAGAGTGAGAGTGAGAGAGAGAACACAGAAAGAGAGGGAGAAGCAGACTCCCCCCTGAGCAAGGAGTCCAATGCAGAGCTAGATCCCAGGACCCTGAAATCCTGACCTGAATCAAAGGCAGTCACTTAACTGACTGAGTCACCCAGGCACAGCTCTTTTTTTCTTTTTTAAAGAGTTGTCCGTTGTGATTGTTTTGCTTTACCTTTGATTTGCTCATTATTGAATTCTTAGTCACTAAAAGAAGACCTGGATATAGAATAGTAAATAGTTTTAGAAATAAATAATTGTATGAATATATACATGAATTACCTCTTACTCTACTGGCTAGGTAAAAAATAGTATTTTTATAAGCCCTATCTTCATTGAGAAGGCATATATTTCCAGAGTAGAAATAATAATCTTTAAAATCAGAATAATTTTGACATTTTCTACTTTTAATAACTTATAAAAGATAGTAAAACACAAGTATATGTTTTATATATAGGGAAGGAGGGAAGGAGGAAGAGAAGGATAGATGAATACAGAAGAGCTATAGAAGCGAGTAACAATCAAATTCCAGAGAACGACAGACATTTAATAGGTAATCAGAGATAAGAGACCACATTAAAATCTGGGTTTGGATGTTGGATGAGTAAGCGTGCTCTGGGTAGGTAAATTTTTCTGCAATTAGGAGAAACCAGCTGAATGTAGAATACCATATGTAGACTAGTGTGGCAGACCTGAATCTAGGTGTGTATAAACCATAGACCTAGTCTTCTTTGCAAAAGGGAGCTTGGGAGTGGGGGTCGTGGAATAGAAAGCAGAAGAAGATCCTGAGTTTCACAGTTCTTATATCCCAAAACACTGCTGGAGGAAAGAGCTTGAAACCACCTGCAGGATATAAAACAGAGTAAAACTGATAATAATTAAAGTTTTAATTGAGACCTGACCCACTTCAAATTTTGATCAGAGGAATAAAACAAATCCTCACCCTTGCTGATAGAGAAAGAATAGGTCTTTTTCTGGGGGAATATTATCATCTACTTCAGTTTCTACTGCTTTTTGAGTATAAAATGTGCAGGACAAAATATAAAAACTATGGCATGTACAAAGGATCAGAAAAATGTAGCCCATTAAAAAAATTAGTGATCAGTAGAACAGACCTATATATGACTTATGTTGACTTTAGAAAACAAGGATTCTAAAATCACTTCAAATATTTAGGCATTTAATGAAGGGAGAAAGGTGGAAAGATGAAGTAATAAGGCAGAAAAATGAAACTGTAAGTAAAATTAAATTTCTAGGACAGAAAAACTTAATGATTATACTGGAAAATTAATTGGATGAAATCAACAGCAGAAGTGACAAAGGATAGGTTAAAGTCTGACTGAGAAAAAGTCAATGAGAATTTCCCAGACTGAACAGAAAGGAAGAAAAGAACTCTTTCTAAGTCTTTGGTGCCTGTAGTGATACCAACCTTGCATTCTGGATACTGGTAATTTTTGTTCCTTTCTTTTTCTTGGTTAATTTGGATAGAGCTGTATAAGTTTGTAGATCTTTTAGAAGAAACTGCTTTGGATTTTATTGATTTTTTTCTCTATTGCTTTTCTGTTTTTATTTTCATTATTTAGGCTTTTTTTGTTTTTTATCATCTCACTTCTTTACATTTAATTATCTCTCTCTATATAAATATATAATATATAAATATTTTTATGTTTATAATATGTAATTTGTTATAAAATTATATATAATATAAATTATATAAAATATGTGTGTGTGTGTGTGTGTGTGTGTGCATAAAGTGCAAACTTAGAATATTGATTGAAAACTTTTTCTTTTCTGATATGGGTATTTAGTGAGAAAAAATTCTGCATAACCTCTGCTTTAACTGCATTTCACACATTTGATACACATTCATTTCCATGCCGTCCAAAATATTTTCTAATTTCTCTTGGGGCTTCCTCTTTGACATATATGTTATTTAGAAATGTATTTAATGTCCTATTTGAGTATTGTAGAGGTATATTTCTATTATTGATTTCTAGTTGAATTTGATTATGGTCAGAGTGACATACTTTAATTGATTTGTTTGTTTTTAATTTGCTGAGATTTTTTTATGGTCTATTATATGATCGACCTTGATGAATGTTTTATGTGCCTTTGAAAGAATATGTATTCACTGGTTGTTGGTCACATGTTTTAAAATGCACCATAATTCAAAGTCAGTTGATAGTGTTATCCAGCTCTATTTTATCCTACATTTTATATCTACTTTTCCTATCAATTGCAGAGAAAGGAGTGCTAAAATCTTCTATAATTTCAGATTTGTTTATAATTCCTCCTGTTTGTATTAGTAGTTAGGACACGTATATTTTATGTAGTTATTGATATTGATATAGGTTTCCCATTCTGTTATTTGTTTTCTGTTTGTCCTTCCCCCACACCCTCATTCACCATTTTGTTCCTTCCTTGGGACCGTTTTAATTTTTAATTCTGCATTTAATACACCCCATTACTTTTTGCTGTGTGTTTTTGTTTCTTCTTAGTTGTTACTCTAAGGTTTATACTATGCACACCTAACATATAATCTACTTGAGTTATCATTCATTCTTCAAAGAAAATACATAGGCCTTTTATATCAGTCTCTTTACCTTCTCTACTCAACTTTAGTTTTCATGTATATTACATTGTGTACCTCAAAGCCAGCCAGAAAATCATAAATTTGCTTTCAACAGTCATACATATTTTAAGGAACTTAAGAGACAACAGGCAGTCTTTTGCATTTTTCCAGGCTTTTATGTGTATGGTGAATTGTTACCCTTTCTCTTCTTTCTCTTGCTACTCTTTCATTCATGAAAATCCATGTTACCCTCTGGAATCATTTCCCTTCATCCTAAGAATTTCCTTTATTTATTAGAAAGCAGACACACTGGTGACAAATTATTTTAGTTTTCTTTAATTTAAAATGCCTCTATTTTTTTTCTTCATTTCTAAACTGTGTTTCACTTGGTACAGAATGTGTTGATGTTTGCTTTCTATCAGTGTTTGAAAGACACTGCCCTATTGTCTCCTATCTTCTAGATTGCTGATGTAAAATCTGTATTTATTCAGTCACATTCCTGTTTATAGCATTTATATTTTTATCCTGGAGGCTTAAAACATCTTTTATTCACTTTTGGCTTTCTAATGCTTTTGTTTGATATGTCTTGGTGTGCTTTTGAGTTTATCCTCTTAGGAGTTTGCTGAGCTTCTGAAATTTGTAATGTATGTCTTTCAACAATTTGGGGATGTTCCCAGCCATTATTTCTTCAAATCCTTTTTCTGCACCAGTCTCTTTCTCCTCTCCTTCTGGGACTCGAGTGACACCAATGTCAGATCTTTTGACATTATGGTAAAAATCTCTGTGGTTTTGTTTAATATTTTTTAGTTTTTTCTTTTCTCCCTTTTCTTCAGATGGAATGATTACTATTGATTTATTTTCTTTTCTCTGCCATCTTTATTCTGGTATTAATGCCCTAGTTATATTTCATATATTTCAGGTTTCAGTTCTATAATTTCCATTTTGTTCTCTTGTGTAGTATCTATGAAGTACAAAATATCTTTTCAGCATTTATCTTTCCATTTATGTCAAAGGCATTCAACTTTACCTCATGAAGTACATTATGATGGCTAATTTAAAGTTTTGTTTTTTGAGGAGGAAGCCTGGTGTGGAGCTCAGTCCCAGGAAGTTCAGTTTTTTGAGCAAGGAGCCCAACGGGGTGCTCGATCCCAGGACCCTGACATCAGGACCTGAGCTGAAGGCAGACACTTAACCACCTGAGCAATCCAGGTGACCCTATTTTAAAGTTTTTAATCTGATAATCCAAACAGCTGGATCATTGTGAGTTAATTTTTTTTCTTTAAAGATTTTATTTACTTGAGAAAGAGAGAGAGAGAGAGAGTGAGCATGAGTGGTGGGGAGAGAGAGAGGGAGAAGCAGACTCCCCACTGAACAGGGAGCCTGATGTGAAGTTCGATCCAGGACCCTCTCAGAGATCATGACCTGAGCCAAAGGCAGATGCTTAACTCACTGAGCCACCCAGGTGTCCCAGGGGTTGACTTTTTTTTTTTTTTAAAGGAAATTGGATTCAATTAATTGATTAGATTTATTTAACTTTCCAGATGCCCTTTCTTCTTTGTGTGTGACGTAATTCTGAATGGTATCCTGGGAATTTTAAATATATTGTGAGATTCTGGAGCCTGAAAAAGTATTTTTAGATCATACTGATTTGTTCATTCTAGCAGGCAATCAACTCAGTTATGTTCAGTTCACAATTAATGTGAGCAGTGATTCCAGTCCCGGTTTGGTTTTCAAACACCATGCTAGACTATCTGGGTTCACCATACACATAGGACACTCCAGGGTTAGTCTGAGACATGGATGGAGCATTCTGTCATGGTTTTCTTCTCATAGTCTTTGTGATATTTCCTCTGTTTTCCTACATGTATGCACAGTTCATATGTAATCCTTAGACTTGTGTTAGATCTTACATGGTGTTAGAGGATTCTCGTGTCCAGCTCTCTTCACTCAGGGATTTCTCCATACCCTGCAGATACCAAAGACTTATTTTCGTGGTTTATGAGTAAAATATTTTGGTTTTGTTTGTTTTGTTTTTGGACTATTCGGCTCTTTTTCTAGTCCTTTAGCCAGGAAAAAAAAAAAAAAAGATTTTTCTTAGAGTTTTTATTTTCTGTGACTCATTTAAAGTTTGTTACTTGGGCCAACGTTGGGACAAAGCCAAAAATTAAGGAGAAGAAAGGAAATAAAAAGGAAACTCCCACACAGAATGGTTCATTCTTCAAAAGCGAATTTCTCTCCCAAATCTCTCCATTGTTCTTTATTCGTCAGTGTTCTCATGTAGTTGCTTTCGAAAAATGCCCCACAATTTTAGTTGAGATCAGTGGGAGAGATGGATTTATAGCGAGTTATTCCATCTTAGCTGGTCCTGGAATGCTCTCCTGATTTTTTTTAATTCTAGTCCTTGTATTTCTGTCTGGAAGCTCTGTTTTGGCTTATTTTTAAATCTTACTATGTCATTTTTATTCTTTCATGATCCCTTTAGATAATGTTAAAGTTTGTCATCTACTTTTAGAAAGGAACAAAGTCAATTTGCTAAAAGACCCAATTGTCTATGCTGCTTTCTTCCCATTAGTCTTAGTTCCAGTTCGTATCCAAGTTGTTTTCC
>NW_022631113.1:0-53811 GCF_010015895.1 Lontra canadensis
CAAACCAAGCAACCTGTTGAACAACTTCTTAATGTGTCTATCAATCATCTGGCGATAAGAAGAGTTTGCGTTCATAATAGCTAGTTGCTAAAATAAATATGAGTTACTCTAACTAATTCAATCAACAATGGGACCTCAGAGGTCAGCAAAGAAATAATCAAACAATAAGTATGAATAGGTTGTAATTTTTCTGATTAACAAATGTTCTCCTTGTCGTATGATGTTAAGAGCTGCTTAAAGCGCTCAGGTAAATTTAGAATGTATGTATTTACATTGGAGGGGTCTGTGTGCACTCTCCCAGTAAAAAACCCATGATCCTATAAGTTTTGCAAACATCAAGTTTTGCTTTCAGAAAACATTTTCCTAGGTGGCATTTATTTTTAAATGGTCCTAGTACCACAATTCATGGAATCTGGCAGAGATCGAATAAGATCCCAACTCACTTTTTAAGTATGTTCCTACTAGACTAGTCAAGATGATCTTATAAACTGGTTGAATTATTGAAACTTGTTAATTCCCATCTTCTTTTCCTGACTAGAATTCTATTCTTTACCATGGAGGGAAAGGGAGATATTGGGATCCGAGCCAGCCCTTCACACAGTCCACCCAAGAACCAATGTCAGTTGGAGAGCTCAGGGTTAAGAGTAGAAAGCTGAGGTTACACAGCTCTCATCACGCATTTACAATCTGACCAAAATGTCAGATCTGGGTATCTATTGCTTCCCATTCCTCTTCTCTGTTCCTACCTTCTCAACCATTTCACTTGTGCCAAAGAAGGATTGCAGCAGTAGCAAACAGAGTCCAGGTACCAAGCACAATAGTCAGACGAAAACTTTAGTTGGGGGTTGGGGGTGGGGGGGTGCAGGGAATTTCTAATGAAATCTAACAACTGGGGAAGCAAAACAGAGATGTAAAGTAAAAGTATCAGTGATGAATCTGGTGAGAATAATTGCTTCCTTTAGTTTAGACACAGAAATCTGTTGCCACCCCAGATTCTAAAGTTTTTAAACATTGGCCTTTCTTTTGGCTTCATTGGTTTGGCCTTTCTTTCAGCTTGGTTCATTTGATCTTTATTTGGGCCATGATAATTTACCCTGAAAAAAAAATTTTTTTTTAAGATGTTATTATTTGACAGAAAGACCGAGAGCACAAGTAGGGGGAGGGAGAGGGAGAAGCAGGCTCCCCGCTGAGCAGAGAGCCCAGGACCCAGGGATCATGACCTGAGCTGAAGGCAGACACTTCACCAACTGAGTTACCCAGGCGTCCGTAATTTACTCTGAATTTTGAGGACTGAATAAAAGAAAGAAGGAATGAATGGATTGGACTAGCGACTGAATTCTTGTATTGGTGACTGAGGCAGCCATCATAGGTTCCTGTGGAGAAATTCAGAGGCCATCAGCTCATTCCAAGCATCCAAGAATAGTGGGGCTTAAGGCCTCAGAAACACAGAGAACTGAAAAAGTTGTCATGTGCATTTATAAAGGAAGCAACTGACACAAAATGACTGTTAAACGCCTAGCTATGAAAGCATAAATGTCATTAGGCAGTCATATTCTTCTCTGGAAACTAGATTTTAATAGGTTTTTGATTGTCACTTTTCTTCTTTTTTCATTACTCACGCCTTGGAGGGATTCACTTTCAAAAGGATTTGCTTAAACTTCCCCCTCAAAATCCAATTTGCAAATACACCTGCAATTGCATTTTCAGTATGTACCTTCACAGGTGCTATCTTTTGCATGCTAACAAGTCTGCCCATGGCAACTGGGCCAAACTTCAGAGCCCAGGTGACTGATTGCTGCAACAGGGAAGTATGTGGGAGAACTGAGGCCGTCCGGAAGCTTCTCTGACTGAATGTCCCCTTAGAGTGGATTCTGAGTTACAGACGTGCCCTCTTCTAATCTAAGTATGAGGTCTTCTATAATCCGAATAAGCACATTGAATCTGATCTCAATTTTATTGGAAGAAATGTGTCCAGAAAATGCAAATTCCTGATATGTACTAAGAGAGGGGAAAAAAAGAGTGTTGTTGAAGTGACTGTGGATTTATTCTTTTCTGTAACAGATCAGAACTATAAACTCTGAGTCTGTGCATATCTAGTCAAGGTTTTCAACAGCCAATGATTATTTTTTGAATGCCAAGGATGTGCCTGTCGTGAATCAGGAGCGGAAAGAAATAAAAAGGAAGCACTGACTTCAGTGGAAAGGGCTGAATTATAAGATATCTAATAATAACTAAATCTGTGTAGCACAGATTCAAACTCGCTGTTAGAAATGAAAAGCTTTGTAAAGTGATTTAGGATTCATTACCACAAGACATCTTAAATAATGTCTGGGGGGCAAAAAAACAGGACCATCTTTAAAATTTTTTTGAAGCGATTTATTATTTAAATTTTATTTGAAGTCGGCATTCACTAACTAAATTACAGTAAGAGAGTAATTTTAATCATTGGGTGTCATTCGGACTAAATGTACCACTGCTTATGCCAATTTGATTATTAATTTTCAGTTAATCTAACAGTTGTAACAGTAGATTGTAACAGCATAACATCTTTCCCGGGATCCTTGAAATTTCCCTGCAGCACTTCCGATTCTTTATTAAAAGGTTGGTGGTTCTTTCTTAAAAGGTTGAGCTGTATTTTCCCCTTGCTCCTCGGTAAAATAATACACTGAATGCTTATCTTCCACTCTCCAGGTTAAACTACGCCTCCTGATAGTTCCTAACTGCATTAGTCCATGTTTGGAATAATGTGGTTTTTTTCCTCTTTCTCATCCTCCAGTTCATCCCTCCCTCCTTTCCCTGAACCTCCCTGCCCTGATTGCAGTCTCGGGCACCTTCAATCTGTTTCTTCATTTTTTGCTTCTATCCAATCCATTCCTGAAACATCTTAAAAGCTGCATTCACACAGTTGGGGTTTTATATTACACCAAAAAAATACCTTTGGTCCCTAGCATTCAGCAATAGCTTTGCCAGGACAGGGCAGGGTGGATGGGAGGGGGGACGGGGTGGGGGTGGAGGGGACAGGGTGGGGGTGGGGGGAAGAAGGCAAAGCATATTCATTTGCGGCATCCCTTTAGAGAGAAATGTGCCTTTTCAAGGAAAGAAACACAAAAGAATGTTTGTGTTTAAAAAAAAAAAAGAGTGAGCAGGAGCTATTTGCGCTGTAGTATTTTAGCATATCCTTACGGTTTCTCCTAGTATCTGCCTCTATTGTGAGACTTATCACCTCTATTGTCATGTGTATTTGTCGGTCCACTAGATTGAGAGCGCTTTGAGGGCAGAAACTAAGGTTTAGTATCAGATCAGGTTCCAAGCAGATGACTAATAAATGTTTGGTAAAGGAGTGAATGAATTCCTTTGTGTGTGAGTGCACCGAAAGATTGCCTGTCCCCATACTTCTGTCCTGCTCCCTCTCTGCTCCCTATACAGGCCTATCTCCCTTCATTTTCTCATGTGCAACGAACGCTCCAGACCTAGCTAGCGCCCTTTGGCTTTCAGTTTTGGGCTCCCCATCTCTCCTCGAGCAATGCTGGGGGCAGGAAGCCTCAGGTGAAGCTTAACTTGGGTTGCTCACCACAATTATGTGCATTGTTAATCTTGATGTCATTGCCTGTCCCTTGGGTATCTAAGGTCGTCTTAAAAATTTGCATGTCCCACTAAATGACCTTTAAGATTCCTAACATTTCTAGGATTGTATAAGATAAAAGAATTCGGGTCTGTTAGTTTTTATGGAAATTCCTGCTTCTAATACAGATGTGGTAGCAAGTCCCAGGGCCTCCAGACTCCATCTACGCGTTAACCATAAAAAGCACAAAAGAAAATGTCGAATGTAAATATAAAATTTTAAATGCATAGATAACCCTCAAAAGCAGAGTCAGACTCAGACTAAGCAAAGCCTACGGTCTCTCCTCTCCTTCCCTAGTTTCTGCCAAAGTTTGAACATATCTTTCTCCCTCCCCCCTTTGCTTACCCTGGGAGACATTTTTAGACCAAGTGTTCCAACGACCTGTCAGGACGTCAGAATCACCTGGACTTACTAAATTTTGATTCCTGGGCTTGTAGTCCTCATCGGGCCCCACCCATCCTAAATTCTGAGATACTGAAGCTGGAATGGCCCCAGGAAAGTAGATGTTTAACTCATTCTGATGATGACACCTGGCCAGATCTAGGAACCGAGGACCTAGGGCGAGATTCACAACAAAAGCCAAGACCTCTTCAAGGATTTCACAACCTGCCAGTAAGTAGGTTTCAAGCACCTGATTTAACTCTTGACTCCTGAAGTCAGTGGTTTTCAGTAGTGTGGTCAGAAAAGAGTAGGGGAAGGTTGGGGGCGGGGAAGGGAGCGGTTTGACCTCAGTTGGGAAAAGCTAACGGGTTTTTTGTTGTTGTTTTAAAGAATAGACAATATGATTTAGTGAGACAAAGAGGTCAACTGGAGAGAGGGCACCATCCAAGTGTAAGCATCAGAACGAAAGGTCTTGTTTGTCTGAATGGAGAGGACAAGAGAGAGAACGCGGGAGCCATTACACCAGATCTATTAAATTGAACAGAACAACACCGGAAGGCATTTTTTTCAACAAATGTATATGGAGCACCCATCTGTCTGCCAAGCTCCGTTCATGGTTCTGCAGGTGCCATGGGCTCAAAGTCCCTGTCTTGAAGGAGCATAACTCAGTGAAATCCTCTCGTATCAGCCACAGGGAATTGAGACACATCAATGCTAACCTCATTTTACAGACGATCATGAGTAAAGGAGCATCTAGGAATTTCTATTTAAACTCGGCGATATTTTTTAAAAGTTTGGTAAATGGAAAGCTCGATTTGTTTCCCAGTAATATTTTCCTCGGTCAAAAAGGTAAAGTGGGGGCACCTGGCGGGCTCAGTTGGTAGAATATGAGAGTCTTGATCTCAGGGTTGTAAGTTCAAGCCCCAAGTTGGGTGTAAAGATTACTTAAAAATAAAATCTTAGGGGCGCCTGGCTTGCTCAGTGGGTTAAAGCCTCTGCCTTCGGCTCAGGTCATGATCTCAGGGTCCTGGGATCCAGCCCCGAATCAGGCTCTCTGCTCAGCAGGGAGCCTACTTCCCTTCCTCTCTCTCTGCCTGCCTCTCTGCCTACTTGTGATCTCTGTCTGTCAAATAAATAAATAAAATCTTTAAAAAATAAATAAATAAATAAATAAATAAAATATTTATTTAAAAAAGGGTAAAATGGAATGGTTTTGTAACACTACCCCAATTCAGGGCTTCATTATCTTTTTCCCATGTTTTTATTATAGTCTCTTCATCTTTCTGACTTTGGCCTTTCCTATAGGCTTTATATACTAATCTAAGATTAATGGCTCTTATTCAAAAATGTTCCCTGGTTCCCCAATGCAGAATAAAATAAAACAAATAAAAAGAACTGAATTACTTCAATTTGCCATCTAGATCCCCAAAGACAGAGTCTCAAAATTCCTTGCTAATACACTCCCAGCATTCAGTCATGTGTTCATTCATTCATTTATTCAAGAAGTATTTATTGGACTCTTGCTATGTATTGAGACTTGAGAATGCAGAAGAGAAAAGAGGACACAGCTTTTGCCCTCAACAAGGTGAAAAATGGAAGAACATATAAGTAACACAATCTCAATAATAAAATAATCACTTAATGATCACCTACCCAATGTAGTGGGTGCTTAAAATGATGGGCCACATCTGGTTGGGGGTGGAGATAGAGGATGTCTGGGAAGCCTTCAAGGAAAGCAATTTAAGGGCCAAAACCAAAGAATGAAGGTAGAATTTTCCAGGTGTCCAAGAAAGGGCAAGGGAAAACAGCATGTATGAGGAAAGGACAGTGTCAGAAAACAAAGCAGTGTCTCCTCAGTACCAGTTGGGGGTTCAGCATTGCACAGCATAATAGAGACGAAGAAAAATGGAATGGGGTATGACCAGGCAGGAGGTTGGAGGAACATTATGAAGGTTCTAAAATTTAGATATCCATCACGTTGATGATGAGGAGACATTGAAGAATTGTGTGCAGTAGAGCAGCATGATAAGATTTAGAAAGATCATCTCTCTCCTAGGAATGTAGACAGTATATGGAGGACCAAGTTCTCAGAAGGATGAGACAGAGGGCAAGTCAGAGAGAGAACAAAGGGGCAATAGTTCCAGCTAGAGCTGATTAGGGTTTCCTTCATAATTCTAGTCAAACCAAACTCCCTCTTGTTCCTCATTTAAAAACCACAATTTCCTGCTGTATGGTTTTGTTCTTATATTCAGTAATGCTCCCACCCACCACACGTGCAAATTCAGCCCAGATTATAGCTCTCCTATGGGTTTTCCTTAAAATCCCGAAGGGAAAAATCACTTCCTGCTCTAATCCCTCTGACAGTGTATCGGTATCTGTCCTCAGGCACATAGCCCCTTTTTCTTGGTAGGATACAATTTGACTGGTGTGCAGAATCTCTTCTAGAACCTACACTCATAGAAGACAGGGGCAGAACTTAGGCATCACCCAGCTCTTACATAAATTTCATATCCACGACTAAATAGCTGACTTATGGTGCTTTGCTTAAGCCCAAGTAGTTTCAAGTTCCTCACTTATAAAATAGGGTAAGTAAGACCTATTTTGCAAGGTCTTTTTGAAGAATAAACAAAATGATAAATATAAGACACGGAGCCTAGAAGCTGACCCACAGGAGGTGCTCAGTAAATGGTAGCTATTAGTACTACTGATACATTCATCATTTCTTTGATATTGAATCCATGACTGATCTTTGACTCTGCCACATCACCCTGCACAATGCTTAGTTCAAAGCCAGAATTCAATATATAGTTGATGAACAAATAACAATAGCTACCATTTTTAGGTCCTCAGTAAGTTCTAGGCACTCTTCTAAGGGCTTTATGTGGATTATCTCTTTGAATCTTCATAATAACCTTATAAGGCAAGTACTATTATTATCTCTGGTTTACAACCTGTAAGCTGTTGCTTAACTTCTTCAGTGCCCAGCAGCTAACAAAGGGGGAGAATGACTCACAATTCACAAAGAGGTGTTTTCTGGAAAGTCTTCCCTGTTGGTGAGGTTAGACTATGGCCAATGTCATGCAATTGGAACCCCTAGAAAGAAGAATCCGTATTCTACAAATAACATGTCATCTTACTTGGAAGTTTGCTTAAAGAATCTTCCATGGAACTTCCAAAGAACTACACTTTTTAAAAAAGTAAACACCACTTGCAAAGTTAGCCTTGTATTTCTTGACAGCTTTTAACACTTTAGCACCTGTAATTCTTTCTAGCTTCAGCTAGTTGATCTAGGCAACTGATCCAGAGTGACAGATCCCAAGAAAGGGGACACTTCAAAGAATATCTTGGGCAGAAAGCATGTGTGTGTGTGTGTGTGTGTGTGTGTGTGTGTGTGTGTGTATACATAAGACTTCAAGAAAAGAAGGTCTAGTAAAGCAGTGAGACATTGAGTGTCCAATGTTGCTGGGTTAGAAGAGATAAAAAGGGCTTTGCAAAATGAAGCAGACGCTCCTGCTTCAGTTCCCACACCTTTTTTTCATATTGTCCAACAGCTGAGTTACTTTCAGAATCCTGAAGCTTATTATCTAGATCAGTTCTGATTTGGGGCAATTTGGCAATGTCTAGAGACATTTTTGGTTGTCACAAGTGGGAAGATGTTACCAGCATCTGGTGAATAGAGGTCAGGGATGCAGCTAAACGTCCTATACAGGACAGCTGCCCACAACAGAGACTTGTCTTGCCTAAACTGTAATAGTGTTGGGGCACCTGTCTGGCTCAGTCAATAGAGCTAGGTTGTGAGTTCAAGCCCACATTGGGCACGGGGCCTACTTAAAATAAATAATAAAATAATAAATAAATAAATATTTTTTTAAAAATAAAGTAAAAATAAAATAAGGTAAAGTAGGCAAAGGTGGCTGGTTAATTCCAGAAATGACTAACTCACATATCCTACAATTCCAGAGTATGAGCCCAAGTTTATACACAATTCCAGTTCCTTAAAATGGACAAGCTAAGGGCAAGTTACTAACAGACTATTCATCTACACTGTTATACAGATTTGCTTACAAATAGCTACTACTTAATGCCACCTGAGTTGCACATTCTTGGAGTCCCTCAGGAAGTCTATTCACTTTCATTCCATACCAGCACTGAAAGAATTCAAAATAGAGTCCTTCTGAATGAGTGGTTAGCCTTTCATTTAGGTGTGTGTTAGGGGCTAAATTATGTCCCTCCAAATTCATATATTGAAGTCCTAATTCCCACTACCTCAAAACATGACTGTATTTGGAGGTAGGGGTCTTTAAAGAAATAATTATGGTTAGAGATCATTAGGGTAACCCTTAATCCCGTAGGACTGTTTTTCTTTTCTTTTTTCTTTTTTTTTTAAGATGGTATTTATTATTTGAGTGAGAGAGACAGACAGAGAGACAGGGTGCACAAGTGGGGGAAGGGGCAGAGGAAGAGGGAGAAGCAGACTCCTCACGGAGCAGGGAACCCAAGGTGGGGGTCGATTCCAGGACTCTGGGATCATGACCTGAGCTGAAGGCAGATGCTTAACTGACTAAGACACCCAGATGCCCCTGACTGTTGTTCTTTTAAGGAGAGATCTGGATACACACACACACACACACACACACACACACACACACACACAAGACCCTGTGAACATGAAGGTGGCCATCAACAGGTCAAAGAGGAAGGCCTCAGAAGAATCCAGTCTTGCTAACACATTAGCCTCAGACTTGCAGTCTCCAGAACTGTGAGACAATACATCATTGTTGCTTCAGCCACCCAGTCATGGCGGTCCCAGCAAACTAATAGAATGGGTTACTTTATGGTCATCTTCAATCATCTAAACCAAATCAAAGAGTGGTTTCAGGCGTTCTTCATTTCTAAACTGCTGCTTTAAGCAGGGAAATTCTCTACACTCTTATAACTTGAGACAACAGGTTCCCCCTTCAGTGAAAAACAGCTGGCTGGCCTATTCCTTCATCTGTGGTTGGTGGTGAGACTTCACAACACCATGTACTTCCTGAATTATTTTGTTCTTATTTCTTCATTCTGGAACTTGGCTTCTCTTCTAGCGGAGGCAAGTCATCTAGGACCAATGATAACTTTCAAAATTCATCATCAAAATTAAAGACTTCTACTCATTGGAAAGCATGTTAGAAGAATGAAGAGAAGAAGCACTTATTGGGAGAAAAATCTACCAAGGGTATATCTAATAAATCTGACTTGTATCTAGACTATATTAAGAAATCTTAAGAAGAAAATAACACAATTCTTTAAGCGGGCAGAAGATTTAAACAGACACTTCACCAAAGATGTACTGATGATAGCAAATAAGCACATGAAAAGATGTTCAACATCATTAACCATTAGGGAAATGCAAATTAAAACCACAACGAGATACCACTTCACATCTAATAGAATAGCTAAAATTAAAGACTGGCCGAACAAGTGTTGGCAAGGGTGTGGAGTAGCTGAAATTTTCATTCACTGCCTGTGGGGATATAAAATGATATAACCCCTTTGGAAAACAGTTTAGCAGTTTCTTAAAAAGTTTAAGATGCATGTAGCATATGATCAAGTCATTTCACACCTAAGTACTTACCCAGGAGAAAAGAAAGCTTATGTCGATACACAGATGTCTACACAAATGTTCATAGCCCCTTTATTTATTTATCATCAATGAAATTGAGAACCAACTAAATGTCTATCAACAGGTAAATGGATGTAGAAACTGTGGTCTATCAAGACCATTGGATATTATTATTGACCAATAAAAGGAATGAAATCTTGATACATGCAATGTGAATAAATCTCAAGGTATTTATATCACATATACTCAAAACAATTAAAAGAAACTAGACAACCAAAGAGTACATATTGTATGATTTCATTTATCTAAAACTCTTAAAATGCAAAATTATTGTGACAGAAAGCAGATCTGGGGTTGCCTGGGAAAAGGGGACAGCAAAAGGGGGAGAAGGAAATTATAAGAGGGTAGTGAGGAGACTTTTTAGGTTGATGTATATGTTCATTATCTTGACTGTGAATATGGTTTTATAGATATATACATACATCAAAACTAACCAGATTGTGTGCTTTAAATATGTGCACTTTACTGTATGTCAATTCTACCTCAATAAAGCTGCTTAAAAGAAGCAATCACAGCAAAAGCAAGATCTGTGTAGGACTTCTCTATTAGTTTGCCCATCCAGAGAGTAGTCTGGAATCATTCCTGATGTCTGGGCCTTGTTGTGGAAAGTGGAAGGGTGCTGGTTTTAATCGCAAACAATAAATTGATAGTATTATTTAAACTTTCCATTCATGACTCCCTATGAAGAGAAACATTTATTTAGTGTTCATGGCAAAGTGTAAAGCAGTATAATCAAAGTGTAGTCCATGTAGCTATCACTGGCCTGTAATATCAATACAAATATTGAGAATAAACAGAAGTATATAGAACAATTTCACAGAGGAATTTTATATCTATCACATCTAATAACAAAAAGATACGGGCTAGAGGAGGAGCAAGATGGTGGAGAAGTAGAATATCATCAGGTGCAGGAGTTCAGCTAGATAGTTATCAAACCATTCTGAACAGCTACAAATTCAACAGGAGAGAGAAGAGAGGAAGAGCAGCAATTCTAGGAACAGAAAAGCGACCACTTTCCAGAAGGTAGGACATGAGTTGAAGTGAATCTGAGGCGAAATACAGGAAGATAGACCATGCAGGGGAGGGGCCAGCTCCTGACAAGTGGTAGAGCAGCAGAGCACAAAATAGGAACTTTTAGAAGTCTGCTCCCTGAGGGATGTCACTCCAGAGGATAAATGGGGGGTAGAGCCCGTGCAGGGACAGTGTAGTCTCAGGACCCTTGGGGTCACAAAAAGACCAGGGGTGTCTGAGTGTGGCAGAGCTCCCAGGTATTAGAATGGGGAAGCCAGCTTCAGAGATGGAGCCGAGGAGGGGCTCTCAGCTCAGGATTACCTTAAACCATGATCCGAGACACAGGTGGTCCACTGCTCTTCGAGCAGGGACCCCACAACTGGCCAATCTGGGGAGATTCACCATGCTCCCCTGGAAGGAGCAGCATGGCAAGAATCCGCTGGGTTTGGAGATTCCAAACAGGGCTGTGTGCCAGAGGTAGAAACACTCGGTCACAGGCTGGGTGAGCACAGAGCACAGCTGGAGACCAGGGAGACAGGAGGGATTGACTGTTTTTCTCTGAGGGCACACTGAGGAGTGGGGCCCTGAGCTCTCAACTCCTATGGGGCCGGAGACTGGGAGGCCGCCATATTCATTCCCGTCCTCCAGAGTTTTATGGAAAGCATCCAGGGAACAAAAGCTACCGAGAGTGAACCCAAGCAGATTACTTAGCCCAGTCTCTGGCAAGGGTGGTGCAATTCTGCCTCAGGCAAAGACATTTGAGAATCACTGCAACAGGGCCCTTCCCCAGAAGATCAACAAGAACATTTAGCCAAGACCAAGTTCACCAATCAATGGGAACTGCGGAACTCCAGAGCTAGGGGAAAGCAACACATAAAATTCATTGCTCTTCTCCCATGATCCTTTAGTCTTTCAAAGTTAAATTTATTTAATTTTATTTTTTCTTATTCTATTTTTTTTCTCTTTCTTATTTTAATACTTTCAGCTATTTTATTTTATCAATATCTTTTTTAAAGTATTTCTTAATTTTCATTGTTATACTCACATTTTATCCCTTCATTGTATTTAACTTTATTTTTTGTATACATATAGTTTTTATTCTTTAAAATTTTGGGATACAATTTCTTCTAATAGATCAAAATATATCCTAAATCTAGCACATGGCTTTGTTCTAGTCTCCAGCCTGCTCACATTCTTTCCTCTTTTCTTTTCTTTTTTCAACCAACTTCTTATCTTATCAATTCCTTTTTTGAATCTTTTAAAATGTGTATCTTTACACTCATATTCCATCCCTTATCATGCTTACCCATATATATATATATATTTTATTTTTTTTCTTTAAAATTTTGGGAGGTAGTTTCCTCTAATACACCAAAGTACACCCCAAATCAAGTGTGTGGCTTTGTTCTATTCACCAGTCTAATACATATATTTTTTTTTTCTTTTTCTTTCTTCCCCCTTTCCCCCCCCCCCCCCCCCCCAGTTTTGGGTCTCTTCTGACTTAGTTAGTGTATTTCTTTCCGGGGTCATTGCTACGCTTTTAGAATTCTGTTCTTTCGTTCATCTATTCTTATCTGTATAAAATGACAAGACAGGAAAACTCACCACACACACACACACACACACACACACACACACATAGAACAAAAGGCAATACCCATAGCTAGGGACCTAATCAATACGGACATTACTAATATGTTAGAACTAGAGTTCAGAATGATGATTAGCAAAGTGCTAGCTGGGATTTAAAAAAAAAAAAAAAAACATGGAAGATAGAGAATTCCTTTCTGGAGAAATAAAAAAACTAAAGTCTAACAAAGTTGAAAGGCTATTAATGAGGTGCAATAAAAAATGGAGGCTCTTACTGCTAGGATAAATGAGGCAGAAGAGAGAATTAGTGATATAAAAGACCAAATGATGGAGAATAAAGAAGCTGAGAAAAAGTGAGACAAACAACTACTGGACCATGAGGGAAGAATCCGAGAAATAAGTGATCCATAAGATGAAACAATATTAGAATAACTGGGATCCCAGAAGAAGAGAGAGAGAGTGGCAAAAGGTATATTGGAGCAAATTACAGCAGAGAATTTACCTAATTCGGCAAAGGAAACAAGCATCAAAATCCAGGAGGCATAGAGAACTCTCCTCAGAATCAATAAAAATAGGTCCACACCCCATCATCTGATAGTAAAACTTACAAGTCTCAGTGACAAAGAGAAAATCCTGAAAGCAGCTTGGGACAAGAGGTGTGTAACATACAATGGTAGAAAGATTAGATGGGCAACAGACCTACCCACAGAGACTTGGCAGGCCAGAAAGGACTGGCATGATATATTCAGAGCACTAAATGAGAAAAATATGCAGCCAAGAATACTATATCCAGCTAGGCTGTCATTAAAAATAAAAGGAGAGATAAAAAGCTTCCAGGACATACAAAAACTAAAAGAATTTGCAAACACCAAAACAGCCCCCAGGAAATATTGAAAGGGGTTCTCTAAGCAAAGAGAGAGCCTAAAAGAGACCAGAAAGGAACAGAGATAATATACAGTAACAGTCACCTTACAGGCAATACAATGGCACTAAATTCATATCTTTCAATAGTTACCTAAATGTAAGTTGGCTAAATGCCCTAATCAAAAGATACAGGGTATCAGAATATCAGAATGGATTAAAACAAACAAACAAACAAACAAAAAAAGACATATCACTATGCTGTCTACAAGAAACTCATTTTAGACCCAAAGACACCTCCAGATGTAAAATGAGGGGGTGAGAAACAATTTACCATGCTAATGGACATCAAAAGAAAGTTGGGATGGCAATCCTTTTATCAGATAAATTAGATTTTAAGCTAAAGACCATAATAAGTGATGAGGAAGGACACAATATCATATTTAAATGATCTGTACAACAAGATCTGACAGCTTTAAATATCTATGCCCCTAACATGGGAGGAGCCGATTATATAAACCAATTAATAACAAAATCAAAGAAACACATCCACAATAATGCAATAATAGTAGGGGACTTTAACACTCCCCTCACTGAAATGGACAAACATTCTAAGCAAAAGATCAACAATGAAATAAAAACTCTAAATGACACACTGGACCAGATGGACATCACAGATATATTTAGAACATTCCATCCCAAAACAACAGAATACACATTTTTCTCTAGTGCACATGGAACATTCTCCAGAATAGATCATATCCTGTGTCGCAAATCAGGTGTCAACTGGTACCAAAAGATTGGGATCATTCCCTGCATATTTTCAGACCACAATGCTTTGAAACTAGAACTCAATCACCAGAGGAAAGTTGGAAAGAACTCAAATACATGGAGGCTGAAGAGCATCCTACTAAAGAATGAATGGGTCAACCAGGAAATTAAAGAATTGAAAAAAATTCATGTAAACAAATGAACATGAAAACACAACTGTTCAAAATCTGTGAGGCAAAGCAAAGGCAGTCCTGAGAGGAAAGTATATAGCAATACAAGCCTTTCTCAAGAAACACGAAAGCTCTCAAGTACACAACCTAACCCTACACCTAAAGGAGCTGGAGAAAGAATAGCAAAGGAAGCCTAAACCCAGCAGGAGAAGAGAAATAATAAAGATCAGAGCAGAAATCAATGAAATAGAAACTAAAAGAACAGTGGAACAAATCAATGAAACTAGGAACTGGTCCATTGAAAGAATTAACAAGATTGATAAAACCCTGGCCAGACTTATAAAAAAAAGGGGGGGGATAGAGGGAGAGAGAGAGAAAGAGAGAGAGAGAAAGTACCCAAATTAATAAAATCATGATGAAAGATGAGAGATCACAACCAAAACCAAAGAAACACAAACAGTTATAAGAAGATATTATGAGCAAATATACACCAGCAAATTTGACAATCTGAAAGAAATGGATGCATTCCTAGAGTCATATAAACAACCAAAATGGAACCAGGAAGAAATAGAAAACGTGAACAGACCCATAACCAGTAAGGAGATTGAAGCAGTCATCAAAAATCTCCCAACAAACAAGAGCCCAGGGGGCAGACAGCATCCCAGGGGAATTCTACCAAACATTTAAAGAAGAATTAATTCCTATTCTCCTGAAACTGTTCCAAAAAGTAGAAATGGAAAGAAAACTTCCAAACTCATTTTATGAGGCCAGCATGACCTTCATCCCAAAACCAGACAAAGACCCCATCAAAAAAGAGAATTACAGACCAATATCCTTGATGAACACAGATGCAAAAATTCTCACCAAAATACTAGCCAATAGGAGCCAACAGTACATTAAAAGAATTATTCACCACGACCAAGTGGTATTTATTCCTGGGCTGCAAGTTTGGTTCAACTTGCAAATCAACCAATGTGATACAATACATTAATAAAAGAAAGCACAAGAACCATACGATACATACAGCATCAATAGATGCTGAAAAAGCATTTGACAAAGTACAGTGTCCTTTCTTGATCAAAACTCTTCACAGTGTAGGGATAGAGGGTACATACCTCAATATCATCAAAGCCAACTATGAAAAACCCACATCGAATATCATTCTTAATGGGGAAAACCTGAGAGCTTTTCCCCCAAGGTCAGGAACATGGCAGGGCTATTCACCATCACCACTGCTATTCAACATAGTACTAGAAGTCCTAGCCTCAGCAATCAGACAACAAAAACAAATAAAAGGCATCTGAATCAGCAAAGAAGAAGTCAAATTCTCACTCTTTGCAGATGACATGATACTTTATGTGGAAAGACCAAAAGACACCACTCCAAAACTGCTAGAAATCATACAATAATTCAGTAAAGTGTCAGGATATAAAATCAATGCACAGAAATCAGTTGCATTTCTATACACCAACAGCAAGACAGAAGAAAGAGAAATTAAAGAGTCAATCCCATTTTCAATTGCACCCAAAACCATAAGATACCTAGGAATAAACCTAACCAAAGATGCAAAGAATCTGCACTCAGAAATCTATAAAGTACTCATGAAAGAAATGGAGGAAGACACAAAAAAATGAAAAAACATTCCATGCTCATAGATTGGAAGAACAAATATTGTGAAAATGTCTAGGCTACCTAAAGCAATCTATGTGTTTAATGTAATCCCTATCAAAATACCATCCATGTCTTTCAAAGAAATGGAACAAATAATCCTAAAATTAATATGGAACCAGAGAAGACCCCAAATAGTCAGAGGAATGCTGAAAAAAGAAAACCAAAGTTGGCAGCATCACAATTCCAGACTTCAAGCTCTATTACAAAGCTGTAATCATCAAGACAAGATGGTACTGGCACAAAAACAGACACATAGATTAATGTAACAGAATAGAGAGCCCAGAAATAGACCCTCAACTCTATGGTCAACTAATTTTCAACAAAGCAGTAAAGAATGTCCAATGGAAAAAAGACAGTCTCTTCAACATATGGTGTTGGGAAAATTGGACAGCCACATGCAGAAAAATGAAACTGGACCACTTCCTTACACCACACAGAAAAATAAGACTCAAAATGGATAAAAGACCTCAATGTGAGAAAGGAATCCGTTAAAATTCTTGAGGAGAACACAGGCTGCAACCTCTTCAACCTCAGCCACAGCAACTTCTTCCTAGAAATATTGCCAAGGGAATAGGCAAGGGAAGCAAGGACAAAAATGAACTATTGGGACTTCATCAAGATCAAAAGCTTTTGCACAGCAAAGGAAACACAGTCGACAAAACCAAAAGACAACTGACAGAATGGGAGAAGATATTCACAAATGACATATAAGATCAAGGGCTAGTACCCAAAATCTATAAAGAACTTCTCAAACTCAACACCCAAAGAACAAATAATCCAATCAAGAAATGGTCAGAGGACATGAACCAACATTTCTGCAAAGAAAACATCCAGATGGCCAAAAGACCCATGAAAAAGTGCTCCACATCATTCAGCATAAGGGAAATACAAATCAAAACCACAATGAGATACAACTGTACACCAGTCAGAATGGCTAAAATTAACAATTCAGAAAACTACAGATGCTGGCGAGGATGTGGAGAAAGGGGAACCCCCCTACACTGTTGGTGGAAATGCAAGATGGTGCAGCCACTCTTGAAAACAGCATGGAGGTTCATCAAAAAGTTGAAAATAGAGATACACTATGACCCAGCAATCGCACTACTGGGTATTTACCCTAAAGATACAAATGTCATGATCTGAAGGGGCATGTGCACCTGAGTGTTTATAGCAGCAATGTCCACAACAGCCAAACTATGGAAAGAACCTAGATGTTCATCAACAGATGAATGGATAAAGAAGATGTGAGGTGTATATATATATACATATATATATATATATGTATATATATATACATATATATATATATACACACACACACACACACACACACACACACACATACACCCACAATGGAATGCTATGCAGCCATCAAAAAACCCTGAAATCTTGCCATTGGCAATGACGTGGATGGAACTAGAGGGTATTATGCTAAGCAAAATAAGTCAATCAGAGAAAGACAATTATATGATGGGATATGAGGAATTTGAGAGGCAAGGTGGGAGGTCGTGGGAGGTAGGGAGGGAAAAAATAATGCAACAAGATGGGATCAGGAGGGAGACAAACCATAAGAGACTCTTAATCTCATGAAACAAACTGAGGGTTGCTGGGAGGGGAGTAGGAATAGGGTGGCTGGGTTACGGACATTGGGGAGGGTATCTGCTATGGTCAGTGGTGTGAAATGTGTAAGCCTGATGATTCACAGACCTGTACTCCAAATAATACATTATATGTTAATTAAAAAAAAGATATGGGCTAGTACTTTGTCTAACTTTATCTCATTTTTCTATTACTTTTTAAATATTTTCCCAAAAATCATTTTTCTGTTAATATTTTACTTTTCTTATTTGTATCATATGTTTCAGAAATAGCAGTCCACAATGGGTTGGAAATTTTGAAAACTGGTGCTTCATCATAGATAATTTGACAAGCATTGGTCTGAAGTCCATCTCCTTTTGCCTACTTTTGCACATTCTCAGACCCAGAATGGACGCATGTGAAGAAAAAGTTAAAAACACGTTTGTGGAGCTACGTTAATTTCACTGTGAAAAAAGTCAAATGACATGGAAAAATTACCCTGACATATGCAGAAAACAAAGCATATTACAGAACACAATAACCTTGAATTTGCAAAATGGACTTACAAATGGCTGAATATGGAGGATGGTTATCTCTAGCATAGATTACCACGTTAGTATCTGAAGAATAAATGGTGGAGCATTTCTTTTCTTTTTTCATCTTAACTCTATTTTCCACTATGGACATGTAATATTTTGTAATGTAAAAATTTAATGCATAGTTATTACTTTTTGAGGGGAAGTTTATTGTAAGGGAGAGTTAAGACCATGTTTGTCTTTGCCTTCATGGATTCTTCAGTTTAGATTGATGGATAATAATAAACTTTTCTATAAATGAAAGGACTAATACTTGTTTAAAATAATACTTGCTCAAAATAATAATAAAAAATAAAATACTTGTTTTGAGATCAAGTTTAAGTTGTTTTAATCCAAAAGAGTATTTTCATATTTTTTACAAATAAAATATCTGAAAAATTTGCAACTGAACTTCTCCTTCAGGATCATAGTGTTCACTGTACACAGGCAAATTCTAAATAATTAAGTAGTATAAATAATGAAAACACTACAGAGAGGGTCTATACTTACGAGAGACAATGCTATCAGTCAAATTTTCATAACTAACATTTCACTGTGGGCTGTGTGCAAATGATTTGAACTTAACATTTATGTCTGAAATAAAACTCTTCAATTGTTTCTTTCAGAAAAAAAAAAGAGAGAGAGGCTGGAGAAAGAAACCATCTAATTTTAATGTAACACTAAATCCAAAGGCAGTACAGCTGTTTGGTTTTGGTTGTTTGGCTCAGCTGTTTTATTCTGAGAAAAGCACAGCTGCCTTTTGATGTTGTCTGTTATTCAAGACTGTTCTTTAGGGGAGTTAAATGTATGAGAGCTCATAGAGCCCTCGTGGGTTCAGTTTCCGCTCTTGCTACACTGCCATTTCTTGGTGTCGTTCTTTACGTTTCAACATTGGCTAATGCAAGTTCCTTCCCTTATACCCTGCCTTTCCCTCCAGAATTTTGGTCCTAAGAGCAGCACTGTTGGTGGAAGGATGAATTAGTCCTTTTTTTTTTTTTTTCTGAAGGACAATTTTTGAGAGCCTATTCAGACTTAAAATGACCTATCAAGATGATATGAAGAAATTATTAAATTTTGAAGTATGAGAAAGGTGTTGTGGTTCTGTTTATTTAAAAAGGAATAACCTCTAAGTCATGCATACTGAAATAGTCACAAATGAAATTATATGTCTGAGGTTTGCTTTAAGATAATCAAAAGGGATCATTCCCTCCAGGAGAGAGAGGACAAGAAAAAAGGTAGGAGTATAAATAAATTAAAGTTGTCTGTAAATTGATACTTGTGAAAGCTACATAAAAGGTTGAGTGTTCATTATACTGTACTCTCTATTTTCACATTTGTTTTCAAGTTTCCATAACCAAAATATTTTTTTAATGACCAGTTAAAACAACATAAATGCTTGTGTCACCCAACCCCTCAGTTCTTCCTCTAGAGATCTGTCGTACAGAAACAGTCATCCACGTGCACACATTTAGGTAGAAAGATGTCTCCTATGGCACTGTTTGGAATAACCAATAATTGGAAACCACTTTGTATTTTTATGACCTCCTCCCCAAACTTAGAGTTAGCTAATATAAAGGTGATGTTTAAAAAAGAAAAAAAAAAAAAAAAAAAGATTTGTTAGGATTCTGAATGACATTCTGAAGAGGAAATCCCATAGAATGGAAGTCTGGCAGTTCATTGAGTAACAGCTACCCAACACAATGCCAAGCCCCTAAAAGGGGAGTAAATCATCTACTGGGAAATCTTATGGAAAACCATGCCAACAATCATGATGACTCAGAGCAAGAGAGTGCTGACAAACACAGGGTGATGTCATCATTTCCTGCCTCAGGAAGTCTCTCGGAGGGGGAGGAGAGGCCTGTGGCAGGTAGACAAGATCAAAGGCCTGGGAACATCCCCCACTTTCCCTTTATTCTTGCTTCCCTTTTAGGTATAATCTCAAGGAATGTGCTTGTCATTCTGTTCCTACAGTGACTTGTATTATTTGGCTAGATGAAGTTTTTTCAAGTCAGTGGACAAAACATTCCCTTGAGGCCCATACAAGCACGGGGGTCTGTTCTATACATGGCAGCTCTGATCCTCCTCCACTGCTCTTCCAAGGCACAGTCAGGATCTGCACTTCCCTTGCTGAGCAGATTAATCCACTGATCAGGGATCACCTGGAGACCCAGGCATGACCCCTGGAATGGACTCTTGCCCTAAAGGGGTACTGGGAAGCTCTCTAGATGAGCTGAAAGTCACTTCCATATCTAGTTTCCCTAACTCCTTGACTCTGATGGCTGCCCTGTACTTAGAGTTGGTCTCCTGACTCTTGAGACAAGTATGCTATTGTGGAAAGAGTCAAGGAGTTGAAATCAGAACACCCAGCTCTGTCTCTTACTAGCTCTGATTCCATGAAGAAAAACAGGTCAGTTGACCTTCAGGGGCATTAATGTAAATATAAATTAAATATAAAGTTGTATTAATATAAATATAAATTAAATATAAAGTTGTATTATAATAATAAGCGCATTACAGGATTACAGTAAGGTAGATAATATGTGTTAAAGAACTTGGGGCAGTATCCTGGCACATGGTACATGTTGATTATGTCTGACAAAGCGCCTGGTTTTCAACACACTCTTTAGTTGTAACCGCTAAACTTACAAGACTGTGTCTGATCACCTGAGCCAGATTCATTTTAACCACAACTGTCCAAAAATTGGCCCCTTCTCATGTCAACAAATCTCAGTTCTCTTGGTCACTGGTATTGTGTTATCTCTTTTCTTTCACTCTTTTTTACTTTTCTTTCTTTCTCTTTCTTTCTTTCTTTCTTTCTTTCTTTCTTTCTTTCTTTCTTTCTTTCTTTCTCTTTCTTTCTTTCTTTTTTCTTTCTTTGTTAGAGAGAGAGTTGGGGAGGGATAGAAGGAGAGGAAGAGAAAGAATCTTAAGCAGGCTGCACATTCAGCACAGAGCCTGACATGGGGCTCCACCTTTAAACCCTGAGATCATAAATCAAGAGCTGATCACTTAACCACCTGAGCCACCCAGGCGTCCCCTACTGTGTTATCTTTGACCTACTGTTGCCTATAGTCATGGTATAATGGCTGCACCTCAGAGAGTACTTACAGAAATGTAGTTATGGAAATAAAACTGTCGATTTTTCAAAAAGAAAGACAATGTCACTTTGCGTTAGCCCTCGGCCCAGAGAAACCTGAGAAAAACATGCGGAGTCCAAAGCGTTCCAGCTCGTCTTTGGTTCAGCTCCTGCTGGTGGCAATGTGGCAGTAAGCCCCTTACCAAGGCTGAGTTGTCAACCTTGGTAAGGTTGGTTAATAACAGGATCAGATGGTTAATAACAGCTACATCCAAAATTTACCTCCAGGTCAACGGGTAGATCCTTTGCTTTGCATCTGTGTAATTACAGGGGCTATCTAGAGCTGTTTTGTTTGTTTGTTTGTTTCCCTAAAAATAAGGAATAAACAGCTCCAAAAATGAACTCACTTAACTTTAAGAAAAAAAAAAAAAAAGTCTGTAGTTTGTTATTCCATTAATTTTGGGTTTCGGGTCCATCATTTTACTATTTGTTTTCTTTTGTGTCCCCACTGGGTTTTGTTGTTGCTGTTGTTCCTCTCTTCCTACTTTCCTGCCTTCTTTTAATTTTTTTTTTAAGATTTTATTTATTTATTTGACAGAGAGAGAGAGAGAGAGAGAGATCACAAGTAGTTAGAGAAGCAGGCAGAGAGAGAGGGGGAAGCAGGCACCCTGCTGGGCAGAGAGCCAGATGTAGGGCTCCATCCCAGGACTCTGAGATCATGACCTGCGCTGAAGGCAAGAGGCTTAACCCACTGAGCCACCCAGGTGCCCCTTCTTTTAATTTTTTTTAATGTAATTTAAATTTTTCAAAGATTTGTTTATTTTAGAGACAGTGTGTGCACATGTGAGCAGGGGTAGGGGTAGCAGGAGATGGGGAGAGAGCATCCCCAGCAGACTCCTTGCTGAATGCAGAGGCCAAGGTTGGGCTCCATCCCGGGACCCTGAGGTCATGATCTAAACCAAAATCAAGAGTCAGGCACTCAACCAACCAAGCCATCCATGCACCCCTCCTGTCTCCTTTTTAATTATACATACATACAAGAAAATTATACATAAGAAAATTTTAGAATTCTAGTTTATTTATCTATTCACTTTTTAGCTATACCTCTTGGTATTTTCTTACTGGTTATTCTAGGGATTACAATATACATCTCTAACTTTTCATGGTCTAGAATTACTATTATACCACATGTAAAATGCAGAAACTTTGCAACCATATGAGTCTATTTACTATTAATGTGGTATTTTTTTCGCTTTTTGCTATATTTGTCAAATGTATTACATCTATGTCACAAGCCCCACAAGACAGTGTGATCATTTTTGCTTTAAAATTTAACAGTTATAAATATATACACTTAAAATATATATATGTGTATATATAAATACAAATCTATAACTTTTAAATATAATGAATAACACAAAATTTAAGGGATTCCTGGGTGGCTCAGTCAGTTAAGCATCTGCCTTCAGCTCAGGTCATGATCCCAGGGTCCTGGGATCCAGCCCCCATCAGGTTCCCTGATCAGTGCAGAGTCCGTTCTCCCTCTCCCTCTGCCTCTCCCCGTGCTTGCGCTCGCTCTCTCTCTCTCTCTCTCTCTCTCTGATAAATAAAAAAATCTTTAAAAAATTAAAAATTTAAAAATAAACACTTAGGGGCACCTGTGTGGCTCAGTTGGTTAAGCATCTGCCTTCGGCTCAGGTCATAATACCAGGGTCCTGGGATCAAGCCCCACATCGGGCTCCCTGCTCAATGGGGAGCCTGCTTCTCGAGAACCTCTCCCACTCCCCTTGCTTGTGCACCTTCTCTCTGTCAAAGAAATCTTTGGAAAAAAAATAATAAAATAAACACTTAGAAAATTGAAACAAATCAGCAGGAAAAAATAACATTTGTAAATTATCACTAATTTTCTCAAAGGAAAATATTCTTAGTAAACCGCCTAGAAGACCTAAATACTTTACATCTAACATATTATCGTATTCAGTTCTTTCCTATTATCCCCAAGTATCTGACTTTATTTTTAATTTTTAGTCTTTTAGACAGAGCTTATCTGATGCCATTCCAGGATTATAAGCAGTTTGAAAAAAACAAAACATTAAACAAAATCTCCTCCATTTGTTTCATTTTTGGCCAAAACATTAGCATTGCCAGTATTTTACAACAATCACATTGTCAAGGCAAGAAACTTAACACATCTTTCAACAACTAAATACCCCACATTCTGATAGGTAAGCCTCATCTTTGAAGTTCTATTGGCCCTTTCAATTTTATAATAATCTGCTCATTTGGTAGACATTTTTACAATGGCCAAAACCAGCCTTCAAGACATCCAAAGTGTTTCTCCAATAATGCTACAGTTGTACAGATAGCCAATTAAAGCTTCTATTTATTCTTGTGTAGAATTTATGAGATATTGTGGGGAATCAGGCTGGGGTGCTAGTATCTTCCCCCACCCCTCATTACAATGATGCCATGTGTAATTTGGCACTGCAATCCTCTAAGCTCTCTGGTTCTCCACCACCTCCTGTGCGTCCTGTGAAAGCAAAATAGGGAAAGTTGCCGCCGCACCTCGCCATTCACCCAGGGGAGTGTGAGTGTGAGTCCATTCAGAATCTAGAAGCAATTCCAACTCCAAGAAGCCTTGGTGACATTTCCAACAAAAGTTGGAAAGCCTTTCGTGTTTGACAGAAAATTATCACGGTAGTTTTAGAAAGGGTTTTGTTTGGTGTGTGTCATTTTTAGGAGAGGGAGGAGGAAAAACTTCTCTGGAGAATAAAGAAATGATAATCTTCTGGCCCAGGAATGCACACAGGTCTTAGTCCTTGTCATCCTCAGACATTCTAAGGTAGGTATTCTACCCGAGGTAGAATTCTACCTCGGGTAGAATACCTAAGGTATTCTAAGGGTAGGAGGAGATAGCCTGTCCCCTTCACTCCTGACAGCATTAGGAAATAAAACAAAGACAGATAAAATACAGTCCCCCAAGATTTCAGAATATTGTCATGGTTTTGTTGCTGTGAAAGTCATTTCTTTATTTTAAGCTTAAGGTTTGAACAGTGTTTTTAAATAAAAAGTGATTTTTTTTTTCTGTACAATCGATCATGCTTTTCTTTAAAAGTGAAGTTCCGTAACCCTCAGCCACATAGAAAGCTAGCAGTATTTATTGTCATGCTTTCATTTAGATGTCTCTGCAGGTAGATATAAAACAAGATACTCATCTAATTCACAGTGGTACAGTGGTGATTAATCATTGATTATTTTCGGAGTTCTGACTTCTTCGGTACAAATTTTCTACGTAAACATAGAGTGTATTATTCTCTTTGCTCATTTTAGGGTGAAAGAGGAATAAATATCCCCTCATAATTTTTTATCTTTATCTGCCAAGAGCTTAAGTAATTGATGTACCTAACAAGGTAAGTTCATTTGCATCTAAAAGATTTCAAAGATGGCCTTGAGTCCTATTATGTAGATCCCCAGCATATCCATTATTCAGCAGAGCAATATGTCAAATACTGCAATTTGTAATATTTAAACTTTAAAATGCTCTTATACTGATTCAATACATTTCCTACTGTAACATAGAATGGTGCTCTTTAATAATTTCTGGTGAGAATTCATGACCAGTGTTTATATTTTTTACTCAGATGTAGATCCCTCTAATTTTTTTAGTCTAACATACTTGAGACTTCTTCTATATTTACAAGTATTTTTACAGATTCCTTTTCTTAGTCAATATACATTTAATGATTATTTACTGTATGCCAACTAGTGTAGAAAATTCAGAATCATGGGGAAAATTTATTCTTCCCTGTGCCTTTTTTTTTTCAAGATAACATCTTCCTTTTCATCTCTGTGCTGTATAAACATTACACCCCAATATTAGTTCCTCAAGGCAGACTACTTTGAACCATTTTATGTAATAGAGAACCTTCAAATATTACTATCCTTAACTCCCTCTAAACTACACTTCTTCAGTTTTCTTTTGTGTTGTATGCTGAACTTCATGTTAGAAACTGAGACTCCTTTCATAAAAACTACCAAAGGTGGGCTTGATGCTAGGGGACAAAGAGTCAATCACTCAAAATTATCCAGCAGTTTCCAAAGGAACCATGGGGTATGCATTTAATTCTTTCTTAAAAGCTTATCGTTCTCCTTTCCCTTATCCTTCTCCTCTGCTCCTATTTATTTTGATCAAAATTATGGACAAATATTGTCCTAAACATTCAATACTTGTACACGTATTTTTTATGCAAAAGCAATAATCCCACCTTCCTTCCTTCCGCCATTCCCGCATCCCTAGAGGCATCCACATTCAACCATTTTAGCTGATCTTCAGTGTTTACTTTGCTATTTCTACATAATATGTGTACACTTGCCATGTCCTCAGCCAAACGACTTTTTGCGTTACATGGAATTAATAATTGTGTGTGGGGGGAGTTTTTGTTTGGTCGCCTATACACAGATGTCTAATTAAAATCCCAAATCTGTATCAGTTCTTCTATAAACTTTGCCATAAAAGAGACAGACTGTAACTACTTTAGACTTTGTGGATCACATACAGTATCAGTTACACATTTTTTCCCCAACCCTTTAAAAATGTAAAAACAAAACAAAAAAACCCAAAAAACAAAAACCCTTTATAGCTCATAGGGAGGAAAAAAAAATACAATCAGATCTGAGGTTGGATTTGGACTTCAGGCTGTAGTTTGCTACTTCATGGCCTAAATCGCCTTGGAAGGCATTCAGGTGCATATCAGATATTCTATTTAGCTCCATAATCTTGGTGAAGATTCTTCAGAGACTTTTTCATTTGTTTTAATCTGGCTGGTTGCCCTCTTTGCCTAGTATACAGCTGTGATCCTTTGCTCTCCTCTCACCTCATCCTTGTCCCATCCCCATTACCCCCATTACCTCTCTTTCTTGGTTTACTCCCTCATTTTGGTGAAGTGAAGGCCTTCTGAGTGATTAAAAAAAAGTAAAATTTTTCAGATTTTACGTATCCAAAAAAATCTCATTTTTTAAAAAAAGATTTATTTATTTATTTTAGAGAGAGAAAGCACGAGAGGGACGGACAGAGGCAAGGGAGAGAGAAGCTCAAGCAGACTCCACTCTGAGTAAGGAGCCCCATGGGGGGCTTGATTGTATGATGCTGAGATCATGACCTGAGCCAAAACCAAGAGTTGGATGCTTAACTGACTGTGCCACCCAGTCGCCCCCAAATAATGTCTTATTCTTTCCTCACTCTTAATTGGTAGTGTAGCTGGGTATAAAAATCCTAGACTAAAAATAATTTCTGGGGCTACCTGGCTGGCTCAGTCAGTGGAGCATACAGCTCTTGATCTCTGGGTTGTGGGTTAGAACCTCATGCTGGGTGCAGATGACTTAAAAAAATTATCTTCAGGGGCGTCTGGGTGGCTCAGTGGGTTAAAGCCTCTGCCTTCAGCTCAGGTCATGATCCCAGGGTACTGGGATCGAGCCCCGCATCAGGCTCTCTGCTCAGCGGGGAGCCTGCTTCCCCTCTTTCTCTGCCTTCCTCTCTTCCTACTCCTGATCTCTGTCAAATAAATAAATAAAATCTTTAAAAAAAAATTATCTTCAGAATTCTAAAGGAATTTCTCTACTGCCTTCCAGAGTCCAGTATCACTGATATAAAATCTGAAACAATTCAGTTTCCTTTTTATATGACTTTTTTTTCCCCTCTGTTTGGGAGTTTTAGGAACTTTTGGTCCCAGGGTTCAAAGTTTCATACTGATGTGGACCTATTTATGCTGGTGTTAGGGCATCTCAAAAGACTTGCACTCCTGAAATTCATGTCTTTCGGTTGTAAGGAATTTTCTTGAATTATTTTCTTAATTTCTATTCTTATCTCCATTTTTTCTATTCTTTCTGGGACTTCTGTTTAGCTAATCAGCCTCTTAGATTTGAACTCTAATTTACTGTTTTGGTTTTTTTTTTGTTTTTTTTTTGACTGGTCTTCTTTTACATCTCACTGTTCAAGTTTGTTTCTCTCCTTCCTGCTCTCATATGTCCCATTTCCAGTTTTTGTCCTCTGCATGTTATTTAGAACATCCTGTTTCATAGTGCTAGTATCTTATATCCATGAGGCTATTAATACTAGCTCTTTTTAATATTTCACTCACTTTACATTGCAAAGATGCTCTTCTCTGTTTTCTCTCTATCTTTCCCATTAGATGGTTTCCTCAGATATCTGGTAATTCTTGGTTGTCTGTTAATATTTAATAGTGAGGGACCAAAGACTGGAAATTCTGAGCCATGTGTGTGAAGCTAATCATCTGTGAGTTTCTTTGGGTGATCTGACTGAGCCATTTTATTGGAGAACTTGGGATTTTCAATAGTATTTTGATTCTTCTTCCTGGGCTGGTCGATTCTGAAGACTCTATCCCACCTAGAGTATAAAGGCCCTTTCTCCAGAATCCTGGGAACCAAATGAAGAGGAGAACAGGAAAAGGTTCCAGCAACCAGTCTGCACATTTACTCAATTCTCTCATTTTCTGTCTGGCATTCATGCCCTCAGCTGGGCCTGTCATCCACTAATTAAGAGACTGTCTTTACTTTCTCCAGTGAATAAGCACATAAACCTCCATTCTTCTGCTGGAGTAGAGACTAACTGGTCATTTCCAATTCACAGTCTATGTTAGAGTGGAGGTGTAGGGGGAGAGACCAAGGAATTAATGGCTTCTTAGGCAAATTTTTCACAATTGTATTTTAACTTCATTTCCAGGAGTACTCAATGCTATGAATTCCTGAGATCTTTTGGGATTTTTATGGGGGTTAGAATTGGGTTAGCTCCTGGTTCTCTTCACTACTTTTAAGATTTGGCTTTTTGGGGCACCTTCGTGGCACAGTTGGTTAGGCATCCAACTCAGTTTCAGCTCAGGTCATGATCTCAGGGACATGAGATCGAGCCCTGTGCCAGGCTCCTTGTGCTCAGCAAGGAGTCTGCTTAAGATGCTCTCTCCTGGGGCCCCTGGGTGGCCCTGTGGGTTAAGCCTCTGCCTTCGGCTCAGGTCATGATGTCAGGGTCCTGGGATCAAGCCCCACATTGGGCTCTCTGCTCGGCAGGGAGCCTGCTTCCTCCCCTCTCTGCCTGCTGGTCTGCCTACTTATAATCTCTCTGTTAAATAAATAAATTAAATCTTTAAAAAAAAAAAAAAGATGCTCTCTCCCTCTGCCCACCACCCTAAAATAAATAAGTAAATCTTTAAAAAAAAAAAAAAATTAGCTTTTTCACTCCTGCTCAGCTTGTTGCCTCTTCTATCTAGCTCTTTCCAGCTCCCACAGGTTTGTTAGTGTTTCTCTTTTCCTGTATTTCCAGTATTTCCTCATAAATACTGCCTTAGAGGAAAAAGGCCCTTTGTTTTGGTGGGGTTTTAAGAGGCTACAAAATGAGATGCATGTAATCTACTGCTTTTACTCAAAGTCTATATATGACTTCTTAAGTTTCTTATTCAATTCTTGTATCATCAGTGGCCAAATAGCATTAAGCATTTACTTTCAAGAATATTACCATTTCCACAAACCCAAATTCTTTCATGAGATGCTATACACTGAAAGGAATGGATAAAAATCACTGGTTTACAGGTATGTGACAAACTCTTCCTATGTATCACAGCTCTTGTGTGATTTATTATTATACTTTTTTCCCCTTAACACTCACTGTTAAAATGAGTATCACACAATTGCCAGGTTTTGTCACCTATAACTCTGGTATGAGTTAAAAAAAAATTAAAAGCCTTCTATTGGTTAGTTTCACACTGCAGTAAAGAATATAACCAAAGAAGGAATTTGGTCAACTTCAAAGTAGAGACCAGACTTAGTAATGGAGAATAAAGCCTCTCTTTGTTATGTTATGGCCCATGAGTTAATCCAAAGAGCTCTGTGGGCTTAGCTGAAGATAGGAAAAGGAATCTAGCTAGATTTTGAAGAACATTTTTATGTAGGCAGGCCAGGTCATGCTTATCTAAGGATTCTCTAATTGGACGCCATGAAGTGATACACTACACAAACCGCAACACAGGAATGAAATGACAAAATGAAGCAAAACCAAACAAGCTAACTTGGGGTTAGGGGTGGGGAGAATAAAAACTAACAGAAGACAGTTAAAACTCAAAGCATTACTAACTTGAAATCAAATTACATAATTGCATTCTGGTCAGTCAGAACCTGATGCATTACTCAATTTTGGTCTATTTGGGGTAGCTTGTACCAAGAGACTGGTCAGAATACATTTGAAACCAGACATTCACGTAATGGACATGCTGTTGATCAGCAATTAAATTACCTGCAGCTTTGAAAAGTGTGTTAAGCGTAGTTGTCAACAATAATTCTTCCTTGAAAATTCACTAATAATGTTAAAAAAATTCACAAGGCATCACCTATTTGCTCAAATTATCATCACAGTTTTAATCACACACTGTATCAAAAATCTAACAAGGATACTGTATCAACAGTACAACATGAAGAGGAAATTTGGCCAACATTAAATTGATTCAGTTACTCTGGGCTAAGACAACTCACACAGTACCATGAAGTTGTTTTTTTTGTTTGTTTTTTTGGTTTTTTTTAACATGATCTATCAATCAGTAAAAGCAGGAAGACAAAGGCAATTGAAGAAGTGGTATGTCTTCCAAGGATTTGACAATCTGAGGAAGAAAAACAGGACAGAAGTCGGAAAACAATTCAAATGCTCAAGTATCATGTTTCCAAAGAAACAAACAAGTGCCCGTTGAGTGTGGCTAGTAAGGACCGAGGGTCTGAACTGAGCTTTGGCAGACAAGAACTTGGAACAGGTAACTGGCCTGTGAGGAGAAAGGGCAGCCTACAAAAAGGGAAAAAAAGTTCAGAGAAGGAAAGAGAACTGGCAATAGCCATCCCCTGTGTTAGGAAGCTAAAGAGAAGTGCTGGGAGCCAAAGCAAGATTGGTTTCTACTTACAAGAAAACATATGCGTTCATACAATTATCAATTACAACCGAATACTGATACAGCTCTTAGTTATTTCTAGACACAGGGAGTTGTCTTTGCTTCAGGAAGCCTGCAGCCTTAGTATCTCAATTTCTGGAAGTAAATTTAAGCCAAAGAAATTATGTTTTTCCTCATGAAAGAACGAGCAGCTCTGGTTCGACAATGAATCGTGCCGTGTTCGTGAACTAGGTTATTACTTGACTGACAGGGAAGAATGGGGAGTCAAATGATGAGAAGCTGAATAAACTCATGCCAAATTATGTAACTACAGTTTTCACTTTAGCTCCAACATCAGGGATTTTCTCATTTACCGAACATATGTAATAATGACAGATTTTTTCCTTCACTTTTCTAAAAATATTTTATTCCAGTTTTAGATCATAGAATTACTTCAAGCACAGAAATTCCCATAAACCCCACCACCAGTTTCCCCTATTAACATCTTCCATTAGTAGGATACATTTTGTCATGATGAACCAATGTTGTTCAAACTATATTCTATATTCAGATTGCCTCAGTTTTTCCCTATGTCCTATTTCTGTTGAAGAATCCATTAGTTTACATTATACATAGTTGTGTCTTCTTGGGCTCCTTTCATCTGTGACAGTTTCTCACATTTCCCTGGTTTGCAAGACCTTGGCGGTTTTGAGTATTGGTATTTTGTAATGTCCCTCAATTGTGCTTTCTCTGGTTTCGTTTCTAGTAGACAGCAGAGGCAAAGTTCCATTCTCATCACATGAAGGTTATGTACAATCGACATTACTCGTCACTGTCCACGTGGACCTTGACCGACCACCTGGCTGAGGCTGTTGGGTGGGGTTAGGCAGGTTTCTGAACTGTAGTTATTTTCCCTGCCCTTGGCCATATTGCCTTCTGGGCAACATGCACTTTAAGGAGTGGGGATTTAGGTTTTACTTCTCAGGATAAAGTATCTGCAAAGATTGGAATTCTGCAATTTGTCTCCTCTCTCCCATTAATTCAGTTATTACTGTGTGGGCTCATGGCTATTTTACACTCTGGGTTGTAACTCATTCCTACTTTTCACTGTTGCTCTGAGATACCTGCATCATCACAGGATTTGAATGACTTCCTTTCTGGTGCTGTCAGATGCTCTAGGCTCATTTTGTCTATTTGCTAACCCGGTCCTGGAGTATCAAACATTTCTCTAACGAGCCCCATCTTTTACATTGGAAAATGGTATTAAAAACCAAGCCCTACATGTGCTAAATAAACTTTACCTTTTTGTCTCCTAAAAAGGGAAAAAAAGGTTAAAAGCCCAATTCGCTTTATTTACCTCAGACAATGTAACTAGCATATGCAGCGACCTGGGGGACTCCTACCTTCTGCCTTTGGCTCAGATGGGGCTTCCTGCTAAGCCCTCTCCCTCTGCCCCTCCCCCTTGCTCCTTCTCTCAAATAAACAAAATCTTAAAAAAAAAAAAAGCGTATGCCATTACCTCAACAAATAACCTTGAAAAGGCTAATGCAGTTACCTGTCTGTAGTGAAGGGGGGGATCAGCATTCATGAAATTTATGTATCTCCCTTTATACCTGTAATCGTATTTCTAAAACAAACCCCCCTTTTTTTGTTTTAAACAAAGGTAGCTTTGGTTCAATGTGGGAGTTGTTTTTATTTTATCCCCCAACGTGGGATTGGAATTTGCTGTTTGTGCTGTTGTAGGTGAAGAAGGCAGGCAAAACATGAATCTTTTAGGCACTTTTTATTTTCCAAAAAAAATTGTCGTTAATATATAAACATCTCATTCTCTCAAAAAATTCTACAACTATACAGCTGTTTGCTCCATTATTTGCATAGGAAATGACCACAATACAAAAATAAGAGGGGAAAAGAAGCAAAACAGCAACCAATTTATGCTTTGTATGTAGGCATGTTCCACGTATAAACATTTTGAAGCCTTACAAAATATTTACACCGTTTGTCATCTATTTACACGTTTTAAGAGCAACTTTTCTAACGAACAAAACTATAATTTATCAAGTTATGAAAATTTTCTAAAAAAAACTTACTATATTACCACAAAATAAATAAAGATAAACAATATTTTAAAAACAAAATTAAGTTTCCATTTTCAATTAAGACCCCTTTTGGCATTTTGCTTATTTATTCTGCCCTTTGGTTAACAGCATCAGCATCACATTACTATTATTTTGCATATATGTAGCACTTGCTTCCTTACGCTTTCAACATGTCATTTAATAATTAGAGGCAGACACTGAGTCAGTATTAACAATGATTATAACTAAACTGCACTGTAATTTAGGTAAAATTACTGTGTCTCACTGTATATTACATGCAAAATCCATATAAATTGTCGTTTAACCAACAGTACTGCATAAGCGAACATTCCAATATGTGAAAACTGCATCATAAATTCAACATTGCCACGTGAGAGCTGCGAGTCCTTTTTTAAAACGGTACTGTTTAGCTTATTGTTAGAGGTTTTCACTTTTACGTATTTTATCTTTAAGCTCTGGAGTTCACAATTCATATAAAAGGTCTTTCATATTGAAAGTAATCCTATTTTCATCAGTGCATGGAATCTGCTTTTTAAGTTGATTTGAATGATTTCTTCCTCCTAAAGAAATGAATTTGGTGAAGTTTGAAGAGGTATTTTACCACAGATTCTAACTGTAAATGTATTCATGGTTTTTTTCAAACAGAATTATTTATGATTTTCCCCCAAGAGAATCTTAGAAAATTTGTAATAAACCTATAAAGCTGATTTGCATATTTACAAAATTTTGAATAGCAAATATAGGCAACTCATATAAAAACAAACAAAAAAACACATTTGTTCAATGGCTATTTGTGAATTGCCAGGTACACTGCGCACCTCTAAGGAATTATCTAATATTAAAAAAAAAAAAACAAAAAACTACTTGATGTCAAGTAAAATCTTGACATACAATCCAGCCTTCTTCCTGTGCCTGCCAACTGACTTGTTTACTAAACACTGTCACGTTAAATGATGGTGCTTAGGTAGAAACACTGCAAACACACCCTGCACCCCCACCCCCCTACCCACAAGTGAGATGTGGCTGCCCGTCAGGAGATGAAATCTGCTTGAGTAAAGCCATATACATTACAGCAAGCATTCCAGATTCTCAAAGGACCAAACGCTTTGGTATTCATACAAGGTATTCCCTGTTTTCTCAAATATACAAAATATACATTTCCAGTTTTTTGTTTTTTCTTTTTTTTTATATATATAGGTTAAGTTTGTAGTTTAAAACTTTGCCAAAGGAACTGCAGAACGTCAGTGTGAATTGCATAGGCACGGCAGGCCACGGCGGGGCTCTCAGTTCTGGTGCCTCTTCATGTGCAGGGCCAGGTGGTCGGAGCGGGAGAAGCTGCGGTTGCAAACCCCGCACTGGAATGGCTTGGCCCCTGTGTGCTTCCGGTAGTGGCGGGTCAGCTCGTCCGAGCGCGCGAACCTCCAGTCACAGCCCTCCCAGGTGCACTTGTACGGCTTCTCACCTGTGACAACGGACCAAGAGGAGGTGAGGGGGGCGGGCCTGCTTGCAAGACAAACATTGCAGACACTGCCTGAGAAGGAAAAGTCTTTAAAAAAAAAAAAAAAATGTCCAAGAGAAGGTTGGTTCATAAATTCCATTAGGATCTTAGACTTCAAGAACCTAGTGAAGAGAGCCTCTCTTTCCTAGGTAGTATTCAACCTAATTACAGAAAGATAGATGTATCTGGACTTCTCACGAGCAGGAAAATTATGATTTCGAATGTGCAAGACAAATGGGTGCTTATTTGTTATGTACTGTTTCCAAACATATAAATCCATGAAATGACTAGATGCCCTCAGGGGGCTTTATCACCGCTGTGGGAACTCAACTTCTACACCAACAAACCCAAGTTAAACCAGCACAGGACTAATGGCTCTGCCAGCCAACGGAGGAAAACATTCCGAGGCTGCTCAAATCACCAATACCACGAACTCAATGTACCACACAACTGCGATCTTTTCAAATGGGGTCCGGTTTCGGGATGAGCCAGACGAACCTTCATATGAGTATGTTAGCGGTCTGAACACAGGGCCTCCAAAATGGATGAAGGGGCACTCACTCTTCGAAATTCACTACAGCACACACACATTCTCAGTCAGATGAAAGCAAAATAAAGCTAGGAACATATTAAAGTCGAATTGGTCCTGAAGCTTTATGCATCTTATATTTAATAAATTCCTCAACCAGATCAGAAAGTCTGATACCAGTAACCTCACTTTGGTGAAGAATCATGGAACTGTAGTACTTCTAACATTTGCTGATACAGACATGTATCTGCCCTGTGTCTATTACCTGCCAGGCACTGTCCTGAGTATATGGGACACAGTGGTCAACAGAACAAAAATGCCCGGTCTCATGGAGCTTACAAGCATTATACCAGTTTTAAAAGTCTCTAATCAAGCAATCTCCTTATTCTTTCACAGCACTTTCTAACTCTGGTAAACTGACATTTAGGCCACAATTCCACCGCAATTTGTAGTATTCTTCATGTTGTCTGAAGTTTGCTAGTTGATCTTTCAAATCCACTTAATATTGATAATGCAGTCTTAACTCCCCGTTTAAGAGTTAATTAACCCTATTTAATTAATTAACCAACCCCAGGTATTCCCCTAAATAAATCCCAAAACCTGAGGAAGTTTCACTGAGCATTAACTAGTAAGTTCCTATTATTTATGCTCCATTATGTTACAATTTTCTATGAATTTCAAAGTTTTGAGATAAACTTTCTTATTAAAGTACTACTGTTGGCTTACTGCTCAGTCTTATTTGGATACCTTTTAAAACTGAATAGTCACACTCCTGAATTCCTTAAAACGTGGTTTCTTGTGAAAGAGAAGAGCCTCCAAGTCACTTTGAACACTCTACTTAGTACCACAATGAAACCCAACAACCTGTCTGATTTAGCAGTATCATCTTCAGAAGTTTTAAAATTACTCAACTGAGTCCAAATTTTACAAGACACTCTCCACAACAACTGAGATTTCTACAGCTTGTAGTTAATTTATTTTTGCTGTCCTGGTAACTACTCTCTTAAAACAAAATCCCGTGAGGACAAAGGAGCAGAATAGCCCTTTGAAATTTGTACCTATTATCTCCTAGATTTTTCTTTCAACTTCTATGGTATGCATCCCCAAAAATCTTCTTTCCTCACTCCTCTCCTCTGCCTCTGAACCAAGACAGAAATCCATAATTTTTAAAACAATTTTCATTTAAGGGGCACCTGGGTGGCTCAGTGGGTTAAAGCCTCTGCCTTCTGCTCAGGTCATGATCCCAGAGTCCTGGGATCGAGCTCCGCTTAGGGCTCTTTGCTCAGCAGGGAGCCTGCTTCCCTTCCTCTCTCTCTGCCTCCCTCTCTGCCTACTTGTGATCTCTGCCAAATAAATAAATAAAATCTTAAAAATTTTTTTTTTCATTTAAAATATATAGTCTCAATTCCTGAAGTTTTTTTTTCCAGTATAAATTCTGAGAATTAAAACTAACACAAACATTTTAAGTAACTGTAGTAAACTCGAGTAAATCTAGCACGCACTCTTGTAAATGTAAATCAAAGAGAAAAAAGTTAACTTTTTGCACAAGCATTTGTTTTTGTTCCTCGTGAAAAATACATCCCAGAAACAAACATGTTGGTTAAATACTTCACTGTCAATTAATGGAAAGAGAAAGTTACTTCTGATGTCTGAGGCAAGGAAAAAAATTCATGAAGTGCTCTCTAATTTTAAAAGAAATCATTCTAGTCTTTTGCATTTAATAATTAAATAGCAGGAGAACTGAATTTTCAGAGTTTATTTAAGAAACAAGGGACACTAGACTCTTTGTTCACTATTTTTATTGGCTATGAAGCAATAAACTGCACCAATATTTTTTAAAGTTTACTTTACTGATTGGTTGAAAAACAGTAGCCATTAAAGTTCCTAAAACATTTGGGGTTTTGCTCTCAATTTATGCACATCTATAGATTATTCAGCCAAGAATACTACCAGTGTCTGGGATATTAGTTACAGGGCCAAGTCTTTACTATAAAAGCAAGGACAACTATTTCCCACTTGGGGCAGTTTCTATGGGATTTATTCAAGTGTCAACACGGTTCAAGTAAAACATCATAGAGGAAGCTGGTACCCAATTTCTGGCCAAATAGTAGTTCGGGCCTTTCTTCCTCAGCCAGAAACACTATGCACAGTACTTCTGGGAAACCAAACTGACTTCCTTTAAGTTATTTCAACAGGATAGAGCTTTCAAAAGTTTAATTGGATTTTTACAGAATCTCTTTCCAATACCACCAATTTAAAATATTTAGTTAAGCTCTTTCAACATCAACTATATTTTTAAGTTCTCATGCTGTTAATGTGAAACTTTCCCAAAGGCAAAAAGAAAAAAAGTGACAAGTTTGAACAGCATGGAAAACAAGCTTCAACTTTATCTCAAAAAAAGTATGTCTCTTCTTCTACTTTAAAATTAACCAGAAGTATTTTTGCTAGGAATCCCTTATCTTTTTTAGAAATGATATTCAAGTTCAATATACACACTTTCAGTACTGAGAACAACAATGAATATATTTCATAAAAATGGGAAGCAAAAACAAAGCATTACCAATGGAAGAAGGGAACAGACACAAACACTGAGTACAAACTGCGGAACCAGGTATTTCTCATTATTTCACTTAATCCTCACAGTAACTAGGTGAGTTACAAGTGAAACAATGAGCTCCAGATTAAGAATCTGGGCCTGCCACTTTTCCTTAGCATCCTACTTAAGCCCTCCATTAGCAAACACTCCGTTAACTCTATACGAATTTAAAGAACACTTATTGTTCAAATTTATTTAAAGATTCTAAAACCACTTGAGAAGGTCAGCTATGGAACAGATTAATGGACTCAGAGAACAGGCCTTAAACTGCAGACGATGGATAAAAAAAATAATAATAAAAAAAATAAACAAACAAACTGCAGACGGTGGAAAGCACAGGGCATACATGAACCAGCCTTCAGCGGAGACCCACCTTTCAGGACCAGTGGGGTCCAGAGAACTATTCTGACAATCCATCAAATACCACCTCATGATCGCTTCCCTTTACAAATGAATTTCAGGGGGTTAACAGAACATGTTTACAATGTATCTGAAATCTTTAGCAATGGACTAAAAAAATCATTTTTTTCCTCTGATAAACAGGTAAAAAATGACTTTTGAACCTACCACAACAGAATGGGAGGTTTCTCTGCTCTGCTGAACATACTCAATAGACTCATACCAAGGTCCTTTCCTAGAACGTTCCACACACATTCTTCTAACAAAAGAAAAATATCATACATGGAAATATTGCTCAGAATAGCTCTTTTAGGTAACTTTTTAGAAGTTTATTACCAGCAAATTGTACTGACCTCCTGCCTGATAACTAAAAGGTAATTCAATCAATTGTATCCAACAGAGACTAGTAACTATCAGAATTTTAAAAACCAGTATTTAGTAAACAAGTGTAATCTGTACTAAATGACTTGAGAAACAAAACTAAGACGTCATCTTAATTTTCTCTTAAAAAAAAAAAAAAGACTTAAGTCACTGGCCTCAAAGAACTTAAAATCCATTTCCCATTCTGAGAAAACAAAATAATGCATACAGTTAAAGGAGAATAAATTATTTTAATAGTTGGTACTTAATTCTTAAATCAGCTCTTATTTCAGAAGGAAAATGTTTTTATGTAATTTAGTAATAATTATACTTTTTACATCATTAGATTTAAAACATTACTAGACATCATTAGACACTTAGGGAATTGAGTCTGAAACAGTCTCTATATATTCTAAGAAAAGGTGAAAAATGGGAAACAATCAAAAGATTAAAGAAATTATTGGGGCAATAAAAAGAAGATAAGGTAGTATGATTTGGGCTCATTAATTTGTTATTTTTATGTAGCTATGCCAGTGAATTTCCATTTAAAAAATCTTTTCATTAAAACTCATCGTATTATTAAAAGCACATCTCTTACACTTGAAACAGAAGGGTTCATTTAAGAGATTAGTATTATCTGTATTTGCAAAATGCAACTAATATTTACTAGATAAACAGTATCCTGTCAATAATGCACCCTTTTTCAGGAAACTGATTAATTAAAAGGAAATACAAGAAATTCCTTCTTTCTCCCTGCCAATTTGCGGTCAGTTCATATGCTTACCCTTTCTTTGAAATTTGATTCACCTTAACACTTCCAGAAAACCTCTGACAGTCCAGGAGAGATCATTCCATTTCTCTGTATCCCCCCTATAGCACCACTTACATTCGTTCTGAATGACTGGTTTGCACTTGCACATATACTGTTAAGAGGGTTCAAACAGCTGTGTTTTGCCTCCTTAACTAGCTTTGGAAGTTCCTCAAGGACAGACTATCTTCTGCTCCAGCTGCAATGCCACACTTCTCACAATGCATCTTTGGAACAATCCCTTGTTTGGCCCAAGCTTGACTAATTCTGATTTTTTCATCCATGAGAAGAAGGTAAGGTATTAAGAGACAGGAAAGCACCTGGTAGAATCCACCCAATTGTCAGATTGTCTACTCCCACTCGCCACCAACTCCCTGGTTCTATTATCTCACTAAATGTGTGTTTAGGTGAGAACCATGCTTTTAGGACACGTTCAGAAGCAAGGAATCCGTTTATTATCCATCATGTAAAGACTTGTGCAAGGATAAAACAAGTGCTCCTTTACAGAAAGGGACTGGAATTGATGAAAACCAAGGAGTTCTGAAGCTCCTACTGCTGGTCTCAAAGAGCAAAGGGACTTCTGGGGCCAAAAAACAGTGACCTGACAAATCCACACTGCAATCAGGGGTTACATTTGCAGTCTCCTCCCTGAGCGACTCTCTAGGCCCAAGTTTCTGCACATCTCCTACGGGTTCCCCACAAAAACACTGAAAAATCCTTGCTAACTATGTTAATGAATACCAATTCTTGAGTCTTCTGACAGAAGGATGACACTCAGATTCACTTTATTAAGAACCTAAACTGACTTTTTAAAAAAAGTCAATTAAAGATTTTACCTTCCCCCTTTTAACCAAAACAAATTTTGTATTTTAACTTTTCTAGCACCAAATGAGTACAGGATAGTCTTTCCTCTAATGCATTTACTGTGGCTACCTTGACAAGTTTTCTCCCAACTCTTAAAAGGTTTGTATTTATAAAGTAGTCAAAAAGAAACATTATTCGGTTTTACTGTAAGTTACCTAAACACGCACTTCTAGAACAGTTAACTTCCCCTATCAGAGTTAAAGATCCTTGAGTATAAATAATACAGGCTGATAGAATAGGAATAGTGCTAGAGAGATACTTTTACTAAAGTAGGACATCACTTTGTTTCTAACCTTCCACCAGAAAAAAAATGTAGGTCATCAAGTAAACAGCTACTACATTCTATAGAACTAAAAATACCTGTCAAAGTAACAATCTTGGGTGATTAAATTATTACATTAAAAAAAAGTGTATTACATTCTCTCTACCTTCAGAACTGCTTATTTCTATTTGACCTTCTTCAGCAATTCCATTTTTATCTGCTTATGAACTACCTTTCTCCCACTAGTTTGTAAGAACAAAACGAAGAAAAAGATTCTTTGGATTCTCCACAAAATTTTTGCTTAATCAAATTATACATCTTTAAGCTCTGATTAAGCTTTATCATCTCAAGACAATGTTTTATCAATTTCCTATGTAAATGTTTTTCAGATTAAAAGAACAAATCCTAGAAGCAAAGTTTAATTTTCCCAGTGAGTCATTAAGAAGAATTGTTTCTAAGTTTTCATGCTCATAAATACCTTTTCCAAGGGTCTGAAGTAGCAAGTCTCGTAAGCCACTACTTTTCTTATATGAGCTTTAAATTGTCAATAGAGAATAAATTTCAAAGCTGCAAATAAAATTTAAGAATTTTAATATCTGAAATTATAAGCTAAATGTGATAATTTTACCTGCATGTTTTCAAATACAGACTCAAAAAATCCACTGGATACTAAGTAATTTCATCCTGCCCATTCCACCTCTACCAGTAACACAGGTTACCAAGTTAAACACCAATGGACAGACTCTAGATCCAAACTGTATGATCTCCATTATGGCCATCTAACTACCTACTTATCTAGAGAGAAGAGAGACTTATGCTAAGTAATTTTTCAAGGAAGTGAATTTGTTTTAATACTTTCCTTCCTTCCACAATTCCACAAAAAAAAAAGGAGTAACTCTTGTTCTCAACATTTTGAATGTTTTAGTGGCCAAGTACCATGAATGAAAAATTCCTGTCAACTCTGTCAGTATTTTTAGACACAAAATCTATACCTAATACACATTAAATAGATAGTAAGTAAGTATGGAATAAAGAACTAGATAGGAAATTTATGTAAGGAGTTTAGTACCTGAACTGAAACTAAAATCATCTCAAGCAGAGATTGTACATTTTAAAGTATGCATAGTAAAATATTAATGTGTCATTAGGAAATAAAGTGTTCTACATAAGTGAAACAGAATATGGGAATATACCCCCTTAAAATTTAAGACTTGGCCTAAACATCTCTCCAAAAGGTACTGTGCATTTTTTTCTTAATTCAATAAAGCATCCCGAACAGCTCACTGTAAAATGCAGCACTAACAGTGTAGGGCCTCCCTGAATCCATTTTGTATTCCTATGTTATTGTAGTTTCCATTTTCTTTTGGGGTGGGGGTGTTTCCAATTGTCCTCTCCTTGTCAGCCCTTGGCAAGTCGTAAGGGCCTGTACAAACAGTCTTGGTCTAAGGGATACTTGAGCAAAGTGTGTGTGCGGCTCAAAGACTTCCATGTATATACAACTGCTCATTTTCTGCCCCGTTCCAGGTAGCTGAGACTGCTCAATGTCTAAAAATGTTTCCTTACCCTAATTTCCCAACCACTTTCAGGTATTCTTTAGGATTAAGTACATATCCACTCATGTGACTAAAGGCACTAAGATTTTAAACACCTGTACTGACTGAGTTCACTAGTTTCAGAACTTTTTCTTTGGAAAGTACTTTTTACTAAGCCATGAATACCATTTTCAAAGAAATTTCCAAACTCAAAGTAAAAGCTGTATTTCACAGGCACACCAAGAAACCAGTAACGTAGATAAGAAAGATTTTCAATTTCTTGCAAATTTTTCTTTGTATATACAGCCTTAACTTTCTTTCCCTATTGTATTTTACCTTTTTTGGCCTGAAGCCTGTGCTTAGAATTACTTTAAATCTTCAGTTGATTTGTAAGAGCAACATGGTTAAGTTGGTTAAGAAAGTGCTCAGGAGCATTTTTAGATGATGGCAATGAGTGTAGTCCCTTATATATATCAAAAAGGCATACACAAATTTCAGCAGAACATTTACAGTTACATGCTTTTAAAGTACAGTATACCAGTTGACACTATTGTCCAGAAGCAGCCATAATTATTTCTAACCAGAGGCATGGTATGTATATACACGCACTACAACTAACACAAACACCCACACACCCATACAAGGGGTACCTTTACAGACCTATAATATATGGACATGTAAGTGAAATATAATCATTTCCTAAAATACAGGAAAAGTACATTTCAGGTGTTTTGTGTGACCATTTGAAGACAGAACTTTGTACTACCTGTATGTTCTTTTATTCATAATCAAGTGTATAAACTTAGAAAAATGCTTAGAAGGATGCTATGGGATTTCTGGTTCAAGAAAACTGGTTATTTTCTACATTCATCCTAAATTTTTTGAAAAAGGTCTTGTTTTGAAAGACCATTCCCTTATGTTCAATTTGCAAGTCAAGAAGCACTTACTGTCTAAAACTCCAGAATAAGCAATTAAATAGAATTCAGATGTAGTTTGTTTTAATTGCTTAAATCATTTTTAAAACATAAGGTAACTTGACATTTTAAAGCAATTACAATTATATTCCATGGAAATGCTAGGGTGGCTTTTCACATTCTGCCTGCAAAATGGCAATCCCTTAAAAAGCAATTTTGTGTATCAAATTCAAGATCCCCATATAGTTTTTAAAATCTCCTAATAAACTGTCCAGGGTGGGAGCAGGATGGAGGGCACAGTAGGGAACATGTATTCAAAACTAAACAGCTATTAAATAAGTGAAGCTGTTTAGAAATACTGGGTTTTAAAGGGAGAAAAGAGGGAAAAACAAAGATATTCTCACTTCAGATACATTCATTAAAAAACAACAGTCAGGGAGGATGCAATGAGAGTGCACAGATAATTTTAAAAGACATTGTCTAGAAACTAGAAATGAGGAGAAAACCACCTCAATGCTCTATGATTACCCAAGAACGGGTTTAGCCAGATGAACAGGTCTGCTACAAACCCTCCCCCTCAAGGCATTTGAGACTGTATCAAACAAAACTTTATTAAACTGGATTACATGGTCTCATTCGTTAGATGCTGATGGCCACACGTATGATCAGGTGAGAAAGTTGATGCATGGGACCCAAACTAGGCCTGGGTCCTCTTTTTAGTGTGATTTTATTAGTACGATCACTGTTAAGACAGCCCACTATTAAATTTCTTTGCCAGCAGGTCAAGTTCCAGAATCTCAGCCAGTAAGTATTGAGAGCACTAACCCCTGACAGAGGTTTTCAAGGCCACTCAGATATATCCCTGCAATAAGCAGTTGATTACAGTGTGATATGCAATTGCACTCTTTTTTATTAGGAGACTTTAAACCTCATGAAAAACATGTCCCCTCCTTCCTATCTCCCATTTCAAGGGCTTTCAAAGAAGAAAAAAAATAATCGTTCAAATGTTTCAAACTTATTTCTATTCCCATTACTCAAAATTCAGGTAAAACCCCATTTTCAGTATTTCCTTCCCGAAGACATTTATTTATTCTATTAACAGCTGTTTTAGTATTTCTACATGGAATGTTTTCTTGGCCATCATTTGCATTTTGAAAACTTTAGACTGAGTTTATTATATACTTAGTGGTTGTTTAACTACAAACATAATTTGTACTTGAGCTGCTTATGTAGGATCATGCCTTTCATATAATCGCTTTATAGCTAAAAACTTCAGGCCAAAACAACCCATTCATTTCACTGATAAATACCTGAGTATCTTTTCTTTAAAAGCAATTTCTCAGAAAGTCCTGGAATCTACCACTGACGCCAATACTATTTAGATTTTAATAAGGAGTTATTATCACTGAGATATCAAGCATTACTTCCTTACATGCATACAAAATGTCTGCAGCCATATTCCTCCTAGTGTTCTATCTCAGCACTGACCTTTGTTCAAAGGCTTTTACTTTTTAATGCAGCAGTTAGAGATAACTACTTCATTTATCAAAACTCAATTTCCATAGTAACATCTAGCCTGGGGAGATTCAAGTCCTCACACTAATCCAACAACCCATTCAAAGGAACTGTTGAATACTTTGGTTTCCATAGCAATGAACATTTTGCTAGGTCATTGCTTTTATTAGCAAACTTATTCTTTCAACTTTAGGTAAGGCTGAATTTACTGAGGAAAAAAAAACACTATCATTTCATGTAAGTTCTTTCCTTCAGGGACAGCCTTTTAGGAAAATCACAGATAGTAACCATCTATGTTATTTGAAAATATTTGGGGTATTTGGAAGCTTTTTAAAAGCATGCCATGTAGTTTTGTCCTAAATATAGTTTTTAAAATTAAAAAGCATTCAAAAATGAAATGTATAGACTTGACAAAATAAATATATGTCAAATTAAAGTGACTCCACATAAAAGCACGTTCTAAACAAGGACGAAATATAAACTAGAATGAAGATAGTCTTAAATAGCTCAAATCTGGGCTGGCACAGTGTGCAGAATTAACTTTTAAACCATGACCCCATCTTTGCCTGATTTTAATAGTCTGCAATTTCGGCCCTTCCTTTCATCAACCACAGAGAAAATGCTAAACAGAGATTTTAGGTTAAAGGTGAAATTAAAGATAAATGTATTAGGCAGTTATGCTTTACATGCTAAATGGGAAATTTTAGCATTTAATATACCTTACAGAAGCCAACTGATTTGTTATGGAAGAAAGAAAATGAGTTACATTCTTTTTCCTTCAAGGCAGAAATAGCAGTGCCATTAAAATCCATTAGTAAACATCGTTGTTTTAACGTTTTTGGGTAATTCATTCTACATGAGGTGACATGGCAAGGCCTTGGTAAGGGAACATCAGCCTTCCTGGAACTAGACTTTTTCGCTGAACTGAATTTTGAGCCAAGCCAGTGCTGAAAAGGTCGGCCATTAAAAAATAAAGGTTGACAGAAGAAAGAAGAGATCAAACACGTGTTGGCTTTTAAAAGGATGAATACCACTTACACTATTTACACAACTCACAGAATTAACAAGAAAATTACATACCAGTATGAGTCCTCAGGTGAGCTTTTAAATGAGAAGACTTTGTATAAACTTTTGTGCAGCCTGAAATAAAGGAGAGGAAGAACAGCTTGTCATTTTGGAGATCTTTTGAAATCTTTACATTTGATGATTCAGTGTTTAAAATCAGGCTTTAAAGAAGAAATCGACATTTGAAGCGTCAGTTTTAAAGGGTGCCCCCTGTTACCTTATTAGAAGTATAAAGTGATTTACTTTATGTACCACTTTAGCAGAAAAAGCAGGTAAGTAAGCTACAAATGGGAAATATGTGTTTATATTACAGTAGGTGCTTTATGCTAGTAACATATACTTCAGTGATTTAAAAACTTTTAATGGCTCTAGAGCGGACAGTGTTAAACCATTATCCAAGATGACTGCAATTTTCTGTACTGCATTTGTTTTTTCAGTTAGTATATCACGCTTTATCATGTACCATAGTCAATAAATTATACCCTGTATTAATCATAAACTAGCTTATGCCAGCAACTTGTAGATAAAGCCATCACCACCATCGATTTAGATTCTGAGCCACATCTCATTCCAGAATGAGCATATGCTCACATGCTATCAGAACAATCCTTAAAATCTATTCTGTAGACAGTCTTGTAATACACCATCAACAGAGCAGCCTACTTCATCTCCACTTCATTACCACACCTTATTTTCCCTACCTTATCTAATTCTTTTTGGGTCACTTTAATTTAGAATTAAGAACTCCCATTTGTACGTTACCCAAGTAACTCTGGCGTAACACAGAATTCTAATTTTTATTCAATATTAGAAATAAACAAGTCCAAAGTAACCTTTTTCCAGAATATTCTAGGTTTTTTTTTTTTTAAATATGTAAAACCAACAGGAGACAAACATTCCAGGGTACAATAAAAAGACTGAGATATGAAAAAAACAAAGTAGGTGGTTTTTTCATTGTCAAGTACTACTTTCCTACGTAAATTTAAAATCTGAGATTAAAAAAGGCATGCACGCTCGCGCGCGCGCACAGGCACGCGCGCGCACACACACACACACACACACACTACTCTCTCTCAACACAGGTATCGCTGCTTCAACCATGTTAAATCACGTACCAGGGTAATCGCAGTAGTGGATGCGACGTTTCTCCAAGTCCGGGTTACTCCTCCTATTGTATCTGACAGGCTGGATGCTTTGCGAGTTAACTGGCAGGGTGGCAGGTAAATTTGGATTGTGAATTGCCAGTTTAGAAGCAATTGTAGCAGCATAGGATGGAGGTGGGGTCAGATTCTGGAGCATCTCTGCTTGTCTATCTGGACTTCCCGGCTCTGAGCTTGGTGGTGACGGGGGAAAGTAAGTGGCCTGCTGTGGCAGAAACTGACTGGGCATGGTGTATGTGCAAGGGGGCATGCCCTGGAACTGTTTCATTGCAGTCTGCGGAACAGCAGAGGTGTGTGTGTTAAGGCCTGTCATGGCGGCTGACATAGAAACATTAAGAGTGTCCATTACTGCTGTCTGGTTTGTAGAACTGGGCATATCTAGATCCGGTGTATTCAGTAGCTGGTAGAGGTGGCCCTGCTGGGGAGGGACAGAAAGATGAAGATCTGGTGCAGGAAGTTCTTGTTTGATGAAAATATTGTTCACCTCTGGAGCTGCGGTCTGGTGGGAGCTGAATATACTGGTGAACTCAGGGAGGGCCTGGGTCGGGGCCGGAGGAGGGGCAGTCGTTTCACTCTGGTGGCTGAAAATGGTAACAGGTTCTGTCTTGATGTGGGTTACGCACGGTCTCTGCGATTTGTAGAGGCCAGTTCTCAGGTGAGTGATGTCAGGGAGGAAGACGTTCATGTTGATACTGTAAGGTAACCCTTCACTGTCAGTGAAGAACTGGTCTACGACTGAGGCACTGTCTCGTCTATACTTTTTATGCTCTGGAATTATAGAAACTGGAGGAAGCTGAGGTGTCAGATACTTCTCCATTTCACATCTTGTCTACAAAAGAAGAGATAAACAAACATGCATAATCCACCCAACTCATCATCTGGGTTAAGGACAAACTTCCTGAAAATTCCCAACAATACCTGCGAAAAATACTAGGGCAAACTCCTAAGTGTCGCTGATAAACCGATCATTTGTCAACTGTGTAATAACCTGGTTTACCGAAAGCCTTATGAAACTCTCTATAAGGTATATTTGGTAAACGGCTCCCACTATCAGCCCCCGACAAAAAGTGAAGAGAGACAAATCAAGAAAAAGCAGCAGCACACAGAAACATTCTTTTCCAATCAATAATACATATTCCTTTTAAATAATAAAAATTCCTTTCTAATAATAATAAAAATAAATCTAAATAAAGTTTAAGAACTCACGTACAAGCAGGATTCCCTGGCCCCATCACAGTTGAGTTTGCAACTTAAACACAGTATTGTAATACTGCCAAACCACCTCAATTCTGTTCATGCCACATTTATGTTAATATAAGTGTGTTTAAACAAACAAAAACCTAAGCAAACCAACCTTGAAAATATCATCAGAGTTGTTTTGTTTTGTTTTTGCCTGGACAGATATTGTTGAAACATACTCCTTGGCTGTTTCAGTGCCTTTTCTCATTTATAGGTCACTGGACAGTTAAATGCAACCGTCTTGGGCAAAACACAATATCCACTGAAAGAACTAAGCAACTTCACTTTCAACATTTGATCTAAATGTTGATTTTAATCAGCAGATTCTGTAATTGGTTAATATGATAATGAAATGTTCCTATTCATATCCCTATCTAAAACAGATCTTTAATTACCTAGGGGAAAATCACTCCCTTGGTAGAGTGGTGCTAAGGAGTCCGTGGGTGGGGAGAGGCTGCTGTATCCTTAGCAGAGTCATCAGCTAAACATTTATCATGTCCTCCTCAGTGGCCAATGCTACATTCCCCCTTACTCTGTAAAAAGCTCAATCATCCCTTATCCTTGTATCTCAAACCGAAAGAAAAGTGACAAACCTGAAATAACCAAATCTTTTCCAAGTGACGATTTTTTTTTTTTTTAGGACACAATCCAACTTGTAACTAATAGTCTCCCTCAGTCTTTTTACAGCTATCTTCTATTCTAGTGCAACATGAACTTCTATTTTAATCTTTGTCGAGTAAATTTTAAAAGAAAAACCCACTCCAACTAAATGGCTCATGAAACTATTAACCGTGGCATCGAAACTGGTGACTAGTAGTCATTTTTTTGCTACTAAATTTCAAAAGCGTTTCATATCGGACCTCCTCTATCATTCGGGGTGGATGCAGACACGGTTTCCCCGGTAAACACGATTTCAAAAATAAAGATTAACGCTCTAGTCATGTGAGTCACATCTCTGACAAATGCCACTGCCCTTTTACAGCACGACGAAACTCGCGGACCACCCGGACTAGGAGCTCAGGAGCAAATACGCCATAGACCAAGGGTTATTAAATGAAGCGTCTCGAAATAAACCGAACTAAACCCTTTCGTGCACTTCGCTCCCGTGGTGGTTAGTGGTTTCTGATTTTAGCTCTTCCAGCTGTTTGCATGTGGGTATGTTTCCAATTTTTTTTTTTTTTTTTTCCTTGGGACAGGCTAAAAGTCCCGGGAAGTTTTTTCTGGGCTATATGACTCCCTGCGTGGGCGAAAGAAACAGGCGGTTGCTCTAATTCGGCTGCCGGGCAAGTGTAAAAGCCAACTGCCAGCTTTCAACGCGGCTCCGGGAGGAAATTTACGCGCACACGAAGAAAACAACACCCCCGGTCTTTTTCGGTCTTTCTTTTTAAGGAAAAACAAACGCTCCAATACCACCTTAGCTTTCCTAACTCTCGTTTCCCGAAGGCAGCCCCAGATCGCGTCTAAAGCAAGCTGAAACGAGAGATACGAAACCAGCACCCCGAGGCGCCTCTCGCCAGCACCCCGATTTGCGTTTCCCCCCGAGACGACGTGGGGGAACCTCCAAGGGCAGAGCACTGCGGGGGCTGGAGAATAAGGTGAAAGACGGAATTTAAGTCAGGTTGGACGTGAGGTATCAAGTCCCATCCCCCCAAACTAAGAAAACACGATAAGGTGCGTTGTTAGCACCCACTTGCCTCTAACCTCTCCCGGACGCGTCTGACGAGATTCACCCGGGACCCCCGCTCTTCCGGTCCCCCTACTTTCTCCCTGCGGACTGCGGGTGCCCAAGCCAGAAGGGCAGGGCGGGGAGGGGCTGCCCACCCAGCTCCGGCTCCCGGAGCGCCCCGACGCACGCCCCAGCCTGGAGCGGCCCCTGTCGCCCGCGCGTCGCAGCGGCGGGACACGCCCGAGCTCTGGGAGGGGGGTGGAGGGAGGGGAGCGGCTCTTCCTACCTGGACCAGCTCCTCAGGGGGCAGCCGCGGGCCAGCGGCGGGCGGCGGCGCCGGCTGCGGCGGCTGCGGGGGCGCGGGCTGAGCCTGCGGGTGGTGGTGCGGGTGCTTCAGCTCCTCGCCGGGGAAGAGCGCCGCGTCGCGGGCCGGGTTCGCGGCGCCCAGCACGGGCTTGAGCTGCGCGAACACGGGCTCGTCCTGCGGGGCCGGCGGCTGGGGCACGGGTCCCAGGCGGGCGCTCATAGTCAGCACCCGCGTGGCCATTGGCACTCAGGGGGCGGCTCCGGGCGCGGGACGCGGGTCGGACGCGCTTCCACCTCGCCCACGCTGCTTCGGGCCGGCGAGCTCGGCGCGGGGCCGCGGGCGGAGAAGGGGAAGCTCCGGGTGGACCCCCTCAGCCAACAGCAGGCGCGGTTTTCGAAGGCGCGCACGAAAAGCAAAACTCTTCCGCTCCGACACGCGTAAACGCCAACGTCCTCCGGGCGGCCACTTTCTCCCGCCCCGCCCCACCGCGCTCTCTCACTCGCCGGAGCCCGCTCCCGCCACCGTCTGTCTCCGTGAGCGAGCTGTGAGCGCGCGTACCTGCCCCGCGACTACTGACACTTGACGCCCGCCTCTATTTTACCCAACTCCGAGTGGGCGTGGCTCACCAACCCGACTGGCAGCGCTGCGGCGAATCCCGAAGCCCTGAGGCCGGCCGGGCCTGAGTGGGCAGCCTATGAGAAGGGAGAAGTTCGCCCAGGCCCCGCCTTCGCCGGGCTAACCCGCCCTCTCCGGCCACGAGCTTTCGCGCGCAGGGCGGCCGCGCAGTTTGTACACAACTTCTCTGACAGATTGGGCTGACGGAGCCGGGGGCGGAGGAAAGGAGAGAAGCGGGTGGAATCTAGGAAGAGAGGGAATTAGGGTGGAGACGTGGAGGGAGATCTCTTCGGACTGTTCTCTGCCAGGATTAGGGAGAAAAAGAGTTTTGCACGTCTTAGGTGTTGTGCAAGGACCTGAAACTCAAAAGCTAAAATCCAGAAGGCAGCTAGGTGGGGGCGCCAAGGTTTTTAGAGACTTGTTTCACGAGTGTGTATTTTAAAATATACAAAATGTACTTTTCTTTAGCGGAAAACGAGGGGCGGTGTGATAAACAAATTTAAAAACAGCTCTCTTGTCTGTGTATCTTCAGCAGTGAAGATGTCCATTTAGCAAAGCAAATCCGGAATGTCGTGAATAAAAGGTTTAATGGTAAGATTTTTTTTTTGAAGTCCTTGATAATCAAGCTTGTTTTCCCCTACAGTATTTAAGTGCTTAGAAGAAGTTTCCACACACATTTCTAACTCATACGTGTATGGAGAGGAGGGGAGGGGGATGGGCCATATGAATTTTGAAGTTTTTAATATTTACACTTGTGATTGTAGCCGAAGCATGGAAGCTAATTTAAGCACGAACGACTGACTAGTTCAAATGTATTTACATAGAGATTACATCTTCGACTTGTTTTTGCTAGCACTGTATGTTCAAAAAAATGGAGTTTAATATTTACAAAACAGAAACGTAACACATTTACCTAACACTATGGCACCTTTTCCTACGAAAAGACAATCGCAGAAGCCAAACATTAGACGCGCAGCAGCTCTGAAAACTGGGAATCCAAATTTGTAGGAAAGTAATAGTCAAATATATTATCATCCATTAACTACATTATAATGGGAAGGTGAAGTTTTGCCAGCAATCACCTAAGGAAAACACTTCTCTAATCCTTAATGTTCTTGTATATGATTTTATCTGGCTTATTGAGAAGCCGGAACAATAAACTTCAATAAAAATGCCTGGTATATTACTACATATGTATATATGTTGACAGCACACTATACTATTAGACAATTTTACATATGCAACAGCCTACTCATCACTTCACAGTAAAACAGCTTTAAAAAATGAGCTCTTAGAAAAATGTTCACTTCAAAGAGGTGGATCTTTAAAAATATGGCTCTCATTTCAGTGTGTAGATTAAAAAAATAATATACACATGAAATATTAGAGGTATTTATTACTAGAGAACAAAATTATGCTGTAAATTTTTTTCTCCTTTTCATTTCCTTTTTGTTAATAAATGATTCATCTTTATAGCCGTGATCACTTCTTTCAGAGAGTGGTTGACGACTACTTTCATGTTACCAAAGTAGTATTTAATAAGTCTTTTTGCTAATTTTTTCCTAAGCAAACAGTCCCATGGTATCTACATTCACCTTTAAAAAGCTGTCCTGATTTTCTCTAAGATTGAACCCAAGCCTGTAATTAAATAACTTAAAAACAGATTATAGAATTGGTTTGGGATTTAATTTAAAAATTGAACTTCGACAGATTTTCAGTTATAATGCTGATAACATGATCAAACCTGAGTGTGATATAGATAAGTCTTAACGGAAGTTCTATATTCTTTTTAACTTAGGTTTAATACAATTTAGTATCTATTTATATTTTAATTTGCCTCTACACTCCTCTAGACCTTTTCTTTTGTCTTTATCAGAGCATCAGTGGCCTATTATTTCAACCTGTTTTCACTAAAATAAAATTCAGTTATTTTACTGGAAATGTTTCTATATTTCACACCATTTTTTAACATGCTTTCATTTACAAATGCTTTCCCAGTAGCTAAACAACATAAAACCCAACTATTTGATAAGTTTTTAATAAAATACTTGTCCAGTTCAGTTCTTTTTTTCACATTTCCATTTTTTTCTAATGAATAAAGATATGAACTTAGCTATGGCTGGGCTCTCGATACATATATGTTAGAAAAGCTGAATTCAATCGTTGTTGAATTTTTTTGTTCAAATATAGTAGCATTTATTTAAATTTCATTTCTGACATAAGGATTCATAAAACAGGACTGCCACTTTTAAGTAATGGTTTCTCTGAAATCCCAGGCTCTGCAATCTCACAGAAAATAACTAGCTTAGCACTGTACAATAGTACGGAAATTGGAAAGTAATCCTTTTCTGAGACATTTTGCCATGCGATTCTGAACATAGAAAGAACATGTTCAACCAAGCTTACTTGCTGTTAACACACATGCTACAGCTGCAAACCTGATTCACCGACTTAACAAAAAGGGTTAAAACCTGATAAATATTTTTCAAATGTTCCAGGTTCTATGTTGGCATGATGCCAGACAGTGTGAATGGACAGATCCTCAATTACTTTGAACTTTCTAGTTCTTTGCATTCCTTCCTGCTTAGTAGTGCTGTACCATTAGGGAAGATAGGAGAAAACAAAAAACAAATGTCAGGTTTCAGAAATCAATTAGTGGCCTGGCAGTGGTATGTTAACTGAACTGTGCCAAAACAGAGAATTCTGAGGGAAAGAAATAAAGTTGAGTAGTCAAGTTAGGTAGGAGGGTAAGCGTAGAAGCAGTGTGCATGCTTAAGCCCTTAGTCACTGGGCAACACAGATTTAGTCTTAGAATAAACCATAAGTGTCACTATCTTTACGGGAATAAATACGCCTGAATGTGTGGGGGCTGAACAGGCATTCAGTGATGGGGGGTGGGGGCAGGGAGGAGGCTTAGAGGCCATGGGAAAAAAAAAAATGGATAAATAGCTTCTGAATGATGAGATGAGAGAAATATGAAGCTATCACTCGGGCAATGTTCACAGGAAGACACGGCAAAAGAAGTATCCGTATTCAGTTGTTCGGCCAAACTGTCAGGGACAGCTTGAAATTAAGACAGTTTAGACAACATTTTATTCACTTTGGAAAATTTTCATGGAATATTCCATTTCTGTAAAGTCAGAATCAAATTACCGAGTGATATCGGACTACAGAAAAAGCACAAGAATGAGTAAAAATAATTTTTTATAAGGGAGTACACTCTTCTCTAGGGTAGCAACATTATTCCATTTAAAGTGACTTTCTTGGTATTAACTGATTGCCTACCTAGTGTTAGAATTTGTATCAACAGAAATATGAAGGACATAATTATTGTCCTCTAAAACATTTCACATTTTAAATTGTTTAACTTTCTCATTAATGGCAACTGCTTTCAGTCACACTTCAAATTAAAAAAAAAAAAGTCATTGAGAACAGAACACAATAAAGAGGCTTCCACTGAGATTAGCCAAAATTCAAACCATTTTGACACAAAGGTTAATAAACATAAGAAAAGATTTCATCCCTTTTGGTTGAAAAAATATGTAATTTAAATAGGACTAATATACCTCTTTCTTGTATAATAAAATGCTGCCTTAGAAAAAAATTAATACTCTATTTTTGTGCTAGCTCCCACCCCGGTTAAGAAATTAAATTTTATATTAAGTTTGGATTTAAATGTGTTCTTCATAAAATATCTCCTAAAAGTCTCCATGTGCACTTAATTCCTAAATGTACTATAATTTATCTAACTTATTTTTAAAACTCTAGCAATAGACCAAAAAAACCCCAGAATTTTACCTTGTGGGGAGGACTGGGAGAGCTTTTTCCACCTTCTTAGTATAAGAAGCAGACAAAATGACATAAATATAAATGCCTTGAACCAAGTTATAGGCCAGGCATACTGTAGCTTAAACTGTACAGCATTTGAATTCCGACTCTAAACATGATAGGAAAGGTCAGAGAAAAATCCTGAACTGAAGCAGTTATACCAAACAATCTTTTAGAACACTAAGGAGGTCACATCACGAGGCCTCATCATCATCACAATGAGCGGTGTTTTGAACCAATTGCTGTTCATGTGATGACAAAAGCACTAATGGTCCTAGGGTGTGGGTCACTGGGAATGCTCAAGGAGACTGCACAGGGGTCAAGAGGGAAGACTCTTTGGGAGGTTAATTTGTAAATGAAATGTGTAAAAGTAGTGCTAAGACCAACACTGCCCATTCCTTCCTTAACTTCTATCCCTGATGATGGTTGTGAAAACGTGTAACTTTTGAGTATGAAAGTTTGACAATAAGTATGAAGAAGGCTAAAAATGAAATAAGCTTGGGACTCCCGGCTGGTTCAATCAATAGACCACGTGACCCTTAATCTCGGGGTCGTGAGTTCAAGACCGACACTGGGCATAGAAATTATTTTTAAAATATACAAAATAAAAAGATTTGTAAAATGGAAAGAACCTTTAACATGATAGGTAATTCCCCCTCAAGAAAATGT
>NW_022631113.1:53911-143984 GCF_010015895.1 Lontra canadensis
TATATATATATATATATATATATATATATATATATATATATATAAGATCAAATAAAATTGGAAATATCCCAAGTGACCAACAACAGAACAACAATGTATCTGTACAATGGCTGTAGTTCTGCCATCAGAAATCATATTATTTAAAAATTTTAGTCACATGATATATCAAGTAAAGGTAAGAGATTTTATAAACACACACATAAAGACAAAAAAGATAATACAAAATATGTTTTTGGCAGCTACAATGAGATGGTCAAAGGGTTGGTAGTTTCTCATTGTTTTTCAATATTTTCTAAATTTTCCACAATTCCACGTGTTCTATTCATAATAAGAATAAAATGGCTTCTTTTCTTTTTTTAGATTTTATTTTTTTATTTGACAGAAAGAGAGAGAGCACAAGTAGGCAGAGGGAAAGGGAGAAGCAGGCTCCCCGCTGAGCAGGGAGCCATATGTGGGACTCCATATCAGGACCCTGAGATCACAACCTGAGCCGAAGGAAGATACTTAACTGACTGAGCCACCAGGTGCCCCAGAAAAAATCTTTTCAGTAGAAATGGAAGTAAATGTTGCCTTTACACAGTTAAGTGTTCATTGGGACTGACTGCAGGTAATGACCAAGATTTTCCATTTGAGGGGTTCCTGGCTGTCTCTGTTGATAGAGCACGTGACTCTTGATCTCGGGTTGTGAGTTCAAGTGCCACGTTGGGGGTAGAGATAACTTTAAAAAATTTTTTTTAATTTTAAAAAGAAGTGATTTTCGATTTGAAAGCAACAAGTAAAGCCACAACTTGCAATCGCCCTGTGCTGCGAAGACATGTAAGCTTTCTTAACCAAACTTCTAGATTTTCCCAAGATTCACTGTAGAACAACAAGCTGAAGGGAGATTACAAAGTTTGAACTTGGAAAGGGACAACCTGGTGAATGTTTGAAATATAAATATACATAAATATAAATATATTTTATTTCCTAAGTGATCAGTAAAACTTCTACAGTGATTTTTATTCAGTTATTTTGGGTATCCCATTCTATTTTCTTGCTTTGTTTTCCTCTATTAAAGCTTATTTACTGTGTTTTCACAAAATGCTTAGACTCTTAAATCTAGATAAAATTTATAGGCATCTTTATTTATATATATTTTTAAAGATTTTATTTATTTGACAGAGAGAGAGATCAGAAGTAGGCAGAGAGGCAGGCAGAAAGAGAGGGGGAAGCAGGCTCCCTTCTGAGCAGAGAGCCCGATGCGGGGCTCGATCCCAGGACCCTGAGATCATGACCTGAGCGGAAGGCAGAGGCTTAACCCACTGAGCCACCCAGGCACCCCTATAGGCATCTTTAAAGAGCTGTTTGTATTTTTTTTTTAATTCTAAAATATTCATATAGGAGATATAGAATGAAATAGTTTCTAATGAGATGTTTATACCCCCTTCTGCCTTGTTCCTCTTCCTGGCACCCAAAGTTGTTCAAAAGTAATTCCCAAGGGGTGCCTGGGTGGCTCAGTTGGTTTAGTGTTGAATTCTTGTTTTCCTTTCAGGTTGTAATCTCAGTCAGGGTCCCGGGATCAAGCCCCATGGTGTCAGACTCTGTGCTCAGTGGACAGTCTGTGGGAGATTCTTTCCTCTTCTCTCTTTCCCTCCCTGTGATTGCCCGTGCTCTCTCTCTCTCTCAAATAAATAAATAAATCTTAAAAAATAAAAAAGTGGGGTGCCTGAGTGGCTCAGTTGTTAAGCGTCTACCTCCGTCTCAGGTCATGAGCTCAGAGTCCCAGGATGGAGCCCCCGATGGAGGCCTACATTGGGCTCCCTGCTCAGCAGGAAGCCTGCTTTTCTCTCTCTGACTCCCCCTGCTTGTTTTCCCTCTCTCACTGTGTCTGTCTCTGTCAAATAAATAAATAAAATTTTTTTAAAAATAAAAAAGTAATTTCCAAACTTGCTTACTGGGAATTGAAAATTAATGCTGGGGGAGGGTGGTGTTGGTTGGGAGGGGTGTGGTGTTGGTGGTCTAGGAACTTGATTTTTTTTTTTTTTTAAGATCTTTATTTGTTTATTTGAAAGAGAAAGTATGAGCAGGGGAGAGGCAGAGGGAGAAGTAGGCTCCCCACTGAGCAGGGAGCCCAACTCAGGGCTCTATCCCAGGACCCTGGTATCACAACCTGAGCCAAAGGCAGAAACTAAATCTACTTATCTCCCCAGGTGCCCCTAGGAACTTGATATTTAAAATATTTTCTATAAACTATTCATCAGAGAGCTGATTTCTGAATTAAGGGCCCCCTTTGCCTCCTCACCTCCTGATCATGATTATCAACCCACATGTTAAACACACACACACACACACACACACACACACACCAGTCCCTATTCTCAGTAATCCTGCACATTGGTGCCTGCAAATTATCAAACACACTCCATGTGCTGAGTGCTAGTATAGGCCTTGGATCCAGGAAGATGAATTAGACACGATCCTTGCCCTCAGCATCATCTGAAAGGTAACCCTTCCTCCTCAAATGTTTCATTGCTTCCACAGTCAGTAGATTGGAGTCGAAACTCTTCTGAGTGGGACTTTGAGCTGGAGCCCAGCGGATCTTTCCTCCCTCAAATCCCACTATGCCCTCCTGCCTCTTCTCCCAGGAAACTTAGGTTCTAACCATGGGGCTATTTGTCATTTCCCAAATATCGCTGCTGTTCCCTCCATCTATAATGTCTTTCTTTGACCAAAAAGCCGTATTATCACAAGCCCAATTAAAATCCTGCCTCTCTTCCAATGTCACTCTGTATGTTCCAGTAAGAATCACCCTCTTTTGGGGCACTTGCCTGGCTTAGTCGATGGAACATGTGACTCTTGATCTTGGAGTTGTGAGTTTGAGTCCTGCATTGAGATTACTTAAAATTAAAATCCTAAAAAAAAGAATTACCCTCTTTTGGTTTCTGCCCCTTCCATTAGCATTGTTTCTCCAGTAAAGCATTTCTTACTATCTGCCTTGCCTCTGTCTCTACCAGCAAATCACATGTTCCTATATAACCCTAATGGTCGTATCTTTGAATTCCTTATGACATCTCCTAGCACAGTGTCCCATACAAAATAGGCAACTGATGTTTGGTGAACTCAATTTTGTTCATTATATACACAAAAGGTAAAATTAAGAATAAAAGTTTGATAGAAGGCCTTCTAAAAAGGTAGAAGAAATAAGAGAAACAGCACCATTTATAACATTTACAACCAATATCGTATTAATTGATTCAGGCAAGAATTAATGAAAGCTAAAATAATTGGGCAAAATTCTGATGAGCAATAAGATACTTACATAGTCATAAAGTATTTCCTCATGGATAAGGTATTAATTACCACGGGAAAAGTGGTAACTTACCATAATAGAAAAACTTGACGGATACTACCCTAAGCAAAGATCAAAATTAACATCATCAGGGGTTTCTGGCTAGCTCAAACAGTAGAACAGGAAACTCTTAAAATCACAGTAGTTAGTTTAAGCCTCACACTCGGGGTAGAGGTTACCTTAAAAAAAAAAAATTAAATCGTCATTAATGGGACAAACTGACTTTGTGTCCCTCCTGATGTGATGAACTGAGAAGGATGAAACATTACTTACCTTGTATTCCTACCAAAAATTCATACCCTGAATCCAACCAGGAAGAAAGATCAGACAAATTCAGATTTAGGAACTTTCTACAAACCCACCCTACTGTACTCTTCCAAAATATAAATATCATGAAAGATCAAAGAAAGGCTCAGCAACAGTTTTTTTTTTTTTTTTTTTTTAAGATGTCTATAATCCTGTTTGATCAGATGTGGTGGGGGGAGACTGTTATAGGGAACATTATTGGGGGTAATTAGCAAAATTTGAGTATGGAGAATGGTACATTCTAAACTTTATAACATAACTCTATCTAAGAGAATGTCTTTGGGGCACTGGGTGGCTCAGTCAGTGGAGCATGCAATTTCTGATCTCAGGGTTGGAAGTATGAGCCCCACACTGGGTACAGAGATTACTTAAAAATAAAATCTTTAAAAAGGGTAAAGAATATCCTTGTTCTTAGAACATGCACCCTAAATATTTATGGATAAAAGGTCAAGATGTGGGGCACCTGGGTGGCTCAGTCGTTAAGCTTCTGCCTTCCATTCAGGTCATGATCCCAGAACCCTGGGATTGAGTCCCACATCTGGCTCCTTGCTCCTTGGGAAGCCAGATTCTCCTTCTCCCACTCCCTCTGCTGTATTCCCTCTCTCGCTGTGTCTCTCTCTGTCAAATAAATAAATAAAATCTTAAAAAAAAAAAAAAGTCAAGATGTTTGCAACTAACAGTTGAATTTACCAAGCCCCCTCCATAAAAGTGTGTGTGTGTGTGTGTGTGTGTGTGTGTGTGTGTGTGTGTAGGGGGTAGGGAGAGAAACAGAGAGCAGATGTGGCAAAATGGTGATTGGCGTATCTGGGTAAAAGGTATACGGCTATTCTTTGTTTATTTTTGCAACTTTTTATGTAATTTTGAAAGGATTTTGAAATTAAAGAAAAACAAAAGTTTGGGAACTATTTGATTTACTTCAAAAGATAAGATTCTACTTTCTGGAACTGTTTTTCACAGACTTGTATTTGTAGCAATCTTAGAGTTAAATCCAAGCCAACTCTTCACAAACCCAAAAGTAACTCCATCTTAGTTAAATCACATCCCTCCCCTCAGCCTTCACGGACCTAGCATTTCTGTCATGATGGCTCTGATGTCCTGGGTATCATCACCATCACTGCACTTGTTAAATTTGCTTTCATTATATTCCATGCTGCATTCATATTTGTTTCCCCAGTCTGGTCTCTGCCAAGTAGAGCCATAAAAAAAATGGTATGACTGAATGAAGAACACACACACACACACACACACACACACACACACGGTAAGCACTGGGTGAAGTTATGAATCAAAGACTGACCTTGAGTTAATAATGGTTGAAGCAATGAAATATCAATCTTTTTTTCATGTTGTTTAGATTTGGTTTTGCCTTTTTATCTTGAAAAACAAAAAAATAGACCCCAAAACTGCTGTGAAGTCAGGGTTCCGCTTCAGTGGGCCCATGTTACATCCCAATAAGTGCTGTGATTGTGTTTGAGAAGACAGATGTCAGATAGTATGAAATAAAGACCTATATATCAGGGAATTAGTTGGACTTCGGAGATGTGTCTTTCAAATTTGAAAACTACTAGATTCTTCTTTGTGCCACCAGGGAATTTTGAGAAAATCAGATCCTTAATATTGTTCACAGCTTTATTTTTGAGGGTTTTTTTTTGTTGTTGTTGTTGTTATTTATACTTTCTTTTTTGTTGTTGTTTTTTATATTTTTGAGGTTTTAATTGATTTTTTTTTTAAGATTTTCTTTCTTTATTTGGCAGAGAGAGACACAGTGAGAGGGGGAACACAAGCAGGGCGGGGGGGAGAGGGAGAAACAGGCTTCCTGCTGAGCAGAGATCCCGGTGAGGGGCTCGATCCCAGCACCCGGGGATCATGACCTGAGCCAAAGGCACGCACTTAACAACTGAGCCACCAAGGTGCCCCTATATTTGAGGTTTTAAATCTAGACTTTAAGAGCAGATGTAACCTAATGACAAATTGTAACAAAAGACCAATCACACAAAGAAAATGAAGAAATGGGTAGGCAAATTGCCCATAGTGTGTATGTATAGTGAGTAGGGGGCAGATTCAGTATTTCCTTATAAAAAATTTTTTAAAGCAGCCAACAAATATTTACTAGATTCCTACTATGTGTAAAACATGGAAAATGATGGTAAAAGCAAGGTCGTTTAGTGGAATAGCTTCCCAATAGCTTCCCACCTGGTTGAAGTTACAAAAGATGCACGCACAAAATAAATTCCTCGTGTGTGAATGAACGGTCAACAAGGAGAAAGGAGATCACCGTGGAAACTGATTCGTGGATTGTCCCTTAAAGAAAAGACAAGATTTGACAAAACAGCAGCTAGAAGCAAAGGGGAGGGAATTCTAGGCGAGAATTGGCATGACACTAAGGGTCTAAATCACAAGTTGCGTAGACCGGTGAGAACAGAGGGCACATGGATTCATCAAATCCAGTTTCTACATGCTGTATAAAGAATTTATGTAATACAAAAAAAGAAGAAGAAGAAGAAGAAGAAGAAGAAGAAGAAGAAGAAGAAGAAGAAGAAGAAGAAGAAGAAGAAGAAGGAGAAGAAGGAGAGGAAGAAGAAGAATTTATGTAATACAGTGTAGGAGAATGTCTAACACAATGGAGAGTCTCATGAATCAATGTGACCATAATATTAAAAGACAAGTGACCCCTCAACTTCCAACCACCCAAAATGGTAAGTGACTATCTGGGAGAAAATGTTTGCAACAAAGGATTCATATCCACTGTCATAAAAGAGATCTTGAAAAATCTGTAAGGCAAAGAGAACCCAAAAGAAAATTAGGCGACCATGGTAAATAGCAATTTACAGAAGAAGATATACCCATGGCTGACAAACATATGAAGAGAGTCTCCACCTCAGTACTTTGGAGAAATGCTAACCAAAACAGCAATGGAGGGGCACCTGGGTGGTTCAGTGGGTTAAAGCCTCTGCCTTGGGCTCAGGTTATGATCCTAGGGTCCTGGGATGGAGCCCTGCTTGGGCTCTCTGCTCAGTCGGGAGACTGCTTCCTCCTCTCTCTGCCTGCCTCTCTGCCTATGTGTGATCTCTGTCTGTCAAATAAATAAATAAATAAATCTTAAAAAAAAAACAAAAAACAGCAATGGAATACCATCTTTGCTCAACCAATGTACAGAAATGATTCAGTGAGACTGGAGGGAAACTGGAAGTCTCATAATGTTAGTAAAAATATAATTTTGTATGATTTTGTATGTTTATCTGTACAGAGGGCACTCTAGAGTATCTAATGAAAAGGTACAATTTTCATATGCTTTGAAATTCTGCTTTTAGGAATTCATTCCTCAAAATCGCTTAAATGCACAAAGATAGATAAACACATCACAATGTTTATTGAAGCATTATTTGTAATGAGAAAAAATTCTCCACCATTTAAATATTAAACAATAAGCACCATAATGATTAAGTAAATTCTAGTATATTCACATCATGGAATCCTATCCAGCAATTTTAACAAACCAAGTAACTATATCTGTAGTGACATGAAAAGATTTCTAAAGGCGCGACAATTTTTAAAAATGTCAGTGGTTCATGCTATTTCATGGCGCCATTTACATAAATAATTTATATGAAATATACATTATCTAAAATGTCTAACATGGGGTGCCTAGGTGGCTTAGTTGGTTAAGGATCAGATTCTTGATCTCAGCTCAGGTCCTGATCTCAGGGTCATGTGTTCAAGCCCGACACTGGGCTCCATGCTGAGTGTGGAGCCTACCTAAAAATAAAAAAATTAAAAAAAAAAATGACTAACACAAAATTATCAATAGTTTTCCTCTGGGGAGAGGCAAGAGATTGGGGGTTATGGATGGCAGGGAGAGAGGCTGCTACCCATGTCCTGACAGCAATTAAGACATCAGTATTGCCGTCTTGGAATGGACATTATTGACAATTCCATGAATAAAGTAGCCTACCTTCATGAATGTCCTAAAACTAGGGAAATAAGCCCGGATTCATGGAATTTATTGGCCTGAAAAGAATCAGAGGATTTATCTATCTCAAAAAAACAATTTTGGGGGACCTGGATGGCTTAATCAGTGAAGGGTCTGCTTTAGGCTCCGGTCATGATCCCAAGGTCCTGGGACAGAGTTCCGCATCTGGCTCCCTGCTCAGCGGGGGGCCTGCCCCTCCTCCCACTTGTTCTCCTGTTCTCTCTCTCTCTTTCCTCTCATGCACACTCTTTCTCTCAAATAAATAAATAAATAAAATCTTTTTTAAAAAAATCTTTCAATTTAGAAGAAATGAAAAATCTATTATTAAATAAACATTTACTGAGTGACACGAATTCTGCTAATGAGCACTGGGAATCCAAAGGGGACCAAAAGCATTACTAAATGTTAACAATAAAATACTATAAAAACCCAGAAGATAAAGTATTACCTGTGCCAGCTAATCAAGGAAGGCTTCCCAGAGGAAGAGACCTATGAGAAGGGCTCTGAAGAATTTGAAGTCAGTTTTTTGATGCAAGACCAGTAATCTTCCACAGCATGACCCTCAGGCTTCTATGCTAGGAACATAGAAAGTAAGAAGTAATTAAAAATAATTTCATATTTCTAAAGGGAAGTCATTCATAAAAAGAGAGGCCTTGTGTCTACCTAATTAAAAATATGTATTTGAGGGACACCTGGGTGGCTCAGTCAGTTGGGCCGCTGCCTTCGGCTCAGGTCATGATCCCAGGGTCCTGGGACTGAGCCCTGCATCGTGCTCCTGGCTCAGCAGGGAGCGTGCTTCTCTCTCCGCCTTTGCCTGCCGCTCTGCCTGCTTGTGTGCTCTCTCTCTCTCTCTCTCTGACAAATAAATAAATAAATAAATAAAATCTTTAAAAAACAGATGTATTTGAGTGACCCCTGGCTGGCTCAGTTGGAAGAGCACGTGACGCTTGATCTTGGGGTCTTGAATTGGTCTGGGTGTAGTAATTACTTTAAAAAAATCTTTAAAAAAGAGAAAAAAAAAAACCCTATATCTATGTCTGCCTATTTGTATGAAACTAAGTGTAGTTTCTCAATATAACATATATAAATATATATATGTATATACATGCAAAATATATATACACATATATACTGCAAGATACAATGCTATCTGGAAGTAGCTCCTGAAAAGATGTCAACAGAATCATCAGTATCATGCTTGCTAAGAGTCTTTTGCTAAGTCAGTTTAGGGGATCAAATCCTTTCAATTTTCCTGCTTAATCACTTTAGGTTGATAACATCCCTGGAAAATCTCTCTTTCTCTCTCATTACAGGTACCCGTTTATCTATAATGACTTTTGCCCCCACAGAGCATCCTGTTATGCTTTTCCTTGTTTATTATTTACTATTTATATTATTATTTACTATTTATTTGGTGAGCTGGTCAAATGTGTTTAATTTTATGCCTCTAGTAATACGCCATCATTGGAATTACTGGGTGGCTTTTGGGGGCATTTATGAAAAGTAAGTAGGGAAGCACTGTGTCAGCTGTGTGACATTCGATCTACATAGTCTGTCCTGACATGTCCTCAAGCACATACGTGGCACTCTTATGGGACACTAAGCCGCAGCCCCAGACGTTTAACTAAGGAGGCAAGCCGCCTCTCAGGAGTTCATGTTTTGCAAAGAAACAGCCATAATACATTTTTATGATAGCTTGGTAAATCTCTTAAAGAAAAGGGAGAGGTTTATGGCAGAAACGGTGATAAAGCTTTAATGACATGTGTGTGGTTAACTCTGTTTCAGCCATTCAAGTTAACTTCTACCTATATTTATGGGCTCCATTGCATAACATATGAAGTTTGCAGGAAGTACCCGGAAGATAAGGTTACATAGACCAGTTATTTAAGTTTGAAAGCAAACCACAGCTCCTGCTGGGAAACTAGTTTATAGACAATTTTGTAACACAAGTGAATACGTCATTCATTTTCTTTTAATTTTTTCCTTATCTTATAGTTAACAGCAGGCGATTAATCATTGTTTGAATGGGCAGCATCGTGAGTTAACCCAAGAAAGCAGCTTCAGGGATTGATTAGCTGAAAAGTTAGCAAATTATATTATAAACATGAAGATAAACATTTGATGAGTTTCAAACCACCCCAAGCAAAGGGATGATTTGCTCTTATCGTGATGTCCTACTAGACCATGGTTTCCTTCATGAGCTGCATTCAGTAATGAGAACATTTCTACTGACAAATATGACTTGATCAATAGACCTTGCATTTGCCACAAGAAATGACCTTTGTGGTTAATGTATAACTAATTATTGTTCTTCCTCTGCAGTAGCCTACATTTTACAGTACAGAGATAGGCTGTGTACGCTAAGCACGGTAAAACACTAAAACATGTCAAATGCTAGTTGTACACCTTCCTAGTGGGATTATGTGTGGCACTGTATGACGCCAGTGATACATTTGTGCTCTGCTCACCTAGCATTTCAGTCCTTGCTGAATGCAATCCAACTTTCGCCATAATATTTAGACACTTAGAAAAATCAAGGATGTTCTTCTTACACATTAGGGCGGGGGCGGGGGAGAGACCTCTAATGGTGACAACGGAGGTGTTGAATGATAATGTGTGTAGGAAAGAAACTACTCCATTCTAACGAAAGCAAATTACCCTGAAATCTTTGTTGTGGAAAATTAAAACTAATGACCTGTTCGCGTTGTAATGCAGAATCGCCTATAACCGTATTTCCCAGTGTGAGATGCAGTTTATTTTCAAACGTAAATAACTTGTCCATTCAATAATTTGCTTTTCCCCATTACTGCGAGAGAGCCATTTACAACAGCCACCTTCCTATTCCATTAATTGTCAACGCCAATCCAAAGGAGTTCCATTCTTTTCCCTCTGATAATTTTAATAGATGAAACGATTTGAAAAAAAAAAAAAAAGCGTTCCTGTTTCTGAGGCTCTACCTTTGAAATAGATGTAAATAAAATGTGCCACCTTATTAAGTTTGAAATGGCCTGGTACCTGTTTTTCCTTGACCTTGTAGGGGTTTTCGGTGACAAGTGAATTAACCAGGAGAGGGAGGTTCCTTGAGGGGGGCCAGTAACACTCTATTGTGTGGGCTTGCACCTAGCAAAGCATTTAGATTAGGCTGCGGAGGGAACAAAGCGAGGTATACCCTCTCCAGCTTCGGGTAAACAAGATTATTGTCCCCCATCCCTGCTGCTTGGAATGAATGCAATGCTGCAAAGCTAATTGTTGTCATAATTAGGAAACACACACACACACACACACACACACACACACACACACACAACTTGGAATGTGCTAATTCAATATGGCTTAGACTTCAGAGATAGTCCTCCTGTATACCGGTGTGATTGGCCCTATTCATAGTTTTTAAATGTAAGTTTAAATGTTATCACGATCCTGGAAAAAAATCCTCCAAGTGGGAAGGAGCCTCTGGCATCAGGTGTTAAGTGCTTCACGGTCTCGAGCAGTCCAGCCAGGTGAGGAGAAAATCCCATCTGGGAGTATAATACGATGTAAGATCACACGCACAAATCGGTGGAAAGGTTCTCTTCTTAGACCAGGCCTTGCTTGGCACACAGGCTTTGCCTCACACCATTTCATCAAATACGCAACTTTCAAACCACCTCCCCATAAGGAGATTTCATTTTGCTGTTGAGAAATCCTTCCTCCTATCTAGCTAAATCGCCCGATCCGCATTGTAGCAATCCCATTTCTTCACATCTTCAGCAACATCTAACATTCTATATTAACATGTGTTTTCGTCCAACAACAACAAAATTAAAATGGAACAACTTAAAAAGAAAAAAAAAAAAGTATTTCCTTCTCTCCATAATGCACTCATATATTGTGATGGGAATCATTTAGTTGGTCTCAAATGAAAATGAAACATTTTAGGACTCAAACATTAAGTGGTGGATTCCCGTGGGGGTACGTCTTAAATGTAAAGACTGGAGAGGACAGACTTCTGAGCTCCCAGCAAAATTATGATTAACAGGTTAGCCGGTACATCTCAGTCAAGGCCTTACATTTTGTTGCTTGCTTTATAGGGAAAAGAGGACATTTTAAAGATTTAGATCTTGCTCTTCAATAAGGTAACTATTTTGACCGATGTGCACATTAATCAAAACACTAATAATTATAGCTTTTTACTGCTTGGCCTAGAAGAATTTTTCTACTGTAATTAGATTTGAAGGGGAACTAGAGCAGACCGTCAGTAAAATGCTGTCACAAATTCCCTCCAAAACTGATTGCCTGTAATTAAGGTGCATTTACAGATCTGATATTCCTTAAAAGAATCATTAACATTACAAAGACCAATTATTCATGGTCAAACAAAGGAGATTCAGATTCTCTGATCAAAGCGGTAATCTCTTTACAATTGTTATTTTTGAAGTATCTTCAAACAGAACAAACACACATCGACTATGTAAACAGGGATAGCTGTGGGCTAATCTGCTGTTTCCAGGATCCCATGGTTTTCCCACAAGGCTCAAATTCGGTTGGGTATATACCTCGCTTTCCATGCTGAGGAACAGTAACTTTTTACGAGGGAAAATTCCAAATATTGTTTTGAGAATTGAAACCGTCCTAGTGTCAAGGTCATCGGACATTGTTAATGTCACCTTGTTCATTTTTCAAAGTTGCTTGCTTGGAGCACGTCAACAAGCTCGTTAAATGATCAAAGGCAGAGAAACAAAGACACTCATGGAGTGCAAGAGAACTGACTTCGGTGTGAGAAAATCTTAATTTGCATCTGGCCCCTTCTCTTGCTGTATGGCATTGGAGTCAATTCCCTTAACCACTCCAGACCTTTCCCTGTAAACGAAAAAGACGGGTCCCAGCACAAGTTTAACCTTGTTGGTTGTGAAGGCCAAAAGATCCCTCAGGCAGGAGGAAGCTTTCGGTAAACCTTAAAGCACTTCCAAAGACAAGCATGTTACTTGAAATAAGAATATATGTTTTGGGGCAGCTGGGTGGCTCAGTTGGCTAAGCAACTGCCTTCAGCTCAGGTTGTGATTCTGGAGTCCTAGGGTTGAGTCCCATATCGGGCTCCCTGCTCAGCGGGGAATCTGCTTCTTCCTCTGACCCTCCCCCGTCTCATGCTCTTTCTCATTCTCTTTCAAATAAATAAATCTTTAAAATATATATATATATGTTTTGAAATCTCGTTGTATTTTTGGATTGACATCCTTGGAGTCCCAAAGAGTAAAAATTTTAAAAAGACAAAAACAAAAACAAAAAAACCCTAACACTTATGACACTTCAAGCCAAATGTGCTTCATGAAACTCTAGCTCTGCGGTTCAAGAGAGTTAGAGGGAGTTCTTCTCTAAAGGGCTCCTTAGAACCCTTAGAATCTCGGACAGAATCTCCGTAGTACGAGACACAAGACGTCTGCCAAACATTTGACAGAACTGCTTTCTCCTCGGGCTGTTGGAGGGACGAGTGCTCCTTTGAAAACACTTTGAGAATTATTGCCTTCTGGTGTGCTGCTGATTTAGTTGGGTGGGGAGTGCTTAGATGCTCAAGCAAATCTACTTTTCAGTCTCAGCAGAGTGTCCTAAAATAAATCACAGCAGAAGGAGTTTGCAACAATCTGCCACTTTGAGACCGTAGAGTTAGCAGTTCCCCCGTTTATAACCTGAGCGACTTTAGGTAGTTTTGGAAAGCTCTCCATGTCTTACTAGTTTCATCTGTAAGATAGAGGTAATATTTACTGCATTAAGTTGTGGTCCAAATCAAATAAATCCCTTTAAGAAATGATAAATGGTAGGTTCAATGTTCTCATTCTTTTCTTCAGAAATGTCTAAGTTAAAAGAGTGACCTTCTCTAGGTCACATAGCAACTCAGTGACATTGTTAGAAAGGGACCAGAAGTTTAGATACTACTGTCGTTTGGATTCACCTCTGTTGAAATTCTAGAATCATTTATTAAAGAGGTGACTTGTAAGAAGAAAAGGAATGGTCACTAGGGACCAATATTATTTCAATATAAACAAGTTGGACCCACGTACGAGGAGCATTTTTTCTTTGGCAGTGGTGTTATTAGATTCATAGCCAGGGGTGGAATGCCAGAGGCAGGAGAAAAAAATATCTTTAGTTGTTCTTGTGGATAAGATGGTTATATGTAAAGCAGCCCAGAGTCCAGCAAGATTTATTTATAGGTATTTGAAAAAACTGTACCCAGAGAGTGACTTATTTCAACCTGGAAGGAAATGTTAGCATTTATCACAGGGTTCTCTCTTGGAACATTTTAATCAATGATTTGGAAAAAAACAGGGGAGTCACACAAGATCTCAGTTGGGAGCAAAAGCTTATACATTGGATGGCAAAATCAGGAATCAGGAAAGTTCCAATAGGCTAGAATGATGAGTAGAAATGGAAAATTACACTTAATACAGAAAGAAAGACTTTTAAACAATGTTTATTCTTCCAATCCATGAGCATGGAACGCTTTTCCATCTTTTTGTGTCTTCTTCGATTTCTTTCATGAGTGTTCTGTAGTTCCTTGAGTACAGTTCATTTACCTCTTTGGCCAGGTTTGTTCCCAGATATCTTATGGTTCTTGGTGCTATAGTAAATGGAATCGATTCTCTAATTTCCCTTTCTATATTTCCATTGTTAGTGTATAAAAAGCAACTGATTTCTGTACATTGATTTTTGTATTCTGTCACATTACTGAATTGCTGTAGGAGTTCTAGGTTGGGGGTGGAGTCTTTTGGGTTTTCCATATAAAGACTTCTCTTAGGTTCTGAAAATTCAATTTGGGAATGCATCCCAGCTCTCTCACTTATATAAGTCCTGTGAATCTGTTTCCCCATCTCTAAAATGCAGATAATAACTACCTCATGAGTAGGGAGAGTTACATAATACAAAGGGCCCACTTAAGGAGACTTCCCATACAGATCCTGACACATACAGGTCAGGTTGACAAGTATTAGCCCTAGTAGTAGCATCAATCATGACTAATACTACTAGTAATAGTCAAAAAGGTTATGCAGAAAGAGGTTTAGGGGTTTTAACTGACTACAGGTTCAAGAGTAGTGTATATATACTTTGATGAGGATGACAATTATTTAGGTAAGTTCTAAGTAGTTCTAGAACCCCATATTTAGAGACCCAAGGGCAAATGAGAATGCCTCTGTGTAAATGGGGCTGGATGATAAAGAGTTGAGAAATCAAATCACATGAAAAGCAAATGACTTTGCGACATACCTTCGGTAAATTCCTTAAAAACGACAACAAAAACGAACACTTTATCAAAGTATGATTGGTGTACAAAACGTTGTATATACTTTATACATACAACTTGATGAGTTTGGAGGGTAAATTTCTCTTAAATATATTTACAGTTCCTTTAATCCTCTCTATAACTCATTAGGTACATATAATTATCCCAATTTTTACCTTTATTTTTTTAATTATCCCAGTTTAAAGATGAGGAACTAAGGCTTAGGGAAGTTAAGTGATCACACATCTAGGAAGAATTGGTGCTGGAATATGAAGCTGGAATATGAACAGAGGAAATGTTCATAAAACGTCCAAATCAAAGTCGTATTTAGTTGAAGGACAGTCTACAAAATAACTGACATGTACTCTTCAAAAGAAAATGTCAATGTCATAAAAGACAAAGAATGATTGAGGAACTATTCTAGATTAAAGGAGATTTGAGAGATAGGACAAGTGAATGCAATGAATAATTGGAGATTTTCTTAGCATAAAGGCCATGATTGGAACAATTGCTGAGGTCTGCGTAAGGTCTTTAGATTAGATAATTGCATTGTATCAATGTTAATTTCCTGATTTTGATCATTGTCCTGTGCTTCTGTGAAAGAATGTTCTTGCTCTTAAGAGATATTCACGGAGACATTTGGCAGAGAAAAGAAATCATATCTTCAAAGTATTCTCAAAGGGTCAAAACACCAACACCCCCACCAACCAAAAGATGTAGGGGGAAGAAAAAACAAATGTGATGAAATAGTAACAATTGGAGAATCTCTGTAAGGGGTAAATGAGAATTATTTGCAATATTCTTACAACTTCTCTGCAAATCAAAAACGTTTCAGGGCGATGAAAAAAATAATAGATTTAGGAGGAAATATTCCATAGGTAGTTGGTAAAGTGGGACTGAAAGTAGAAGACTCCAAGTATTTATACAGGATGCAGAGATAATATGAAAGTCATATGTGATGACAGTCGATTCATTTCTTTCACCCATTTTCTCAGAAAAATACTTTTCATCATTCAGAATGTTGGAAAAAAATATAGTTGTACTATTAGATTTTACCAACACCTTTTTTCCCCAAAGTGGTGAGGACTTTTCTAACAAACTTATTATTTTAAAGATTTTATTTAGTTACTTTTTATTTCATTTTATTATTATTTTTTAAGATTTTATTTATTTGTCAGAGAGAGCGAGCACAGGCAAACAAGAGTGGCAGGCGGAGGCAGAGGGAGAAGCAGGCTCCCTGCTGAGCAAGGAGCCCACTGTGGGACTTGATCCCAGGACGCTGGGATCATCACCTGAGCCGAAGGCAGCTGCTTAACCAATTGAGCCACGCAGGCATCTCTCATTTTATTATTATTATTTTTTTAAAAGGTTTTATGTATCTACTTGAGAGAGAGCACAAGAATAGGGAGGGGTAGAAGGAGAGCAAGAAGCAGACTCCCTACTGAGCAGGGAGCCTGATATGGGGATCAATTACAGGATCCTGGGATTATGACCTAAGTCAAAGGCAGAAGCTTAAGTGACTGAGCCACTATTTTAGGTTCCCCTATTTTATTATTTTTTAAAAGTAGGCTCCTTGCCCAGTGTGGGGCTCAAACTCTCTACCCTGAGATCATGAGTTGCATGCTCTACTGATTGAGTCAGCCAGGTCCTCTTGATCAAATAAACTTAGTCTTCACTGACTTGGGCAAAACAAGTTCTGTATGTTTGAGCAGAGACCAGAAAGGTATCTCAGGAGGAGAAAGGGTAAAAAAGGGCACTTTACACTATATTATGATATGATTATACAGATCTCCTTAAAAAATAAAAAAAAATCTGGGGTGCCTGGCTGGCTCAGTTGGTAGAGGGTGTGACTCTTGATCTCAGGGTGGTGAGTTCAAGCCCCGTTCTGGGCCGAGAGCTTCCTTAAAATAAATACACATATAAATGTTTAATGTTGTGGAAATGTGAGAGGCTCAATGAATAGCTTCTTGTCTGAACAAATAGGTTAGGAAAACAAAAACAAAAGTGGTGGGTAGAGATTTAAAATATCTTTCTGAAAGAATGTCCAATGGAAAAACGACAGTCTCTTCAACAAATGGTGTTGGGAAAATTGGACAGCCACATGCAGAAGAATGAAACTGGACTATTTCCTTACACCACACACAAAAATAGACTCAAAACGGATGAAAAACCTAAATGGAGATAGGAATCCAACAAAATCCTTGAGGAGAACACAGGCAGCAACCTCCTTGTCCTCAGCGGCAGCAACTTCTTTCTAGAAATATTGCCAAAGGCAAGGGAAGCAAGGGCAAAAATGAACTATTGGGACCTCATCAAGATCAAAGCTTTTGCACAGCAAAGGAAACAGTCCACAAAACCAAAAGACAATTGACAGAATGGGAGAAGATATTTGCAAATGACATATCAGATAAAGGGCTAGTATCCAAAATCTATAAAGAACTTATCAAACTCAACACCCAAAGAACAAATAATCCAATCAAGAAATGGGCAGAACACATGAACGGACATTTCTGCAAAGAAGACATCCAAATGACCAACTGACACATGAAAAAGTGCTCCACATCACTCGGCATCAGGGAAATACAAATCAAAACCACAGTGAGATACCACCTCACACCAGTCAGAATGGCTAAAATTAACAAGTCAGGAAATGATAGATGCTGCTGAGGATGCAGAGAAAGGGGAACCCTCCTACACTGTCGGTGGGAATGCAAGCTGGTGCAGCCACTCTGGAAAACAGTATGGAGGTTCCCCAAAAAGTTGAAAATAGAGCTACCTTATGACCCAGAAATCGCACTACTAGGTATTTACCCCAAAGATACAAATGTAGTGATCTGAAGGGCCACCTGCACAACAATGTTTATAGCAGGAATGTCTACAATAGCCAAACTATGGAAAGAACCTAGATGTCCATCAACAGATGAATGGATAAAGAGGAGGTAGTATGTACACACACACACACACACACACACACACACACACACACACCAGAAATATTATACAGCCATCAAAAAGATGAAATCTGGCCATTTGCAAGAACGTGGTTGGAACTAGATGGTATTATTATGCTAAGTGAAATAAGTCAATCAGAGAAAGACAATTATCATATGATCTCCCTGATATGGGAAATTTGAGAAACAAGACAGAGGATCATAGGGGAAGGGAGGGAAAAATGAAACAAGATGAAACCAGAGAGGGAGACAAACCATAAAAGACTCAATCTCAGGAAACAAACTGAGGGTTGCTGGAGGAGAAGGGGGTGTGAGAGATAAGGTGGCTGGGTGATAGACATTGGGGAGGGTATGTGCTATGTTGAGTGCTATGAATTGTGTAAGTCTGATGAGTCACAGACCTGTACCCCTGAAACAAATAATACATTATATATTGATCTAGAAAATAATTTAAAAAAAACCTTTAAAAATGAAATATCATCTTTCTTATTAATAAACAATATATTGGAGGAAGTAGTTTAATGTGAAGGTCAAGTGGGCCTTCAGCCCTTACCTCTCTCTTACCTCTGTGTCTGACTTACCTGCTCAGCCACAAGGTGATGCCTGTGACTTAGAAGAGGTATAGGAAACCGTTCCAGCAATAGAATAGGTTGGTGCTTTTGTTAAAAAAAAAAAAAAAAAGAAATGGAAAGGAGGAGGAAAGTGATACAAGCACACTCCCTTAAATAAAACATACCAGTCAGGTGGTGGAAAGAGGCAAGAATATTTGGGGAAATTCCTCCTTGTGAAAGATGTGGAGAGGAGGGGGCAGGAAGGCAAGGGAAGATACATTTATTTCTCTGTGATACTTTTTTTCCTCAAAAAAAAAAAAAAATGGAGAAAAACAAAACAAAACACAAGGCTCTTGAGTGAACATTGAAGGATGACTATCCCAGGGGCCAGAGGGTTTAGACAGGAAGTAGTAAGAGATAAAAGCTTAGAAATTCAATCATAGGAAGTGTAGTAAACCCTTTTTTGGGAGGGAGAGTCTTAATTTGGTGATTTAGGCAGAAAACAGATGGCAAGGGATAAATGAGAGGGAAGGAGGTTCCCCTTTTGGTTTTTCCCTTCCTTTGTCCTATCCTCACATGTGGGTATTTGTCAGTATTTTGCCTCTGGAGCTCTGCATTTTGTACTCTGCACTCTTCTTGGACCCTCATGTGCCCACCCATGGACCTCAATATAAAGTAAAGAGTACAGGTATAATGGTGTTAGCTTGGAAGAGAGAAACACCTCTTCTTTTGAGATCAGGGCAAAAAGAAGATGTAAAGATAAAGGGATGAACAATGACCTGTTTTTCTGGGTAACACGGAAGAAAGGGTATCTAATTAGTTAATAAATTTTTTACTGCCACAGATGTTTTCCCCAAAGTTCGTATGTTGAAACCTAATTCCCAACACATTGGTATTTAGAGGTGGACTCTGGGGAGGTGACTAGGTCATGAGGGTCAATCTCTCATGAATATGTTTAGTGCCCCAGAGAGCTCCCTAACCCCTTTTGCAGGCAAAGACACAGCAACAACACACAGATACCCAGGAACCAGGAAATGGGACTCCACCAGACATTGAATTTGCTGGTGCCTTGATCTTGGACTTCCTAGCCACCAGAATGGAGGAATAAATTTCTGGTATTTATAAACCACTGTGTATGGTATTTTGTTATAGCAGCCCAAATGGACTAAGGCATTTTTCCAAACAAAATGCAATATGAATAAAAAAAAAATCAAGAAGCAAATGTCATGTACATTCTTTTCCTCCTTTCTTCCTAACATCCAACAAAATTTTGGGGGGCAATTTTTCTGTGACCGGCACTGTGCTAGGTGCTGGGTATACAGACTGTTTTAGTGGTATGTATATTCTATTTAGGAGGGACAGGCTATGAACAAATAAAAAATAATTAAGAATTTCAGATATTGCTCTAAATAAAATAAAACAGAGATGGAATCTAGAATGGCCAATGTGTATGTGATGAGGAAGGGACTGAACCCAAAGCTTCAAAATACGAATTTAAGGAATTATAAGTCTATATACTGCATAAGCTTAAAAAAACCCTTGTATTTAAAAATTAAATTCAAGAGTATTCACGAGATCAAAGATCATATCAACATCTGTGTAGTTGTGCTGAAGCCACTAACTCCTGATTTTATAAAACCAAAACAAATCAGTATATATTTTTTTAATTTTAATTTTTTTTATTGAAGATTTTCATTTATTTGAGAGAGACAGAGAGAGCTCACATGAGAGGGGGAAGGTCAGAGGGAGAAGCAGACTCCCCGCTGAGCAGGGAGCAAGATGCGGGACTCTATTCTGGGACCCCAGGATCATGACCTGACCCGAAGGCAGTCGCTTAACCAACTGAGCCACCTGGTGACCTCAGTATTAGTTAAAAAACAACAACAACAACAACAACAACAACAAACAACACTCAATTCTGGGGTGCCTGGGTCATTCAGTCATTAGGCGTCTGCCTTTGGTTCACGTCTTGATCCCAGGGTCCTGGGTTCCAGCCCTATGTCCTGCTCCCTGCTCCTAGGGAAGCCAGCTTCTCCCTCTCCCATTCCCCCTGCTTGTGTTCCCTCTTGTGCTGTGTGTCTCTCTCTCTCAAATAAATAAATAAAATCTTTTTTTTTTTTAAACCAAGAAACAAAAAACACTCAATTCTGCATGAATATTTCCTAGAACGATCACATGCTAAATTTTATTTCATCTTTATTGAAACAACAGGTATACAATGAACCTGCAACTTAGGATCCCACATGGAGATGTGGGGTTTTGGCCATATAATTTATTTTGATCAATGCATACACCTTAATCAAACTGATAGAAACTGGACTGTTAATTCTACAATTAATTAAAATACATATATATTTGGGGCATCTGGCTGGCTTAGTTAGCACAGCATGTGACTCTTGATCTTGGGGTTGTGAGTTCAAGCCCCCCACTGGGAAGAGAGATTACTTAGAAATAAAGTCTTAAAAAAAATACATACATACATATTTGTGGGCATTCAGCACCACATGAGTAAAGACATAGCTGTTTTCCCTGCTTGTCCACAGATTCATTGATAAAAAACATTCTCTGTTGAGTATTCCTGTGTAAGGAAGGGGCTGATAAAAGCTCTGAAGATACCGGCCGTAAGCTTGCCACTCTAAAGATTTTTACCTTCAAGTTCGCTGTAATGGACATAGTGTCTTATTCTTTAGTCACGAAAGGTAATAGGAAGGAGATAAATGTTTTTATTATTTGTTCTAGGCCCTTACGGTCATAGCTTTGTTCTAGCTCCAGGTGAAGGCCTTGTGGGGGAAAGTGCTTTTTAAAATGTATAAAACACTAAAAGGAAGAAAATAAAAGTGGAGGTACCATTTTACAGAGCAGACAGTATGTTCCTGGAACTGTACTAGTAACCAGTAATAATAATGATCCAATCACACCAGTAATAGTAAATCAAGATGATCATACCAGAAATAAATGGAACTGGAAGTAAAAGAGGCAGAAGATTTACGATTCAGTGCAGTACTGCAGATAAGTGAGGAGAGTAATGAGAGAGAAGTCATCAGTATTATAGAATGTGTGAACACATTTTAGAGCACAATTTTTAATGTTAGTGACATTTCTGCTGTATAACATGAACAACTTGCTAACAAAAGTGCTCACAGATAGTGTTTAAGGAATTACCAATGCTATGAACTTTAAAGGTTTAGGGAATAGGTATTTAATTTTAGATTCTCAGTAGCTGCTTTAATTGTTTTATGGTTATTAAACAGGATAGAGCATGATTATAGAAAATATATATTCAATAAACTAAAGGAAACAATAAAGAGAGCTTTTTAAAGAAAAAGAATGGCCAAAAAAAAAAAAAAAACACCCAAAAAACAAAAGGCAAGATGAAGGAGAGGGGGAGGAACGGAAGGAGAAAGAGAACTTACGTATGTGGCCATGGAGAATTTCATAGTACTTTCCTGAAAATGATGTCAGTGGGACTATATACCAGTAGAAATAAATCCCATTACTTGAAGACAAAGTTTATAAGATGATTAAAATGATCTATATTTCCATTGTATTTATTTTTTTAATTTTTAAAAGATTTTTTAGTTTATTATTTATTTGAGAGAGAGAGAGAGAGAGAGAGAGAAAGAGAGCGAGTACAAAGGCAGAGGGGCAGAGGGAGAAGCAGGAGCCTGATGTGGGGGTCCATCCTAGGACCCTGAGATCATGACCTGAGCGAAGGCAGATGTTTAACTGACTGAACCACCCAGGTGCCCCTGTTTTGATTATTTGAAGGATAAATTGCAATTAATTTTTTTCTTTGCTCTTAATCCATTTATCCACATGAGAGGGCATTTTAGAAAATTAAAAACAATATCAATACTTTTATTCTTTTTCTGTGCTTGAAACTGTTATTTGTTTTTATGAAGCTGTCCGCAATAAGGAACACAACTGTTAAACGCTATGGAATTGGATGATTTAAAATGTGCGGAGCTTAAAACTTTTTTCCCCCAGTAAGCGATACATAAGCATTTCCATTATTAGAAGAAAAGAAACATTTTATATTGTATCTGGGTTAAGAGGACAGTCATTTTTATTTCATTCCACCTCATTCCATTTAGGACAATATGTGAGATTCTAAACCGCTTAATACAGTTTGGAGCCTGTTTATTAGTCACAGAATTAAACGTATTAGGTAGTGTTAGGTATATGAATTGGAAAGTGCTTAACTATAAAATAAGAAAAACAAAGAGTAGAGTGCAAAAGACAAAATAATGTATCCACACTTGTTTAAAAGAAATTTATGAAGATTTTTCTAAACAACAGATATTCTGAAGCATGACATACTTCTAGTACAAAAGAACTGGCTAATTTAGGAATACTTTTAAGATCTATAGAGGGGGTAATAAAATATATATTTTTATCCATCTATTTAGAAGCCTTTATCTTAATAATTTATGTCAACACAGCAGTCTTTTTAATTTAAATGTATTTTTATTTATTATTGAACTATAATTGACAATGTTATATTAGGTTCAGGTGTACAACACAGTGATTTGACATTTCTATACCTTACTCAACGTTCACCATCAGTCACCATACAATGTTATTATGATATTAGTGACTAGATTTCCTTTGCTGCACTTTTCATCTTCATGACTTATTTATTTCATAACGAAGTTTGTACCTCTGATCCCCTTCACCTATTTTGCCTATCCCTCAACCTACTTTCTCTCTGGCAACTACCGGTCTGTTCTCTGTATTTAAGAGTCTGTTTTTTGTTTGTTCATTTGTCTTGTTTTTTATATTCCACATATAAGAGACACCACATGCTATTTGTCTTTCTCTGTCTGACTTATTTCACTTACCATAATACCCTACAGGTCCATCCATGTTGCTGGAAATAGCGAGTTTCATTCCTTTTTATGGCTGAGTAATATTCCCTTATATATGCATATACCACATCTTTACCCATTCATCTATTAATGGACATTTGGTTTGCTTCCGTATCTTGGTTACTGTAAATAATTCTGCAGTAACCATAAGGGTGCTTTTATCTTTTTGAATCAGAATATTTTTGTTTTTGGGGGGGGTATAAAAACCCCATAGTAGAGTTACTAATCAAATGGTGTATCTGTTTTTAATTAATTAATTCTTTGGTATTTCTATTTTTAACTTTTTTGAGGAGCCTCTGTACTGTTTTCCACAGTGGTTGCACGAATTTATATTCCCACCAAAGTTCCCTCTTCTCTACAACCTCATCAACACTTGTTATTTCTTGCTTTTTTGATGATAGCCATTCTGACAGGTGTGAGGTGGTATCTCATTGTGGTTTTGATCTGTATCTTCCCGATGATTAATGATGTTGATCATCTTTTCATGTTTGTTAGCCATCTTATGTCCTTTTTTTGAAAAATGTGTATTCAGGTCCTCTGCTTTATTTGTTTTTGAATGTATTTTGAGTTGTGAAAGTTCTAATTTTTTTTAATTTTTAAAAAATTTTTTAGGTGGGCTCTACATCTAGCTGGAGCCCAACTCAGGGCTTGAACTCATGACCCTAAGATCAAGACCTGAACTGAGGGGCACCTGGGTGGCTCAGTGGGTTGAAGCCTCTGCCTTCGGCTCAGGTCATGATCCCGGGGCCCTGGGATCGAGCCCCGTGTCGGGCTCTCTGCTCAGCGGGGAGCCTGCTTCCTCCTCTCTCTGCCTGCCTCTCTGCCTACTTGTGATCTCTGTCAAATAAATAAATAAAATCTTAAAAAAAAAAAAAAAGACCTGAACTGAGATCAAGAGTTGGATGCTTAACTGACTGAGTCAATGAGGCAACCCGAGTTATGTAAGTTCTTTATACAAAAACTGGATATTAACCCCTTACACGATAGTCTTTTTTTTTCAATTTTTAAATTTTTAAAATTTTTTAATTTTTTAAAATACTATTTATTTGAGAGAGAGAGAAAACACAAGCAGGGGGAGGGGAAGAGAAAGAGGGAGAGGCAGACTCCCCCCAGAGCAGGAAGCCTGATTTGGGGCTTGATCCCAGGACTCTGGGGTCATGACCTGAGCCAAAGCACATGTTTAACTGATTGAGCCACCCAGGTTCACCCGTGGTGGTCTTTAAAGTTAAAGATAATTCTCAGGGGGTAAAGAGGTGGTTCAGATGGTTAAGCACCCAACTTTTCATATCAGCTCAGGTCTTGATCTCAGGGTCATGAGTTCAAGTCCCACACTGGGCTTCATGTAGGGCAAGGAGCCTACTTAAAAAAATTTTTTTTTGGATAATTCTGGGAACTTGCCTATGGTTCACTGTAGTTTTCTACTCCCAAGTTGCAATTTATCTGCTATTCCAGAAGAAACTCATTTTGCTGGAGGGAAAAAAAAAAGGAAGAAAGAAAAGAAAATTTTGAACTTCCGATCTGTGAAGGCAACAAGTGAAATACCTTTGGCAACTATTGCAAAAACACTTTTAAATTGATCAACATAGTCAATAAAACTTGCCAATGATGTATGACTTTATCATTAAATCTGTCATGATTGCATTAAATAAAAAAATATTTCTCTAACTCATAAGAAATCAATATTTAACATGGGTTTAGTAAAAAATAAGGGTCATCTATCTGGTCATTTAAAATTTAAAAATTTTGAATTAAATTCATTGAAAGATGGCACCATGGTCTTAGCTTATAACTCATTGCATTTTGTTGGTTTTTCAAGTTTATGACTTACAAATACCTTATATAAACTATAGATTACATTCTTTAATACTTTTTAAAGATTTTATTTATTATTTGTCAGGGAGAGAGAGCACAGCAGGGGGAGCAGTAGCAGAAGGAAGCAGGGTCCCCACTGAGCAGGGACCCTGATGTGGGACTGGATCTCAGGGCCTAAGCTGAAGGCAGACACTTACCTGACTGAGCCAGCCAGGTGTCCCTGGGTTAAATTTTAAATAAAAAAATTGCAGTGTAAAAACAAAAAGATTCTTGGTTTGTGGAGAATGGTTTGGAGAGAGGCATGAGTAAATATATGGAGATCAGTTAGAAGACTATTGACCTAATTTAGGTAAGAGGTCATGAAGGCTTGAACTAAGGTGGTGACAGAAATTCACATACAGGAAATTAAATACAAAGTATAAAATCAAAGAAGCTGAAATCTTCAGAAAATCTTAAGTTAAATTGTGTATATATCAAAACTCATGATATCCCCCTTCCTTTTAAGAACACTTCGCAGCTCTGTCAATCAAAAAAGCCTACAAATAAGGCCTAGAAACAGTGGACATTTCCAATGCCCAGAATGTTCTACATTTTGGACTTAGTCAATTCCTTCTTCATAGTGTTATTCAGTTTGACCTATTTCTTATTTTGTCTGTAGACTAATGTTTGATCTGAAGACTTGATTTGATTCAAACAACATTATTTTTCCCCCAAGGATACTGCATAGGTGGTATTTTCTACTTCACATGACATCACATTAAGAGGCACATCATTTCTGCTCACCCCACTTTTAGTGATGCTAAGGTTGATTAGAAAATTTAGGGGGTGCCTGGCTGGCTCAGTTGGTAGAGAATGCGACTCTTGATCTCAGGGTTGTGAGTTCCAGCCCCACAATGGGTGTGGCGCCTACTTAACAAAAAGAAAGAAAGAGGGGCACCTGGGTGGCTCATTGGGTTAAGCCTCTGCCTTCCGCTCAGGTCATGATCTCAGGGTTCTGGGATCGAGCCCCGCATTGGGTTCTCTGCTCTGCGGGGAGACTGCTTCCCCCTCTCTCTCTGCCTGCCTCTCTGCCTTTCTGTCAAATAAATGAATAAAATCTTGGAAGAAAGAGAGAAAGAAAGAAAAGAAAAGAAAGAAAGAAAGAAAGAAAGAAAGAAGGAAAGAATGAATTTAGGTGGTTATGGCCTGATACAAAATTCCCTATTATCCTTATATTTTGTTGCTTTAGGATTCACTGGTGATTGATGCCTGAATCATTTATTTCATCAGGGGTTACTAAGTGATGATTTCCCAATTGTTTTTCTTTCTTTTTTCTAAAATTAAAAAAGAAAATTTTATTTGTGTGTTTTTGTTTTTTGTTTTTTTTTTCAGAGAGAGACCTCTAAACGTGGGAGCTCACACGTCGGGAGGGAGGGGGCAGAGGGCAAGAACACAAGAGAATCCCAAGCAGGCTCCATGCTTAGCTCAGTGCAGAGCTGGTGTGGCTTGATCCCATGATGAGATCATGACCTCAGCCGAAACCAGAAACCAAGAGTTAGATGCTTAACCAGATGCTTAACCAGCTGAGCCACCCAGGTGCCCTCTTTGTTCTTTTTAGACATCTTTATTAAGGTACAACTGACATATAATAAACTGCATATTTAAAAAATGTACAATTTGATAAGCATCAACACATGTAAACACCCATGAAACCATTATCACAGTCAGTGAACATATCTGTCTCTTCCTTTGCACCTGCCACTGTCCTTTTGTATATTTGGAAATTTTCATAATCAAAAATTTTTTAAAGGAGAAATATTTATGAGGTACATCAATAAGGCTTGGTGATTGAATGCTTGAGAGTTAATAAGAGAAGGGTCTAGTATGATTCCTGGGTTTATGATGGGAGTCCCTGAGTTAGGTGCTGGTACCATTTATTGAAACTGAGAGAGTGAAGAAGAAACTTGAGTTCAGTTTTGTACATGTCAGGTTTGAGGTCACAATGGGACAACCAAGTAGAGATGTCAAGTAAGCAGGTATTCAATTAAAAGGAACAGTTTGGCCTTAAGAGGTAAAAGGTTGGGAATACTGGCATATAGTAACTAAAGCCAGGGAGTAGAAATTATCAAGCATTAAGTTCAGAATAGGAAAAAGATTTAAGGGGAAAAAGAAACTCTGAAAAATTCTCATGTTTTATGATCAGGTAGAAGAGGAGGAAGGAGGAAAATGATGACTCTACAGTACAGCAGAAGCCAAGGAGGAGTAAGGAGAGAATCTTCCAACTGTGCTGATCCCAGGGTCATAGTCTGTAGTTCTACATTTTGCTCAAAATACATGATTTATACACCAGTAAGTGGGCGCATACTCTTCAAAGATGTCACCTCCAATACACTAAAAAATTAAGTTTCCGAGTCTGGAGAACTGAGGCCTGGACTAGAGACTCTTGTAAATCAACCAAAGAAAACAGTATCTAGGGAGGACTCTTGCTAGCTAACCGGTTGGCTTTGTCGGGTGACCTCCAAGCCTCAAGAAATCTTTCTTTGAAACATTTATAGTACTTATTACTTTCTAAAATAAGTAAGATTAAACTATATCCCCCCCCGCCTTGTTTTTCTTTTTGCATATTCTTAGCCTCTCAAGATTTTAGAATAAAAGGGCATGTGGCACATTAACAGCTTCAACCTTCTCTAAGTGCGGGAATCTTGCTTTAAATTTTCTGATGGGTGATTATCCAACCACAGCTGGTGCAAAATAGCAAATTTGGAGGACTCTGGGTCACTGTGATAGTTCTTTTTAGAAATACATATATCAAGGTTGATAAGAATAAAACGTGTCCTCTGGTGTTTGAGACATCATAGAGTTCCTTTTTCAAAGGCCTTTGAGAAAAGGATGAGGACAAACAATTCAAAAGTTTAAATGCTTTACACATTCTAGGTTTTCCATGCTTGTTGAATGAATGCTTGGATTAATTAACACAGAAAGCATTTAGCTGGTTCTGAAAAGTTGACTATATACTATTAACTTAGTAAGAACTGTTAGAAGAACAGGAATTCTTTTGTGTTAGAATCCTTTATCACTGCAACATTATCTTTAGGAATAAATCTTAAATCCATGAATTTTTCTTGTATGAAAATCCAGCTATGCTAAGTCCTATATATGTATTAAAAATATATATATGTGTATATACACACACACACACACACACACATTATATATATATATATTCCCCCCCCCCCCCAAAGAAAGCTGATAAATCAAGATTCCCTTCCTCCCTTTCCATCTCACTGGGGTGGGGACAGAAGCAGTAGTGGAAAGAGCATAGCCATTAGAATTAGTCTTGGTTCAGATCCACTTCCACTATTTATTATGTGTCTGATCTTGGGCCATTAAGTTACTCTGAGTCTCAGTTTCTTCATTTTAAAAATGAAGATAATGCTTACTTGGCAAAGTTACTGTGAAGATTAAGTAAATTAAGGAGTAGAAAGCATGTAACGCAGCAACTGGCTGATAGAATGAGCTTGATAATGGTAGCTATTACTCTTACATTTGGACATTTCATACAACATTTAGCAAGAAAAAAAAGAATTTTATGCTAATTTTGTTTTTATTTATTTTTTTAATAAGAAAATGCTAAAGCCAGGAAAGGAAATGATAAAGTTAGGAAGCAAGGAGAGTCACAGTAGCCAAGAGATGGAAGCAACCCAGATGTCCTAAAGGGATGAATGGATAAGCAAAATGTAGGATATATGTACAATGGAATATTATTCAGCCTTAAATAAGAGGGAAATTTTGACATATGCTACAACATGGATGAACCTTGCGGACATTACGCTAAGTATAGTAAGCCAGTCACCAAAAGACTAATACTATATGATTCCACTTATATGAAATCTGAAGTAGTCAAATTCATAGAAATATGTTTTTCCAGGGAACAAAAGGAAAAGTGAAGCTGTTTAATGAGTGTAGTTTCAGATTTGAAAGATGAAAAAGTATAGAGATTTGCTGCACAACTATGTGAACATACTCAATACTGAACCACACATTTAAAAAAGGGTAAGATAGTCAATTTTATGTTATGTGTTTTTTACTGTAACAAAAAAAAGGAAGTGGTAAGGAGAAAAAAAGTGAAAAAGTGGTAAGGAGAAAAAAAGTGAAAAAGTAAAGATCTGGAAATCTGGAGAAAAGGCAAAGGTGGTAGTGACATTAAGAAATGAGCTATAATAGATTCCATGATACTAAAAAAAATCTCTAATTTTTTTTTTAAAGATTTTATTTATTTATTTGACAGACAGAAATCACAGGTAGGCAGAGAGGCATAGAGAGAGAGGAGGAAGCTGGCTCCCTGCTGAGCAGAGAGCCCAAGGTGGGGCTCCATCGCAGGACCCTGAGACCATGACCTGGGCTGAAGGCAGAGGCTTTAACCCACTGAGCCACCCAGGTGCCCCCAAAATCTCTAATTTTTAAGACAATAAAATAAACCTTTAAATCACTGTGTCTCATCTATGCCCAAATTCATCAAATAAACATTTGCTGCTTAAATTCAAGGCACCGTGCTAGATACTAAGGGCCAAAAAAGGCACAAGAAACAATTCTTGCCTTCAAGGAAATGGATAAGTATAAAATAATTATTATAAAATATGGTAAACAGAATTAAAGAGAAATAAAGTACAGAGAACTTAATACAGATTATTATGGTAGAACAGACAAGACTTTCTGGAAGGAGTGGCATCTGAATTAGAGATCCACAAAGGCCTTCCAAGAAGCTTTCATATCACAATCTATCAGAAGATTAAGGGACAGGTGAAACAGTCAACGAGGATTAAGAGGTACAAATTTCCAGTTATAAAATAAATCCTGGGGGGGCGCCTGGGTGGCTCAGTGGGTTAAAGCCTCTGCCTTCAGCTCAGGTCATGATCTCAGGGTCCTGGGATCGAGCCCCGCATGCTCAGCGGGGAGCCTGCTTCCCCTTCTCTCTCTCTCTGCCTGCCTCTCTGCCTACTTGTGATCTGTCAAATAAATAAATAAAATCTTTAAAAAAAAAAAATAAAATAACTCCTGGGGATATAATGCACAACTAGGAATATAGTCAATAATGCTGTATTAACTTCGCATGGTGACAGAGGGTAACTAGACCCTATTGTGGTGGTCATTTCATAATGTTTTATAAAAAGATCAACTGACTATGTTGTACATCTGAAACTAATATATTATGATAAGTCAAATATAATTCAATAAAAAAACCAATCTAACTCTGAGATTTATTAATAGATATTATGGTAAAAAACGATAGTAGAATTTTTTTTTTTTAAGTAATTACATCTAGAAATGACAGGAAGGAAAGAGGGACGAAAATTAAGGACTCAGAGGGGGAGAAGACTTCCTCAATTTCTTCATCATTGTAGTTTTTATTTCTTAAATGAGCTCCTAATTTTCTTACTTCTGCGCCCTTGTCCACATCATTACTTTAACCTGGATAATCAATCAGTATTTCTTTATATTAAAATATCATATAATAATGAACTGACTAAAGTAAATCATAAAATGCTTTTAGATTAATAGAGTTGAAAATAAAATAAGACATTTTCTATCATTTTAGAAGGAAACAATTTATGTTCACAAGTTAATTTAGTTTTAATGAATTATACATAAGCATTCTGGATTTTAAATGCAGGCCTAAGAAAGGTCATATTCACAAACCTTTGTTGAAGAAAGTCATATGTTAGAAGATGTTTAGCTAAATGAAAAGAGGAGGGGGAAGGGGATTAGGGTCTTCAGGCCAATGATAGATTTACAAGTATATATTATTATCAAAGGCTTTTTCTCTTCTCTCACTCAACTAATGGTTCTGTACTATTGTGATTTTCAAAGAACACACTGAACAGATGGTATTCTTGTTTCACATCTACAAGGATAATCATTGATATCACTGGTTCTTCATTAGGAGGCAGGAGGTGATTTTGCTACCCCAGGGGACAGGAGACATTTCTGGTTATCACAACTGGGGGGGTGCTACTGTCATCTAGTGGTAGAGGTCAGAGATGCTGGTAAACATCCCCCAATGCCAAGGGCTGTCCCCCACTCCCACCTTGAGCAAAGAAGTACCCCGCCACTATGTTCAATAGTTGTTGAGAAAACCTGATATATAAAAATACATCTCATTTCTTTTTGTATTTCCTTTCTTCCCCTCTTCTTTAAGTTTTAGGTCTTCTGAGAAATGGAACATATTTTGAGAAAAAGAGAAAAATGCTACTCTCTTTTACTTCACTCACTAGAAATTTGGTCCCTCCTGCATCTGAATCAGCACTGTTTTGCTCAATGTAATGACAGACTTTCCACCAAATCTTTCCTTGACCAATGAAATAACAGATTTTCTACTAGATTTTACTGATTAATGATCATCTGAAATAGAAGGAAAAACAGAGCCCAAAGAAATAATCAGCAATTCATATCCACCTATGTATATGATATCTGACCACTGTTACTGGGCATCTGCAGTAACTTCTAGTAGATTTCACAAATGATTCTAGGTTTTAAAAAATGTATAGTGTCTTGGTATTTCTGTTATGACATTTAAATGTAGTATTTATATAGTTAGAAAATATACTCACCAATGACAATATTTAGCCAAATATTTATAAGCCTTGTACTTTAAAAATGCATTGAGAATTATGAAAACCCTAAAATTTAAATCAGAAGACTATATATTTGTTTTGTAACAAAACAGATAAAACCAAATACAAAGTGTACTATTGTTTGCTCTTCATACATTTTGATTATCCTGCTAAGATCTGTTAATTTAACATTCAGTTAAAATAAACTTTAGTCATTTAAAAAAACACCAAGTACATGATTATGACAAACTTTTTTGTTCATCAGAGAAAGAAATTCAGGAGTAGTAACGATTGAGCAAATCCGCCCAAAACACTAGGTCTTCATCTTTTCTTTCTTAGACCACTCTGGTGCTTCTTTTTTGGTCTGTTAAAAAATAAAACAAAACACAACACAACACAAAAATTAAGTAAAATGCTTATAAGGAAAATAAGAGAGGCAGTTCAGAGTACTAAGTATTGGGGCTTTGTATGAAAATTACAGTAAATAATTGCTTTTATTAATTCAGAAAGACACTTACGGCAAAGGTTCTGTCTTTTGTTAGAAATAATCTCCCACCTGGTATGTCTGCAGAAAAAATATACATCTTTGTTTTCTGGCTCAAAGTCTATATTTTACACATTGCATACAGGTAAGCATTTTTGAACTGACTTTATTTTCAAAGAGATTTATAAAAAAAATTGAGGACATGGATCTTTTTGTTTGTCTTATCTGTCTATATATGGGTATTTATTCACACAATGGATATTTACTGAAGAATTACTAGATCCAAATCACTGGACTTTGAGCTTCTGAATTGCTAAGTATTTGCTGGAGCCCTTCTTGGCTTTACTGCTCAGTCGTTTCAATCTGAAAAGAGCCTTGCTATACAGAGTAGTAACAAAAAAGCAGGGGAGGTGGACGGAAGAAAGCACTCAGAACTCCTTACATAAGGCACTGATTCAGATCAAAACATCCTATTTCATACAATAGTGTAACATATTTCATACAGTATGTTACAAATTAAATAAGCAGTTTACTTCTTTCCCACTTAGATCTGGTTCAAACTATGAAGGACTATATTCATATATATATATATATATATATATATATATAGGCATATAAAAAGTAATTTGATCTTTTTTATATTGTTTTATAGTAAATAGTTGATGTATAAACTGTTGGAAGTGACAGCAATGATCAGCTCCTCTTGACCTTATTCATGCTTTGGCCAGCTTCCATCACCACTGACCAAGCTGGTAGCCTCTCCTTCACTCCCGTCTTTCACTACAACTCTAATTTGAGCTACAGATACTTTCACAGGATGGTCTCCACGGGTGACTGAAATTCAGTATGTCGAATGAACTCTCCCAATCCTCCATAGTCTCTGTCTGGGTGAATAGTATCATACTTTATTCAGTCATCTAAATCAGAAATATCTGATTCTTCTCCATCCTAGATTTCTTCTTTTTACTTACTATACTCATTCTAAGCAGTCTGAAACGTAGCTTTTATTGAAATCTCTTTGTAACTCATTCTGTTGCTATCTTGACCCCACTGGGCCTTCATCTTTTCTGGCTTGATTCCTGCAAGGCCTTCCTAATTCTGATCGGGTTCTCTCTTCAATTAATCATCCATAATTCTTCCAAGCTTGTCTTTCTAATATGTAAATCTGCATTAAAACACCTCAGTATTTTCTTCTTAAAAAAGAAAGTTCAATGACCTTTGTATTAAAGGTAAAAGAGAAGCCCCTGGCTGGCTTAGTCAGTAGAGCATGCAACTCTTGATCTCAGGGTTGTGAGTTCAAGCCCCATACTGGGCATGGAGCCTACTTAGGGGGGAAAAAAAAAGATGGGGCATGTGGGTGGCTCAGTTGGTTAAGCATCTTGCCTTCAGCTCAGGTCATAATCCCAAAGTCCGAGTGGGATCGAGTGCCACATCAGGCTCCCTACTCAGTGCAGAGTCTGCTTCTCCCTCTACCTTTACCCCATGCTTGTGATATGCGCACGGGCCTGTGGGCACACACTCTCTCTCTCCCTCTCTAATGGATGAATAAATATTAAAAAAAAAAAAAGTGGCAGAGGCGAACTAAATCCAAAAGAAACCAAAGTACAGATCAGAATGTTATTAATTCGTAATAAGACATATAATTGTCATTTGTCCAGGAATGCCTGCTAGTTTTACCAGCATGCTTTCTTTTCTTTCTTTCTCTTTTTAAATAGTCACAGACCATAAGAAGTCATAGTAAAACTGAAAAATTGCATGGTTCTCATATAAACAGATGGAGAGGTTTGGGGTGACCGGAAAAAGTAAGCCAGCTAAAAGTCTAAGGTTCACACAGTTGGTCTCAGAAGCACATATATGCCAGTGTTTTTGAAACTGTAGGTCTCGTCAATTAAAGTGCAATAAAAATGGAAGAAGAAAGAAACTGTAGGTCCCCACCCATGGGTAAGAAAATCAATTTAATGGGTAAAGACCAGAATTGAGAGAAAAAAAAGTCAACAGACTAGAAAAGAATAGAAAACATCAGAGTACCTGCCCTAGGTCTGGGGTAAATTCTGTTTTGGGAAAGTGTGTGATCGTCACGAGGTCACAGTGTGAACTGGTTTTTTAACTGTGGCTCCTGGACCAAAAAATCTGAAAGCAGCTTCTACAGACCAATTTACAGACCTTCAAGCTTAAAGCTAAGGGTAGAGAACCTGTACATCTGTGTTTCCTCAATTGACTGATAACAAAAAATGTTCCTTCTCTGTGTACATGGGGAAGAAGAGAAATAAAACTTCTGATATTAAAAAGGAATCTTAAGACCCAAAAAGAACAGGCCAAGAATTTCAGTGGCAGACAATTCTTCCTGACTCCTTTTATCTGTGTTTGGTCCACTGCAGACCTCTCCTCCTCCCCTCCTTACAAACACATTCTCTATCAGATGTGTTAATGAAGCGGATTTGCCCCAATCAATTGTGCCTCTTTCCAGGGATTAGCTGCTTTTCCACTGTATAAATTGACTTTTGAGATATATGATCTCTTACAGGTTCTAATATATGAAACCCTTTTTATATGTATATATGGCATATAGCTTTAATTCTTATGTGCTGGTTTAGGTTAACTGTATTTGTGATTTTATAAAGAAACAGTACAAAGTAATGAAAAACTGGGTTATCAGTTGAGTGTTAACAAACCCTCAAGTAAACTGTACTCCAGATTTAGGGAAGCGCCCAGAGGGCTGTGGTAGAAACCAATGACAGGATTAACTGGAAACCACCAGGACTCATCTACCAGGTTACAATGTGATTCTGGAGATAAAGAACTGATAAGATAGGTACCTTTGTGTCCTGGAGAAGCAGTCAACTCAAACATTAATATATTACTTGGGGATTCTAACACATTGAGAAAGTATGTTAAAAGGAGAAAGAATGATGATAATACATATATCATAAACCTGGTGGATTATTCCTGGAATCTAGAAAAAGAGCTAGAAATTAAGAATCTATTTGTGTTCAACCACCAGAAAAGAGCCGCTTTTCTAAAGAAAAGAAAGACGCTGTCTAGTAGATATAATAACTTTGTTTTCCAAAAAAGATGGAAGCTGGAAATCACAGAAATAAGTATTTAAAGAGTCTTCACAGGCAGAGCCCAACCTTAGTGAGTCTAAAACAGCTGACCTGGCTCTCCTACCAATTTAAATGAGAGATTGTCCCAGATCATTTGATCTTCACTGCCCTCCCTCCATGCTTACAAAGAAAGGAATAAAGTCTTGATATAAACAATATATATTAGACATCCTATTACTGAAAAATGGAAAGAAGTACAAATTACAAAATAATTTGTGAATACTGTACTCTTTCTGCCTTTGGAATTTCTCACTTTCTAAGCCTCATTGTCACCTGTTAAAATCTTCTTCAAGGCCCGAGCCTCCAATACTCCAGGAGCCCATCAACATCACAGTATCTATTCTTTCTTTAAATTTCTACAGCACTTAGCATTTTCTTTATTTTTACTTTAAAGTAGTCCACCCCATTTTGTCTATATCAAAATGATCAAATATTCTATAATGTTTAGCAAGGGTGCCTACATGTAGTCAGGACAAACTTGTTGAACCAAATCGTACTTATTTGAACATTTTTTGTCTTCCAGATGACCACATGTAGCGTTCTAAATCACTTCTACAGAGAGAGTCATGTCATCATAAAGCCATTTATGTAAAAAATTACATAAATGTAGTATACCTGTCCAATAGATGACAGCCATTGAGATAACCAATCTAAGTTAAGGCCTGAACCTTACCATAAACTGTAATTTGGAAGCTTCATTTACAATGTACTGGTGCCACTATTCTTACGATGTTCCCTGCCCTCCTGGAGTTTGAGCCTCTTTATTGTTTCAACGCTTACAATCTGCTTGGAGAAAAGATGAGAGCAGGACTGCTAACATCTGCATTTTTATTGATAAAATGGTGACAATGATATGAATCTTGAGTAAAAATGCTGGTTTGCAAAAGGATGGTAGTTAGTCCCATGGTGATCTGGAAGGAAAAAGGAAAGTTGCTCCAAAGAGGATAAGAACAGCTCCAGTTTTTTTTTTTTTTTTTTTTTTTTTCTAGAAAGGAGCGACTTAAGGTGAGAGAAAAGGGCTAGGACAACTAAAAGCTACCTTGAGAGTGAAAGTAGATGATGAGCTGGAAAGTACTGGGTGTTTATGAATGAAAGGGACGAGATGGTGTGGCCTGTTGTAGAAGTAGCACTAACCACAGCTTTGGGCACTAACCACAGCCTTGGGCACTAACCACAGCCTGGGGGAGTTGCTGCTTTCACTCTCCCTGTCCTTTTAGTGTAATATTCAAGTTGCCCACCCAATAAAGTTTAACAGCTAACAAGGTAAGTAAATCAGGAAGGGACATAATAACCTTTTTTTAAAAGCCCTCAATTAGCAAATATTTATTGAGTATCAACTTTGTTCAGGAATTGTGCAAGGCAATGGAAACACAGCTCCTAACCTTACAGCACTTACATTCTGTGACTCAGTCTAGACTTCGTTGGTACGTTCAATGCCTGAAAAACAACTCTGCCCTATCTGTAATTTCAATGGCCAGAACTTGAGAAAGGTGTCTATCATATGCACCTTTGGGATCCTCTTCATGTATAAATGTCATGTGGGCCCTATAAAAGTTTCTTTTGAATATAAAAGCACATAAAGACAAATGTCTCAAGCTCTTATCCTTCATTATTTTCTTTTTTTTTTTCCCTAAGATTTTATTTATTTACTTGACAAAGATCACAAGTAGGCAGAGAGGTAGAGAAAGAGGGAGGCAGGCTCGCCGCTGAGCAGCCCGATGCGGGGCTCGATCCCAGGACCCTGAGATCAGGACCTGAGCCGAAGGCAGAGGCTTAACCCACTGAGCCACCCAGGAGCCCCCATTCATTCTCTTCTACATCACAGCTCTCCTTCTACCCTACTGCCCTACTAACAGTGGTTTTGTTTCCTCATCCTTTCAATGCATATCTGAACACACATCCATCCAGCTATTCAGCATAAATTTGTTATCAGGGAAAAATATCAATAGCAAATAATTTCAGCCAAAGGATCTGGAAGCAAATTAGAAATGTTTCCATTTTAGTAATAAAACTGTAAGATTATGAAATAATTAGATCTTATTTTTACATATTTGCATCATAAATTCCTTGTTAACAAGATCAGACGAGATGTTAAGAAAAATGTTGCTATGGAAAATTGAAGATATTCAAAATAGTAACTGTAAAAATTATAATGCTTGAAAAGAGTAATAGCATGTTAGTATAAAAAATATCTAGACCGCATTTCATACGATCTCCCCCCTCATTTTACAGATTAGAACCAGCTCAGAGTGTTTACATGACTCCCTCCAGGTTACCCAGTCAATTCACATTAATAATTTTGCATTAGCACATAGTCTTGATTTGACTGGTTTCCAGTATTAGTTCTCAGTTTTCACTAGTGTATGGCTGAGTTCATACCTTTTTTTTTTTTTTTTTTTAAAGTGGGGTGCACACCCAACATGGGACTTGAACTCACGGCCCTAAGATTAAGAGTTGTATGCTCTACTGGCTGAGTCAGCCAGGTGCTCCTGAGCTCATTCCTCTTTTGAAAAATTTTCCCTTATTATAAAAGAAATTAAGTTTATTATAGGAAAAGCCCCAGGAAACACATATGGGTAAAAAGGATATAAAAACCACCCAACTAATACTTTATATTTTGAATCTTCTTAATTTTATTCTCACTGCAAAGACTTATTTTGAGGTACTGGAGAAATTTTATTGTTAATTATATACTGGTTGCAGTCAGGATATCAGAATCAGGTTACCAGCCAAAGTTAGAAATGTAGGAGGTTAGAATCAGAAGGAACAGCTCACCGCTTGGAACAGAGAAGGGTCAGAAAAGCAGATCAGAGGGTGTACAGGCTTTAAGTATTTGGCTGTATCTTGTGGTTTTTCATCTGACCTTACTCATCCCATCAACATGTATGTAATCAGTCTGCTCTATTCTGATAAATTATAATATAACAGACATATCATATTGTCTGCCATCACCTTAGCCCAGTTTCTGAGCTATGGTCCTTTGGAATAAATAGCTCTAGGTAGCTTATTTGGTACCATGGGATTCCTGTTCACTAATAAGAGCGGCCATTCAGTAGCCTGGCTAACAATCTTAACAACTCTTGCTACAAAGGCATATCACCCAACAAAAATAAGCTGCACCAATTGGATTCCTGTTTTTGGAAAATACACAGAGAACTAGGTTAAAAGAGAGTCGATGTGGGAAGGAAGCATGTCTCAAGACAAGGGGCCAAGAGCAAATTAATGAGGAAGTGGAAACTGTGAGTAAGCAGAAACTGGGAGAGAAACAAAGAGAAGCTGGTGTACCACCAGAGGAAAAGATCCCAGGACACAGCTGCGGAAACCCGGAAATCCGTATAGCTGTCTTGTTTCCTGGCTGGTCAATCTAGGCTTCCTGTTTTCTCTCTTCTGTCAGCTCAGTCTCCATTACCACCACATGGATCCTTACAACAATTATCCCTTATTCCATCTAAATTGTAACTCACTGTCATTTTTTTAAAAAAAGGATGTTGGACCATGTAGTCACCAAGCAATCTCTCATATCATGTTGCTCTCCAGTGGCATTATCCAAATGTATAATGAAGTAGCTTAGATCAGATGCTCCCATACTTGACCGATTATTATAATCATCTTGGAAGCTTTAAAAAACTAAAATTTGGGGCACCTGGGTGGCTCAGTGGGTTAAGCCTCTGCCTTCGGCTTGGGTCATGATCCCAGAGTCCTGGGATCAAGTTCCTGAATCAGGGTCTCTGCTCAGCGGGGAGCTACTTCTCCCTCTCTCTCTCTGCCTGCCTCTCTGCCTACTTGTGAACTCTCTCTGTCAAATAAATAAAATCTTTAAAAAAAACCCCCAAAACAACAAAAAAAACACCCTAAAATTCTGGGGACTCACCAAATCAGAGTATCATAAAGAAAATCTGTCTGGTTTTGAGTCTCTGTTCAAATTGTAAAAATCATGTTTCTTCTGGGAAATTAATGCAAGGATGGGAAACCATGTTAAAGTATAATATTTAATAATGCTACTATTTTCATTCTGTTGCCTTTTTATTTTTATTCATAAAAAATGATGTTAAAAATTATGTTAAAACATCATTTTCAGTATTTTCTTTTTTAATCTAAATTTTTCTAATTTATTGTTTTTTGAGTGATTCCTGTATATGTGCATGTCTATCTAAAAATGTATTTATGCTAATATAATTTTAATATTATATTAAACATTAATTGTATGCTAATAATATTAATTTTATGCTAATATGATTGGTTCTGTACATATGAAGAACCTCTTAGAACAAAGTATACTCATTAGCAATAAGAGGGGGAAGGAGATATTTTGCATGTCTTTTTATTCTTAGATAAGTTGAAAAATTATACAAAATGTCCCTCTGATTCCCGTATAAATCCTGAAGATTAGAGGAGGTAAATGCTAGATTAAGGCTAATTTCTGGGCCAGTCCATTATGTTAACTAAAAACCAACTATCAGTTGTAAGGTAGGTAATACATACATTCAGGAAAGGGCTTAATATAGATCTCTCAAGTCCTTTAAATAAAACTGAAAATTAGTTTAAAATCAACATGAATAAGAGGTAAGAAACCTAAGTAAAATATATTTATGAAAATCAGAGATATTAAAATTCTAAGTTAATTTTGGTTGTACTTACAAAGAGTGTTGGTTTGGGTATAAATATATTGTCTTCGTGTCCTCTAGGCACATTTAAAGTCTTTGATTTATGATTCTCTGTCATATTTTTTGCATCTGTTTTAGTAAGAAGTAACTGGTCCTCAGAATGCTTACTGCGCATATTGGTGACAATCTGTTTCATTACTGCCAATTCCTGTTGATAGACGAAAACAGAAGATAATGGCAAGTATGATTTTAGCAAGCAGACTAAAAATGATGGATGTTAAAAAACATTTATTTTTGTTCTTGAAATAGAAGAAACATTTGAAGCAATCACTATATGAATGAGGAAAGCTGCGAAACTAACAACATGTCAATGTACAGTGATGTACATAATTATCGATTCATATCATTAGTATTTTTAGGATGGTAAGTGATAAATATATCATTCCACGCTCTAGTGGGTCCCTGATTTTTCTGCATATTGGGATCACCTGTGGCATTTCAGAAACGGCTGATGTCTGTGTCCCACCTGCAGAGATTGTGAGTAATTGGACAGGGAGGTGGCCTTGGCTTTGGCATTTTCTAAAGCTCTCCAAGTGATTCTAACAGACAAACCTGAGAACCACTGGCACAGCTACTTTCCACTGAGCTTTTCTACACCAGGTTTGTTGAAGAGATGATTTAGGCACTTAATTTTCTCTCTTCTACTTCTTCGATGATGCTATTTCCTTTTGAAGTCTTATAAGAAGATGGTAGGGAAGAAGAGTCCAAAACATTTCTTCTTGCCTACTAATCACCAGCTCAAACCTTACGTTTAATACAATTTCAGGATTTCTTTAATCATGCCATTCCCTATTCTTTTACAAATGAAAACTGGACTTGGCTTTAGCAGTTGCTGTTTGAACTAAGAATTATGCTGAACTCGTTAAAGAGCTCCGATCACAATTTTCAGGCATTTACTCTTCTAAGTCTGTTTTGTCTTTTATTTCTCCCCACAGTCAAACCTTTAGCTTCTAACACTAATTAGTGGATATTTGTGATTAATTGCTAAATTCATTCAATCAAATACAAGCATACGAAGAGAGAACAGACTAAACTATCTCCTTTACCTTATTATTTGTAGAATAGTGGTGGGCTATGTTGCAAGTCATTTTTTCCCATTTTTTTATTTCATTTTCATGCCAAGACACCAAAGCTACGGTGACAGAGAGATGTTCTGCTCCCTTCTACTAATCTGTTTATAGACATCAGCTCTGGATCAGAGCAAGTTCCTACAGGCCTTCCCTCCCCCGCCCCCCCACCCCCCGGCTGTCATTAGTTCTATTTAGAACCATCTAGCTTGAGTGGTATTTTAAAACAGAGCTGTTGAGTTCAAGCCACCAAGCCTTAATAAATCTTAGGGCCAATAGAGGAGCTGGGAGAAATGGTGCCAGAATCCCTCTTCTCCCTTCTGAAGTCCTGGGGTTGGCTGGGCTGCTGCACGTGAGAATGTGGACCTCTTCAGACACGGCCAATCTGACAGAATAGCATCTGAGCCTTTTGAGGGATCTTTTGGCTTTCAAGATTGTGTTATTTCATTTATATGGTCTCCACGGTGAAGTACATAATCACTGACTTGATGTCAAACACGTCTGGTATTACGGCAGATTTCAGCTCCTGTTCTACTTACTGTTGTAAGTCAAAGGGGAAGGAGAGATGATGGTCTCTCAGGCTCTTGACAGAAAACTTTTCTATCTTAAAGAACCTATGTTTACTTGCCATAAGTTTTGTATCTTGGAATGAAGATAAAATAATAGGAAAAAATGACCTTTAACACAACATACTACTCATCTACAGATTAGTAAGGTAAAGGGCATCATATTTGCTGGGAAAGGGGACAGGTTCGGCAATGAGGATGAGGAGGTGCAGGGACATTAGGCAGAGGTCTTTGGCTCCTGAGTGCCCGGGAGGAGGCCGTCATTGCTTTTCTCTTTGCCTTCCTTCTCCTGTTGGTAGAGGAGGAGTTACAGGAAACAGCTCATTCCTGATGCTGGTCAGGAGACAGAAGAGAAATTCACAAGTCTTTGCTTCAGCCAGACTAGGATCACCTCAATTTAGGGTGTGGTCACAGTCTGCTTTCATTCTTCTGGCTGCATTAGACAATGTTAGCATGGTTTCTGAAATGCAGGTAAAGAGTACTGTACAAACAACACAGTTCTATAAAATGCCTACTAAAAAAATACAGCTACGATGGATCCCAAAACAACATGTAGGAAATTTTTTTTTCAGTTTTATTATGTTTGGTCACATGAATGATCCATTCCTTTTTTATCAATGGTAAATCTAGGGAAAGAAAATTCCACTTTAATATCAGATAGTATCCACAATACCATCATGTACTAAATACACAGAAAGCCAAGCACATGTACTGGAAATATTTTAGCATTAGGTTAGAAGTCAAAGACACATCTATTCCTGACTCTCTTACTCACTATGTAAACTTAGGCAATCTACTCTGGTTCAATGAGCTTCAGTTTCCTAATTGATAGAATGTATGCTTGTGTTACCTTTTTGGATATTTGCCAGGGTGATAAGTGAGTATGTTTTATTTCGCATTTCTTCTATTGTGAGGTTGAGCAGCTTTTCATATATTTAAGGGTATTTGATATTCTTGGCCCATTTTTTTCCTGACTGATGGTCATTTTCTTACACATTTCAAGGAGGGCTTTGTGTTAGAGATTTTACCCTTTGTAAGATGAGTGGCAGTCTCCCCTGCCGCCTTCTACCTGTTTATCTTTTATCTATGTTCATGATTTTTTTTTTTTTTTTTTTGCTATGCTGAACTTTCTGATTCTGATGCGGCTGAATATCTCAATCTCTCATTTTACAGCCGTCTCTGTGTTTTCGTCTTCATTTTCCTCCAGTTACATTTATGCTTTCTTTTTCTTTTCTTTTTCAAATGTTTAGACCTCTGATCTGTCTGAAGTTTATCCTGGCTTATGGTGAAGGGCGTGGATTCGACATCTTTCCCCCATAACTATTCTGTGATAACATTATGTACTCACCTATTTCAGATGCTTATCTTTATCGTACACTAAACTTCCATAAGTACATGATTTATTCCTGGACTTTTAAACTCAATTCCAATAGTCTGTCAGTTCATGCACCCATGTCACACTGTTATGTTTAATGATTTGCATACATTTTAACTCTATTCTTAGAGACAGGGGTGGACTTAGGTTAAATTAAAAGAAAAACCTAGAAGAACTGATTTTTATGATACTGAGTCTTTCTAACCATGACAATATTTTAATAGATCTTTCACCGACATTTTGGGCATAAATTGTCATGTCCTTAATGGTATTATTATTACAAATAAGTGGTTGTAATTATGAGACTTCAATTCTCAGACTGACAAAAATAAATAAACCAACATTAACATATATGAGCTAGAAAACTTACATGTCACTACAAAACAGAATTGTTTGGTCAGATGAAGTCACCTTGAAATCTTCTGGTTTGTTCCTATCTGGTTTGGGTCTCACCATGTTCTTGTCTGGCTCCTGATTGCTGGCTCCATCTCCTATTTAAGATTCTGCTCTGATTGTTTGGACTTGACTTTTGCATTTCATTTCCCTAGCTTTTTTTTTTTTCCCCTTAAGATTTTATTTATTTATTTGTCAGAGAGAGAGAGCACAAGCAGGCAGAGTGGCAGGCAGAGGCAGAGAGAGAAGCAGGCTCCCTGCTGGACAAGGAGCCCGATGCAGGACTTAATCCCAGCACCCTGGGATCATGACCTGAGCCGAACGCAGCGGCTTAACCCGCTGAGCCACCCAGGCGTCCCACTTCCCTAGCTTTTGATTCTGCTTTTCCATGTCCTTAAACCATCCTTTTCTGATTGGTCAGTAGAGTTATTTGTACTCGTATTTAATGACTTACAAATAATGTTTACTGCAGAGCAGAGAGTGTGATTAGATGCACAAGAAAGGACCCTCTGATGTTCGAAGGAGAATGTTTCAGTATCATGTTCAATTGAATTCTTTTTCTTACATTGCATCTATTGCTCAAAATCATGCCATTTACTTGGGTTCCTATTTGTACTCTGACTTTCTTACAGAGATTTCCCTCCTCCTTAGAGTTCTGCCTTTTTTTTCCCTTTCATTGATGGAAATAATATATGCCTTTTCCCATATTACCTAAGATTAGCTTCTTAATCATGCTATTTATTAGCTGCGTTCAATTTTGTAGACTGTTTTTAAAACTGATGCACAGTTATTATTGTGAATTTCTTTTTATTGCTTTATTTCTTTATTACCTATCTTGATAAGTTCCATCATTTCTGAGAGGGTATTGTGAAGGAAAGTATTGTGCTTTACTTCAGGACTTTGATGGTATTATTCGTTGTTTCCTAAGTCAAATTTCCGAGAACTATGATGCCAAGCTGATTATTTCTTTGCAGGTACTTTTTTTTTTCCTTTCTGTGATCTACATTGTTTACCTTTTCTGCATTAGTTTCCATCTTTTTACCTTTTTCTAAGTTTTAGGAGAGTTTGTTGACTTTTCCTCACATCCTTCTCCTGACGTTTTTACTTACTTATAATAATTTCATGATTTTTATTTTAGCTATTTCCGAAAATAAAATACCACCAATTTTTTTTGCTTGCTATTTCTCATTTTATGGAAATACTACTTTCTCAAATTTTCCTGAAAAAATAAATTATAATACCTTGTAAGTTCTTTTCTGCTATGGAATTTTGTTTTTGTTTTCCTTGGAGAACAGGGTCAGTTTCTTTGTTGTGATTTTTGTGCTAATTATTCATTTTCTTGCAGTTTCTGACAGTCTTTGGTGTGTGTTCCAAATTACGAACGAAGAACCAGATTAAAAGTTTTCTTTCTGTTTTTCATTTCATTCATGTGAACGAAACAACTGAGTCCTCCCTCTGCATACGTGGATGAGAAAATCTGTTTAGTAGGCTTCATTGTAGGGCTCGTGCAAAAAGCAGGCTCTCTTCTCCAAAATGACAGAATGTGGAGTTCCCTAATCTGGAGCTCTTTATTCTGGCTGTGTTAGCCTAATCTTGGCAAATGCTCTGTGAATTTCTCAAAATATTTTTTTTAAATTCCCATTTTAAAAAATTATACAAACAATACTTATTCATTGTAAAATTCACATGCTGTAAAAATGACATGCCCCAATTCTCTTTCCCTTTAGCTACTAGTTCGAGAACTTTACATACTGTTTATATACAGAGTCTGATTTATAATATTAGTCATTAATTCTGACACTTTTATGCTGGTTCTCAAAAAACTAATAGTATAGATGTCATAATCCAGTATATCAAATACATCAAAAAATTACAATAACTTCAAGAATGAATGAACCATTCATTAAAATCAACAGCTCTAGCACTGCATCTGGCTATACAATGGAGACTTGGGATACAACTGAAATAAAATGAAACAATAAAAACCACATTGTTGTAAAATAATTACTATTTGGAATGGAAGAATTAAGGGCCAAGTTCTTATGAAACTTGATGATGAGGAGGTGATGATGATGATGAGGAGGAGGAGGATGAGGATGGGGATGACAACTGTTACTGCAAAAATAATCTCTATAAGAGAGAGGGGCTGCGCTCTTGACTCCCAAACCACATGGCTCGGCCATTTAGTATAAACTCTCCGCATAGCGCGGTGGTGTATTAAAACAGCTCAGCTGCCGAGCAGCTGCGTAACAGTACAGCAGAGCCGATGCCAGTAAGTTGCTGAAAGTTGTAAACTCGGCAAAGATGTTGGCAAGGGGACACACAGATGGCATTTCTTGATGAAAATAGCTCTGACAAGTATAATGCAAAGTATGTGCTCCACTGGAGGTCAAATGTAATGTTTTTACGTAGAAATAACAACGTACCGTGGCTAACAAGTCAGAGAGTTCTGTGCATCTTTCCCACTTGAGGTAAACAGGAGGTAAAAACCAACCCTGTTTTAAACCAAGTGCATCCATATTTTGGATATTTAAACTTCATCGGAAGGGCTATTTAAAAAACATTCTATTATGGAAACTTTCCAATATACAAAGAGTAGATGAAGCTCTCCGTTCTGCAGCCCAACGGGAACAATGATGAACATTTTGCCAATATTGTTTCTTAAAACAGCTTTAGTGAGATGTAATTCACAACCACACAGTCATCCATTTAAACTGTATAATTCAATGGTTTTTAGTATATTCATGGATATGTGCACATTAGCATAGTCCATTTTAAAACTTTATTACCTCAGAAAGAAACCGGGATTCCTTTAGAAATTACTCCCTGATCCCACCTTCCTCTCGACTTCCCAGCCCTAAGCAACCACTCATCTATTTTCTCCTTCCTTAGATTTCCCTGTTCCAGACATCTCATATGAACGGAATCATGATGTATGTAGTCTTTTGTTACTGACTTCTTTAACTTAGCATAATGTTTTCAAGGTTTATCCATGTTATAACATATATCAGCATCTCATTTCTTTTTATGGCCAAATAATATTCTACTGTATGGTTATACCATATTTTGTTTATTCATTCATCAGCTGATGGACATCTGGGTTGTTTCCACTTCTTGGCTGTTGTGAAAAATGCTTCCATAAGCATTCATGCACAAGTTTGTGTGTGTGTGTGTGCTCATGTTTCATTTCTTTTGGGTATATACCTAGGAGTGGATTGCTGGGTCATATGGTAACTCTGTGTTTAGTTGTTTGCAGCACTGCCAGACTGTTCTGCCAACAACATTTTATCTTTACCAGTTTTTCTGAAATATTGCAAAGCAGATTTCAGACCTTCAGATCATTTCACTTGCAAACACTTTAGTAGAGATTTTTAATACATGATTTTTGAGGAAGTTAAAATATACTTTGAATGTCAATGCCACTACACCCTATGTACGGCAGAATTGTTGGAGAATAGCCTCAGTAACTACGACTGCCAACTCCTATTTTCCAGTCCCTCCCTCAGTCTTCCTGTCTAAATACTTGTTTCATTCGTAGGCTAACCTTTCCCTGGGGTTGTCCCTTTGCCGCAAGGTGAGAATATAAAGTTTTTAGGTTTGGAGAGAGAAAGAGTGAGGAAAAGAGCTAACGTTCACTGAGTATCTACTATGTGCTAAACTTTGTGCTATGTATCTTACATGATAATTTAATCCTCTTCCGAGGTGCCTGCGTGGTGCAGCTTGTTGGGTGTCTGACTCTTGGTTTCAGGGTCGTGAGATAAAGCCTCATGTTGCTGTCAGCTGCTTAAAGCTCTCTCTCTCTCTGCCCCTCTCCTCCCCTGCACTCTCTCTCTCAAATAAACCTTTAAAAAAATAATAATTTAATCCTCTTCTAAATACCAAAAGGTAAATATTACTTCAATTTCGAAGATGGAAAAACAAGCTAGAAGGTTATAAGAAATTTAGCCAGGTCCATTAGTTACTAATAAGTGAAACCAGTTTTTAAATGTAGATCTTTCTGGGTTCAAAGCTGTCATTATTTATAAAATAGTTCATCTATCTTCTATCAAAGGTTCTTACACACACACACAATTTCAGGTTTGGAAGGGATCTTCAAGATATTTAACTAGGCCTCTATACAAAACAAAACAAAACAAAACAACAATAACAACAACAAAAAACCAAAGCAAAACAAAACAAAACAAAACGTGTCTCCTTATAATTTCTATTTCTACTCTTAGGCTTTAATTCTAGCCTTTGGAGAAGGCTATAACAAGTCTATTACTGCCTCCTTCCCATGCTTGCTTTGAATTTCTTACATCTCTCTAGATCATTTCTTCTGTAAACATCCCCAGTTCATTCATCCCTTTTATGACTGAAAAGAATTCTTGAACTCTTTCACCATCTTGATTGTTTTTCTCAGATTACCTTCTAGTATTGGAAAGTTTGGAACCTAGAACAGAACAGAGAAGTCTTGGCTAGAGCAGAGCAGAGTAAGACTAGCTACTCCTTATTCTAATGCACAGAAGATGACATTCACGGTTTTGGAACCATACCTTATCCACGACTGAAAGCTTAGTGAGAGCTCAAGTATATACATGAGAGAGAGACAACTGTGCTGTCATAGCCGAAGGGACATAACTAGTCACCTGGTACATTCTTTCCTGAACTTGGATATAATCTTAAGGTCATGCTCAACAGTGATCTAGGTACAGAAAGAAGCTAGTATTAACACAATAAAGTAGGCCCCTGAGTTGAAATCACTGCCATGGTTGACAGAACAGAAGTGTGGGCCCTTTGATTCTGTTCTGATTGGCTTGTACATACCCTTTACGTCATCTGATTGCTGGATAGTGTATCTCGGAATTCTGACTGCTCTGCCTTCCCGTAGGTATTCTCTCTTGGTGCCCCGCTCCCCTTCTTTAACAGTATTCATCTAGCTGCTGTCTAGTTTCTGGCCTTTACTATCTCAGTATAACCTGATAGGTTTTGATGCATATTCTAGCTGATTTCCATGATAGCCATCAGACTCGAAACACTGTGCTCTACTTTGAGGACTGCTTTCCAGAGTGCGCCTCACTCCACTGTCTGTACTTTCGCCATGTTGTATTCCCAGCCTTCCCACAGTGGTAGCTCCCTGATGCGTAATCAGTGACTTTAGTTTATATCAAAATACTGCCAGTACAGTACCTGACAGGATTATGATATAATTACCTCATATCTAACAATCTCTCCTGGCCACCACACATTTCCAGAGACTCATTTTATAGCTTTACAGTTTTGTGTGTCTCCTCACGTTCCAGAAATGTTTGGTTTGTTATAAACTTCTATGATTCCAAGAGAATCATAAAAACAGAGGGATAGATATGATAGCAAGAGGTCTTTACTTGTTCCTTATTGGTAAAAAAAAAAAAAAGGTCAGAGAAATGTACTTACTATTTAAAAGAAAATATGCCAGACTTCTAAAATACAGTGGGAAAAATACATATTTCATTCTAAAATACAAATTCAAGAAATTAGATAATAATAGGCCTATATGATACCTAAGAGATGTAAAAAAAGTTAAAAGGACATATATACACATCTAAAATATTATGATGAGATATTTTATTGCTTCAATTAAGAGTTTTATTTGCCAGGTACCACAAAGATATTTGTAATTTTAAAGATGATGATGAAAAAGATGAACAAAGCCAAAACACTTATGAAAATCAAAATAATTTAACCTAGTTGTACTAAGTTCTATACAAGTCCACATAAGCATAGAGGTCCACAGAGTACAATCTAAAAGAAAGTCATGTGTCTTTTATGCAACTCAAAATTGAGGAGAGTTAACATTCCACAAGATGGACAACTGAGATTTAGCTGCTCCTTCTGTGAAATGGGTATAAGATCATCACCGGTTTCTGTGAGGCTTAAAGAAATCAGTATTTTTTTTATTAAAGATTCTATTTATTTATTTGACAGACAGAGATCACAAGTAGGCAGAGAGGCAGAGAGAGAGAGAGGAGGAAGCGGGATCCCCGCTGAGCAGAGAGCCTTTTGCCAGGCATGATTCCAGGACCCTGGGATCATGACCTGAGCAGAAGGCAGAGGCTTAACCCACTGAGCCAACCAGAAGCCCTAAAGAAATGAGTATTAAAAAATTCCAAAGTCAGGGCGCCTGGGTGGCTCAGTGGTTTAAAGCCTCTGCCTTCAGCTCAGGTCATGGTCTCAGGGTCCTGGGATCGAGCCTGGCAAAAGGCTCTCTGCTCAGCAGGGAGCCTGCTTCCCCTTCTCTCTCTGCCTGCCTCTCTGCCTACTTGTGATCTCTCTGTCAAAATAAAGAAATAAAATAAAAAAAAATTCCAAAGTCATATATAAATATTAAATGTTCTTATTATTAACTGAAAATTCTAGATGGCACAAGCATGGAGGAATAATTTAAAGCTTTTCCTTTGATTCCTTAGTTCCTAGATATACTGGGTTGAAAGCAATCTATAACTGATTTGTAAGTATGTTAGTATTACATAATTGATCTGAAAATGTTTTAAATATTAGGCAAGAAAGAAGCTATAAAAACTCAAGATACTATTATTACTGATATATAATTGGCTTGGTTTTGGCACACTTTCTTATTAAAAAAGTTTTCTTAGAAAGATTTTATTTATTTGAGAGAGAGAGAGAGTCAGTGAGAGAGAGCACAAGTTGGGGTGGTAGGGGAGAGGCAGAAGGAAAGGGAGAGGCAGAGTCCCCGCTGAGTAGGGAGCCCAACAAGGGGGCTCTATGCCAAGACCCTGGGATCATAACCTGAGCTGAAGGCAGACGCTTAACCCACTGAGCCACCCAAGCACCCCTGGTTCTGGCATACTTTTAAAAGTATATGTAAATTCGACATTAGAGTTATTTTTTGCAATATTTACTCCCTGAATTTCTTTGGACTTGAATTAACTTACCTTTATATGGCAAAAATAAGCATTCTAAAACTTTATAGAGAAAATATGACTTCCATTGTATGTGCATTTTAGGTTTTCATTACAATAACTGTCTTTTTTTTTCTTTTTTCTTTTTTACTTGAGAATGACTTTTTAAAAATTATTTTTATTAACATAATAATATATTATTTGCCCAGGGGTACAGGTCTGTAAATTATCAGGCTTATACATTTCATAGCACTCACCATAGCACATACCCTCCCTAATGTCCATAACCTAACCACCCTCTCCCTACCCCCCCACTCCTCCCAGCAACCCTCAGTTTGTTTCATGAGATTAAGAGTCTCTTATGGTTTGTTTCCATCCCAATCCCATCTAATAATTGTCTTAAGGGGCGCCTGGGTGGCCCAGTCAGTTAAGCGTCCAAATCTTGGTTTTGGCTCAGGTCATGATTTTATGGTTGTGATCTTAGGGCCCTGATCTCAGAGTCATGAGACTGAGCCTTGTGTTGGGCTCATGCTCAGTGCGGAGTCTCCTTGGTCTTCTCTCTCTCCCTCTGCCACCACCCCCTCACCCCACAACGCACACGAGTGGAGACTCTCAAATAAGTAAATAAATCTTTTTAAAAAATTCACTTAAACTCACTAAATCAAAACAAATTTTAACTGGAAGAGCATCACTAAGATGAGAAACGTATAAATCTAAGAAACAATTACATCTTCATCTAAAGAAAAATTAACTTAGGCCCTCAGTATTTTTTTTTAGTCATGGTGATGTAAAATTTAACTACATAGGTATATAAGAAAAACGTGTAAAAGGTATCCTTAAGAAAATGTCAAAACAGTTAAGTATGAACCAAAAGGAATGACACACATATAGAAATATGTAATTTGTTTGAACTCTTTATGAAGTGGATTGCCTAAGGGGCACTTGTGGTGCTGAAACGTCCCTGAAACTTTCCGAGAAATCACAAAGAACATACGAGTTAGGATCTGGGAACATAAACATACCATAAAAGAATGATAATTATACTGTGACTTCACTTTTAGGAAACCTGGTTAACTGCAGGTTTGTGATACACAGTGCAGTACAAGGCAAGTATTCTGGGCTAATGGGAGCCCAACATTCAAGCAAAAAATGGGGCTTTGCATAGTTTAGGAACCTTAGTAAGGAGTGGTTAGTTAATTCTGGTTACATACTAACTGAAATGCCTGTAGACCCTGAAAGATATTATCAGTAGAAGCACTAAGTAAAAGGGTAGAAGAATCTCAGGTCTTAGAAATAGATATCTCTCACAAATGTGTATTATTTTTGAGAGGCTCGCTACCCATAGAGGTTGCTTGTGGGTACAGGTACCATGTCCAAGGTTTTGGAAGTAGCTTTGTTTTAGACAAACTTGATTTCCTACTAGTTACTTTTAGATAAAGTGAAACTGTTCTTGGGTATAAAGAGCGTCTTTAGTTAAAATGATATCAGTTGTCAGAGGGTATTTTACTATCTGAGGGAAGGGGATGGGACTATACTAAAGGTTAGTTCCTCAAGTTTTCTATTTGACTATTCTATTTGACTATTCTATTTGACAGTTTCAGGTGCAGTTATAATTGAAGATGGTAAAGGACCATAACAATTATTCAACGGAGTACTTATTACGTGCTAAATACTGGGCTAACGGCTAATAGGAAAAATGAGCCACTTTACTGGCCAAGTCATATGCATAATTATATAGTGATGTGAACATTAACAGAAATAGTTTAAAAATTATTGGAAAGAAGTAGAAAAAAGGGATGAATTTTTCTTTGTCGAACTTTGAGAGAACTTCAAAGAATACATAACATTTGAATTGACTCTTGACACAGAAGGAAAAGAGAAAAAGGAACCACATCCATTAAGTTATGTGTTGTTACACACCAGGAATGTTACTATAGTATTTAATTCTCATATAGTCCTGCAGAGTAGACATTACCTTTACACACAAGAAAATGGGGTTTAGAGGGAGTAAATTATTGTCACAAGAATCCATAGCTACGAAGTAGTAGAGCTGTGATAGGATAGCTGTGATAGTCTTGTCTGACTTTGGCTTTTCTCACAGTATTTTAATATGGAGGTGACATAAAGAATATAAAGGTAATTCCAACCTTACAATTTAACAAGTGACCTGAACACATACATACACATATATACTAGAAGGTAGAATGTAATTCTGGACCAATCCCATTGTCCATCATCTCCATGTTTATACCTAGCACGCTGAATGCTACTGGAGAAAAATTGCTCAAAATGGTACGACTATAAACACATGGTGTTTCAACTTGGCCGTTATTTGATATTTCCATAATACATATCACTCATTTACTGTGAAGCTGTTTCTTTTTTTTTTTTTTAAAGATTTTATTTATTTATTTATTTGACAGACAGAGATCACAAGCAGGCAGAGAGAGAGGAAGGGAAGCAGGCTCCCCGCTGAGCAGAAAGCCTGATGCGAGGCTTGATCCCAGGACCCTGGGATCATGACTTGAGCCAAAGGCAGAAGCCTTAGCCCACTGAGCCACTCAGGCGACCCACTGTGAAGCTGTTTCAAAATTCTATTTTCTTCAAAATTCTGATGCTAGCAAATCTGTCATTAGAGCACAGCCATTGGATGGGAACTGCCTAAATTCTTACCACCAAACCTACAAACTCATTTTTATCTTTACATAATCTTTATTTCTATCTTCAAAATGGAAAAGGTGCCCTCCTGTCTAAAATTAAATCCCATCACTTGCACTCTGGATCTCCTCCTTCCCCAACACTTTGCTCAATTGGTATCTTTCTCTTGCTTGTCCCTATAATGTCTCTCTCCACCTGGCTCCTTCCCATCACCGTTTAAATTGGATACTCCCTAACCGTGAGAGGTTAAAACCCTTGACCTCATGCCCCTCCCCCATCATCCTATAGTCTCTGATTTAAATAACTTAAGGTTTATCTATCTTTCCTATGACCACTTTTCAATTTCTGCTCATTCATCAATTCACTGCAGTCTGCTTTTTGGCTCCACGGAAACTGATGTAACATCTCTGTTAAGTTCAGTTGACACTTCCTTTTTCTTCTTTGTTTGATTTGGCCCCTTGACAGACCATTGTCACTGGTCAGATTCTACTCTCATTCTGATGTTCCTGCCATTTCTCTGGTTATGGTGCCTTCTAATCTGTGCAAAGTTTTTCCTCTACCCATCCCTTAAATGTTGGTGTTCGTCAAGATTCTGGCCTAGGCCTTTTTCTGCTCTCATTCTATGTAATTCATTTACCAGTTCATTTAATTCCTTCCACATAAAGCACTATCTTTACTGGATATATCCACTTAGATATTTTCTTGAGCTTTTCTTCTCCAACTCTATTTCTCCCATGTGCTTTGTGGCACCACCAGAAACCCAGGATGAAAGCGGAAACCTTGGGCATCAATCCTCATACCTCCTCTCTTCAGCATTCCCTAGGTCCAGTCACCAAGCCCCATGATTCTCCTTTCTTTCTTTTTTTTTTTTTTAATTTATTTATTTGAGAGAGGGTGAGAGAGCGAGAGCTCACAGAGGCAGAGGGAGAGGCAGACTCCCCACTAAGCAGAAAGCCTGATGTGGGGCTTGATCCGAGGACCCTGGGATCATGACCTGAGCCGAAGGCAGATGCTTAACTGACTGAGCCACCCAGGCGTCCCTGATTCTGTTTTCTAAATAGCTTTCAAATTAGTCCATTCTTGGTGGACACCATCATCACCAGTCTGGTTCAAGACACCATCATAACTCACTGAAATACTGGAACGGCTTCCTAACCGGGGCTCTAACAACTACCCTTAATACAGCTTCAAAAGAAATCACAAGGGCTTTTACATCAGCTTCTTAAAATTAAGAATAGTATTCTAGTAGACATTTGGCTGATTAAAGATCCTTTTCCTACTCTTGAAAACTTATATTCGGAAGGCACATGATGAAATATATACACAGAAAAGCAGAAAGAGAATTTCCAAATCAGCAAATCTTACTTCAAAAAAGCAAAGATGAGTGGATAAAAATGGATGAAAATGATAGCCACCTAAGAAGATTCTTGAGAGGTACACTCAACAAGAAAGAAGACATTTTAAGGAATTACATTTCTTATATTCAAAACTGAATGCTGAACTTGAAGCTCTGCTGCTGTTCTCCAAGAGCAAGATCCTATCAGTTGCTCTTTGGCTTTACCTCCTTTTTACCTTATTATTTAAGATTTATATTATTTTATATTTTTATACCTAAGAGGTCTTAGCATAAGTGAAAATATGTAAGGGTAAAAAAGATCACAACCTGCTTAAAGGAAACCGAAAAAGTTATTTGGAGGCATCAAAAATGAAAGAAAAAAAATAGATTATAACACCTGGATAAGATATTCAGCTCTGAGTTTTTTTGGCAATTAAGACAAAAAGGAAACACATTAAATTACATAGTTTTCACTTTCTTACAACAAGAAAGCATATAACTTCATCTACAGAGGCAAAAACTTTCCTGGAACTAATGCAAGCAATAATTCATCATGAAATTCTTGTCTAAATGGGAATAAGGAAAAAGATCATAAACTTTTGCTTCAGAAAAAAAAAGCATTTGCTTTTAGTTTTGACAGTAAGTATGTAATCATGGTTGAGTTCCTTAACTCTTATCAGCTTCAGTTTCATCTGTAAGAGTGGGGACAGTAAGATTTAATTCTGTGATATTTAACTTCGCTACTTTTAAAGTGAGTAATTAAGCACTAATATAGAAAATAAAACCCTTTAAGGCCATGCCCCAATGTCCTAGAACTGTCAACTTAGAATTATCTCATCCGTTTTTTTTAATTTAACACATACTTGATACTATGTAAATGAGAGGATGATCTCATTTCCTATTACATGACCACCTAAAGTCTTATCAGAACTAGATGACACTGCTTAAAAAGGTAGAGATAGTGGTGTCCAGTGCAAAAAAGACAATGAAAAATTCAAAATTTTGCATTTGATCACATGTGGATTGAAACTCAGAAAAATTTAGCTGATTAAAGCAGTGACTCATGTTAGACAATTTTCCCAGGGACCTGCCTAGTGTGGGGCAAGCTCTCACGTGCACTGTGCATGACTCTGAGAATGGGCCTCTCCTACATTTTGTGCCCTAGGTGTTTGCTTGCCTCAGCTTAGTCTCAGCCCTGATTTTCACTTTTAAAAAATTATATTTATCAGGGGTATTCTTATTCAACTGTTATTGGCTATTTTAAGCATTTGACTTTCAGAGCCATAAAATGAATACATTAATTTTCCTCCTCCTCCTCATGACCTGAGCCAAAGTCAGATGGTTAACCAACTGAGCCACTCAGGCACCCAGACTCTCCATTTCAGCAGGTCAAGCATTGTCCTGGGTCATCTACCATTCTCTTTCCATAAAAGCAGTTTACACTTGCTTTTGTATCTGCATGTTCTATTTAAGTTGGCTTTAAACTGTTTCTTGGAAAAAGATAAAAAATTTGTATTAAGTTTGTTTTATTAGACCTTAATTTTTATTTTGCTTTGAAAAGAAAAAAGCTCCTTTTCTTTAGATGTATGGCATTGAGAAAAATCACAATGTTGGATTATTAAAATATAATTGTCAAAATGAAGATACTATCAAATGTATGAAAGTTAACTGATAATTAGATTTGCATCCATGCAAATTTCATTGATGTCAATCAGTAGATTTATCTTGCTAGTACTTAATTTCCATGTTTAAACATATTTCCTTCTAAACTCATGTAATTCTCAGCCTACTAAATAGAACTTTTAGTTTTTATTTGGACTCATGAATAATGTGATTCCAAGCATGATGTACAAAATATATGAGCAACTCATATATTTTTCAGAGTCTAGCACAATCTTCTAAAAACAAATGAGAATTGCCACTCCAAAAAAATACTTGTTATGCAGCTTTAGAAAAAAGTTGGTATGCCTGAATGGATATCCGTAGTTACTATCTATCTCTTTCTCTTTCTCTTTCTCTCTTTCTCTCACTCTCTCTCTCGCTTTCTCTCTCTCTTTCTTTCTTCTTTGAGAGTATGCGTGAGTGTGCATGCAAGTGTGGGGCGGGGGAGAGGCAGAGGGAGAAAGAGAATCTTTTTTTTTAAGATTTTATTTATTTATTTATTAAAAAAGATTTTATTTATTTATTTGACAGACAGAGATCACAAGTAGGCAGAGAGGCAAGCAGAGAGAGAGAGGGGGAAACAGGCTCCTTGCTGAGCAGAGAGCCCGATGCGGGGTTCGATCCCAGGACCCTGAGACCATGACCTGAGCTGAAGGCAGAGGCTTAATCCACTGAGCCACCCAGGAGCCCCAAAGATTGTATTTATTTATTTGACAGAGATCACAAGTAGACAGAGAGGCAGGCAGAGAGAGAGAGAGAGAGGAGGAAGCAGGCTCCCTGCTGAGCAGAGAGCCCGATGTGGGACTTGATCCCAGGACCCTCGAACCATGACCCAAGCTGAAGGCAGAGGCTTTAACCCACTGAGCCACCCAGGCGCCCCGAGAGAGAGAATCTTAAGGAGGCTCCACACTCAGAGTGGAGTCCGAGATGGGGCTAGCTCTCTTGACCCTGAGATCATGACCTGAGCTGAAATCAAGAGTCAGACACTTAACTGACTGAGCCACCTAGACGCTCCTGTGATTACTGTTTCTTAAATATTCATTTTTTAAAGCATTTGTGAAAATCCACATAGTGAATGAATCAGGCTTCCCCAGTGAAGAAACAATTATTTGAGGGCAGAATCTTAGGACCCAAGTGTAGCAGATAAGGCCTGAAAATTAGAGAAAAAGAATAAGTATCTTCAGAGAAGCTCTTCCTACTCTATATCACCTGTTGTTAGATCTGGTTTTCTATGCAAAAGTCATCTCTCAAATCTAGTCCAGAGACACCTTCTTATCCCTTTTGTCTGTCATATACACCTTTAAGAGAACCTACTTCAAAGGCCATTTCTAAGACAGAGACAACCCTGCAATTCCCTTGACACCATTTCTAGGATATGCATCTTTGAACTGCTTCCAGTAATATTCCCCAGTTCGTTTCTCTCAATAATATCCTTCCAATAATTTCTTCCCAAATTCCTGATATCTCTTTCCCAGACTAGGAAAAAATGCCTTCAGGATACTCATAAACAAATGATCTGTTTTGAGCATTTCTTTCTCTGTTAGGATAACAAAATGGTAAAAACATTGCCAAGACAAGGCACTGATAGTTCAGCGTAAAAATGCACGAGATTAAAAAACTAGGCTTCACGATACCAACTGCTGGCGAGGATGCCCAACAGCTGGGACACTCGTTCACTGCTGACGCGAGCACACAACATATAGTCACTTGGTAGAACGGTTCGGCAGCTTCTTATAAGTTAAATATACACTCTCCATAGGACCCAGAAATCCTACTCCTGGGGTATTTACCAAGAGAAAAGGAAATATATATATATATATATATATATATATATATACACTTTAAAGATTTTATTTAGTTGACAGCGAAAGAGGGAACACAAGCAGGGGTAGGGGGAGAGGGAGAAGCAGGCCTCCTGCTGAGCAGGGAGCCCCATGTGGGGCTCCATCCCAGGACCCTGGGATCATGACCTGAGCCAACGGGAGACGCCCAGTGACTAAGCCACCCAGACGCTCCAGGAAACTTATATTTACACCAAAACACGTACACAATCATTTATACAGCTTTATTATTTATAGAGGTCTCCAAATGGAAACAACTCAAATATCCATCAACTGGTGAACGGATTAATGAACTCTGGTATATCCATACAATAGAATATTACTCAGCAACAAAAATGAATAAATGACTAATATTTGCAACAATATGGGTGAATCTTTTTTATGGTAAGTGAAAAAAGTTGAGTCTGAAAAGACTGGTAATTTCATTTATACAACATTCTGGGAAAATGTAATATGGTTTGTTGGAAAAGGCAAAACTACAGGGATAGAAAACAGATCAGTGGTTTCTAGGACTGGAGTTGGGGAAAAGAGTCAATACTAAAGGGGCATGAGAGGCATCTGGGTGGCTCAGTCGTTAAGCGTCTGCCTTTGGCTCAGGTCATGATCTCAGGGTCCTGGGATTGAGCCCCACATCAGGCTCCCTGCTCAGCGGGAAGCCTGCTTCTCCCTCTCCCACTCCCCCTTCTTGTGTTCCCTCTCTTGCTATTTCTCTGTCAAATAAAGAAAATCTTTAAAATAAATAAAATGGGCATGAAGGAATTTTCTGAAGTGATATAACTATTTTACATATTGACTGTGGTGATGGTTACAAGCTGGGTGTGTAGGTAAAAAATCATAGAAATGTATGCTAAACAGGGCATGAATTTTACTGTATGTGTATCGTATTTCAGTAAGTCTGCTTCAAAAAATAAGAAAACTGGGGTTATCTCCTATTTACTAACTAACTGGCTTTACTCAAGCCACTTGAAACTCATTTCTCCTTTTATAAAATGAGGAATTTTATATTAGCTCTAAAAGATTTCTAAGAGAAATAACAAGAAAATATGCTTTATGGACTCTAAGCATACATAGAACATACGGGCAGTACAATGATGAATAAGACAGAGATACACTAAAGAAATTTACTGTCTAGTGAGGTAAGGAGGTAAAACAAATCATTATTAAATAATATGGAAATTCAGTGACAGAGATTGAACAAGGCAATAAGGGGGCAACAAGAAGGGGCATTCCAGGAGTAAGAATTAACCCAAAGAATAAAGTATAAATTAATTCATAAAGAATAATTAAGTATATCATATATTCAATATAAAAGACCAGATGACAGTGAGATGCAAACATGAGAAGTCATTAATGCACATGGACAACTGGGATCTAGTAACCTTAATGCAATATGGACTCTGAAAAAGCTGAAAGTAAAAATTATGACAAAATGAAAAAAGTACCTCACGATGATTTAGAAGTTGTTCTAAATCTAATGCCATTTGATTCTTCATCTGTAGTAGAGCTGACTTTTCTTTATTTAAATTGCTGAAAAAAAACCACCAAGTTTTTAAGAAGTCATCATATTGGTGTAAATTTCATTAATAAATAGTAAATAGCAAAAGGCTAAAAAGACAAATCTAACAAATCTGTTTGAATTAAAGAGAAATTAAATTTATAGTCCATAAAGATAGCAGACCAGCCACCATAATGTTTGATTTCATCAACAGCTAATTATTTTCTAAGAAGACTTTTTCTTTTAATAATCATTTGACAGTGCAAATGAGATGTGTTCTGAGAATCCTTTCCTGCCTGGTAAGGGCATAAAAATTGGTGTTTTAAAGATGATTATTTACTCCTGAAATGTAAAAATGATGAAGTGGGATTTATACAAAAGCTAAAAAGTATGTTTGGGGAAAATATTAAAACTCAAGACACTGGAAGTCAAATTAAAACATTTATCCTTAAAACTAAAAGTAGCATTTTATAATTGACCATGCACTAAATTACAAGGTATATAATTAAGTTAGACAAATGAATCAGATATTCAGTCTGTGATAAACAATTTTTGCCTCCAAATTCTTAGTTCAATCTTTAATATCTAAGTCTGTGTCAAGAGTTTGCCTTTGACAGGACCTATTTTTCTGATAGGAAAGGGTGAGAAGCCTAAACAGAAGAACATATTAGGATTTTAAGAGAGAATATTTGAGGCCTGTCTTGTACTACCTGGAGTTTTATTATTCAACATATAAAAATTAATTAGAACCATTAACTGAAATACTCTTTGAAAGTCACTGGAATGAATCTCTTCAGCACCACATCAAGACTTAAGAAAAGCAACAATGAATCAAAACAACATAATTCCATAAATATCAAAACAAAATCTGTGAAGGTAAAATTAGTAAGGATTGTTTTGCTGAATAGGTAAGATGTTTTAAATTATCCTTTAAGAAAATGGAAAGCCACCAATTTTAAAAATATCAGGCAGTTTTTTTTTTAATATTCAAGGAACAGTATTAAGTATTCTGAAAGAACTCATAATTCCATGGACTTCAGAGGAAAAAACTCACATTCTCCTTTTTCCTAGTAACTGGACTTCCCCAAGGAAGCACCAAAATTTGTCCTCTGAGAGAAAAACAAGATGCAATTCTAACTTCTGTTTCCAACTGTGACATTGACTCAGTGTGTGCTATAAAGCACAGCACACAACCACTCTACTAAGCCTCAGTTTTCACATCTGTAAAAGTGGAAAACAATACTCATGTATGTCAAAGGGATATATGAATTACCTAATGAATGAGTAAATAAAGAATCAAACATATAAAACACAACATAAATGCCATATGGTATTACTAATTTAGATGAAATACAGGTATTGGAGAAAAACAGTAATTAAATGCCATACAGGTTAGCAGCTCAGCAGAAAAACAGACTGACTTTCAGAATTAGGCATCAGAGATCCTACTGAGCCTTGGAGTTGAAAAGAACTAAATGACATAAAGGTAACTGAGTATCAGATTCTGCCAGAGTCCTGCAAAGTATGGTAAAGATCAGATGTTTCTGAACTGTAGCATTCAAATATTTTTAAAAATTAAATTAAACATCCAGAACACAGGAATAGGATTTTTGAGGAACAGAAATGTATTAACAATATGCATATATACATGTTAATGTTCATATACATGTTACATACATATACTACGTAAACATACACTCACAGGCAGTACACACACACACACACACACACACTCTCTCTCTCTCTCTCTCTCTTTCCCTCTCTCTCTCTCTCAAATACCAACAGGACCTTAAAGAAAATGTGTGCAGGGGCTCCTGGGTGGCTCAGTCATTAAGTGTCTGCCTTCAGCTGGTGATCCCCGGGTGCTGGGATTGAGCCCCACATTGGGCTCTCTGCTCAGTGGGAGGCCTGCTTCTTCCTCTCCCACTTCCCCTACTTGTGTTCCCTCTCTCACTGTGTCTCTGTCAAATAAATAAATAAAATCTTAGAAAAAAAAAAAAAGAAAATGTGTGCAATAGGAATGGAATGTTGATGAAATAAAGGATCTGACTAGTTAATCTGTTAGAAATGCTTCATATGTAGTGCTTAATTTTTTCCAGGATAAAGGAAGTATTCCATATTTAAACAGCAAAAATATCTGTACAATATAGGATAAAAGGTGGGTGGATAAACTGGTTCACAGAGCAACTCTGTTCTATCTGTAAGACGTGGGTTTACTGCAAACAGTACAGACGCCTCAGACAATACTTGGGTATATATTTTCAAAGTCTCAGCCTTCTCTATAATACACTCTTAAACCACAAGGGAGACCATCTTCAGAACGCGAGTCTCTAAAACTGCATATGATGATTATTATACTCTGTGTTCTTCCAGTGTGTATGTAATTACTCAATTGAAGTTTAGTCTCCATAAGACATATTTCATAACAGTGGAAATTTACCTTTAAAAATACAAAGCTTCCATGCGTGACTCATAAAGCAACTACAAAACAAATCTCCTTATAAGCACATCTACCGTGAATGGTATATTACACCCATAACTGTTCAATTCACTGTTAATTATTACTCAGAAATTCGTCTTTATGGCTCTGTGTCACCTGCTATATGAAAACATATTCCTGATATAATGTACTTTAACTTCCTGGATCAATATACCCTGGCTTAGCCTCACAAGGCTAAGTAGACTTTTCTTCTTAAACTACTAGTTAAGAATAAACTGAGAACTGACAATGGGAAAAGGAAATTTATACTAAGTATTCTCTTTCTGTGCTTCCTTCAGTTCTGGGCCATAGATCAAACTACATACTCAGATGGTCTCTGGTGGCTCGGTAGAGGAGAGTTTAACAGTACTACCTTTAGAATGGACTATTACTTTAATGATAGGGAAATTTAAAGTACTTCATAGTGATAACTCAAATGCTAACTTTTAATGTGTTCATAATGATTTCATTTTGGTACCTATTTACTCTAACCTTTCTAGACACTGAATATAAATAGATAAATTTGCAAGTTGGGGGTTGGTATAGTGGCATTGTTTTATTTTCTAAGACAATGATAAAATTATTCAGTTCCTTAAAGAGCTTCTATTGTATACGCTAGAGACATATTTTAAAGAGTAATCATTTAACTGAAACCATAAAACTCCTAAGAGAAAACATAGGCAATAAACTCTGGGACATTGGTCTTAGCGATTATTTTTTTTTGGATCTGTCTCCTCATGTAAGGGCAGCAAAAACAGACATAAATAACTGGAACTATATCAAACTAAAAAGCTTTGAAATAGCGAAGGAAACTGTCGACAAAACACACACACACACACACGGGAATATTAGTCTGCTATAAAAAAGAATGAAATCTTGCCCTTTGCAAGAACATGGATGGACCTAGAGGTATTATACTAAATGAACTTAGTAATATAGAGAAGGACAAATACCGCAGGATTTCACTTTCACGTGGTATCTCCGAAACAAAACGAACAAACAAAACAAAACAGAAAGACTCATAAATACAGAGAACTGGTGGGTGCCAGCGGGGGGGGGGGGGGTGGTTTGGACAAAACAGGTGAAGGGGATAAAGTGGTACAAACTTTCAGCTATAAAATAAATAAGTCATGGGGATGAAAAGTGAAGCATGGGGAATACAGTCAATAATACTGTAATAAGTTTGTATGGTGACAGATGGTAACCACACTGGAGTGAGCATTTCATAACATATATAAATGTTTAATCCCTGTGTTGCACACCTGAAATTAATATAATATGGCATGTCAACTATACTTCAATTTAAAAAGTAATCAATTCATGTAAATATTCCTTACAATTAAAATCAATACCTAGCAAAAAGGATAGGCCTTTTTAAGACATGATCACTTGGTAATTGTTTTGAATGGGACATCTGATGTTTAAATTTCAAATTAATGAAAGGCAAAAGGAAGGGAAGTAATATTTACTGAGTTTCTCCCATGCGCCAGAAACTTTATATATGTTATTTCATTTAATTTTCACATCTAACCCTTGATGTTCACACCAGTAGATGTAATTTACAGGCATATCTACCATGACAATAGAAACTGGCTGATGTGTATTCAAAGTCCAGGATAATTCCTCTACATTTGAAATGTCATCGGCTCCAAGTAAGAGAGATGGTAGACAGACTGCTAGCTCTGACTTGTGGACTGTGCAATTTTTTATGGTATTTCATTCATGTCATGAGGGTACGTTTAACAGCATCTCAAAGGCCATAATTAAACTACTAAAAGCACCTGAATTTTTCACATTAGAAGGTAGTTGCTTCAATTAAGAGCAAGATTTCATATCCTGTGAAATACTAGTTCAGAATCGATTAAAATATTTATATAGCGAGTTCATGAAACATAGCTTTAAAGGATACAGATTTTAGCACAAAAATATTTTTTATACTTTCATAACTGACATAGTTTTCATGATGATGTTGCTGTTATTAAGGGAGTCCTAATTTTTGTCAAAATTCAAAATGTTTTGAGAAATGTAATTTCTCATTTTTAAGATAACTTTCAACATAAAAATTTGTTTCATGTAAGATAAATACTAATAATAGCAAACATTTACACAGCATTCATAATGTGTAGGCACAGTGCTATACATATTACAAAGATTACATTGTTTAATCCTCAGAATAACTATACGAATTAAGTGCTGCTAGTACTAGAGTGTCACTCGCATTTCACAGATAAGAAAACTGGCTCTATAGTCCAATACCAGAGCCACTAACTGGCCACAGGTGGCAATTAAAATTAACCTAATTAAAATAAAAAATTTAGTTCCTCATATGGGTAGTGGCTATATTGGACAGTGCAGAAGACATGGAGTATTTTTACCATTACAGAAAGTTCTATCAGACAATGGAGGTTTAGAGAGTTTAATAGACTGGCTTTAACTCAAAACTAAGTACTGAGCCAAATTTAAACCCATGTAACCTATCTATAGGGCCTGTACTCCCTTTTAAAATCTGTTTTTTAAAAACAACTTTATTTGGAATATTTCGAAAGAAGAAGGAAAATATAACAAACCCACAAGTATCTACCACCTAGCTTTAGCAATTATCAATTCATTAAAGCTCCACTTTAAAGCACTCTTCTACGCTATTTTTTTTTTTTACTTCTCTTCCTTAATTATATGAGTTAATGAAAAATTCTCCCTTATTCAGAATAGAACATAGGGAGGCAGTATAACATAATGGTTTAGAGTATAGAATTAGGAAGCAGACAGATCTGGATTCAAATTTTGACCCTACCACAAAGCTGTATGTACATTCTTAGATAACAAGTTGCTTAATTTCTTTAGGGCTGAACTTGTTCATCTTAATCATTTCCTCCTTTAGGTATTATTTTTCTCTATATTAAATCTTTTCAACTCTTAAGTCTTAGTAAAATAAATACTCAAATAAATTTATTTGAAGGTAACTGTGAAAGGTAATTTTATCACAGGACTTTAATGTTCCTGCTCCAAGATTAAAAAAGTAAAAGGAGATTCTATACAAAATTTCAAATATATTATAGGAAGAAATACATAATATAGGAAGCAAAATTTCTATTTAGGGTTCTTCCCTCAATTTCCTTAAGATAACCAAGTGCCTAGTGAGTGATAAAACATAATTTCTATTGCCCCCAATAGCTACTTACAGAAGAACTGCTTAAGAGATTCACTGAATTATTTTAATTAATTTCTTAATTTGGTTTATTTATTATTTAATAAATTTAATTAATGTAGGTTATATATATTCTAAATCTAATTTTTAACTTTAAAATTAATCTAGGAGTAAATTATTATTTATATTGACATTTACAGAAATGTGATTTAAAATTATTTTATATCATCCTGAAATTTAAAATTAGGAGTAGAGTTTTGAATCAATTATTTTGGCGGGGTAGAAACAAGAGAAGGTAATTATTCTGATTCTTCAGAGAGAACACTCACCCATACATGGTTATATACCTTAGGAAATCTGAATTTAATAACTATAGTCTCCTAATTATTTTTCAGTTCCTTAATTTAACAGTTTCTATTCCCATCTAATTCTATGCTTCTACATTTATGAATTGGTTAATAATTTATCTAAGTTATTCTAACAATCTTAAAATCCAATAACTGAGCCAACTGATCAACCACCCATGAGTTAAAACATCTTTCTGTATAACATCATTCTTTTACTTCAACTTAAAAAGACTAAAATGATTATATATATGAACAGGTAAGGAATTTGAATGACTATTAAATGGAACATGTCTTTTGGGTAAGGGGTCATGTAAGAAAACAATTTCAGTCGAAGAAAGTGAAAGGGATTTATTTACATTTAGGTAATTCATGGGCTACCTCATGTAGAGTCAGGGGAAGAAAAGCCTAAAAAATTGCTTGGCAAAGTCAACAGAATTTAAGCAAATGTGTATATTTCGTGTGTTTAAAAAGTCATTTTTTGCGGGGGGGGGGTGCCTGGGAGGCCTAGTTGGTTAAGTGTCCAACTCTTGGTTTGACTAAGGTCATGATCTCGGGGTTCCCGTTCAGTGCGCAGTTTGCTTGAGACTCTCTTTCTCCCTCTTTTCTCTGCTCCTTCCTCCTGCTTTCTCTCTCTCTCTAAAATAAATAAATAAATCTTAAAAAATAAAAATGTCTCTGTAGAGAGGTCTCAGGAATTTTTACTTCCTACAAAGTTCCCTAAATGATCCTGATGTATCTTCCCTCTGCATCTCCCCCACCCAATGTGTGCGCTCTCTCTCTCTCTCAAATATACAAATCTTAAAAAAAAAAAAGTCATTTTTGGGGTACCTGGATGGCTCAGTCAATTAAGTGTCTGACTCTTAAACTCAGCTCAGATCTTGATTTCAGGGTCATGAATTTGAGCCCTGTGATGGGCTCCACACTGGGCATGGACCTTACTGAAAAAAGAAAAAAGTCATTTTGACTCCACAAATGGTATCTGGTTATATTCCTTTTCTTCCTTTGGTCAAGAATTCTAGAGAAACAAGGACAGAATAGCTGCTTATATCCGAGGGCTGGTGGAGTGCTTTGTTAATAAGTGCAGCATTATTATTTCCAGGCTAAGACTTCTGATCATAAGGTAGAATGTGAATAACTAATGTGACCCAGTTTCTCTAAGATAAATTACATTTAAGACCATGTTCACTATTTACATTTTTTCTTCACAATTTACAAACTTAATTCATGGATAGCAGTATTATGCTTACATTGCCTTTATAATTCAAATAAAAGATTTATAGACGATTTACCTGACATCCTTCTCAAGTTGTGTAATACACTCCTTCAGGGAATCAATCTTAGAATCTCTCTGACGCACTGATTCAATGAGGTATCTGTAAGGCTGTTGAGTCTGGTTTAACAGAGAATTGGCCCTGTTAAGCTAAAGAAAAACAGATTTCATGAAATTCTAAAAAATTTTACAAGAAGCTAAGGTTATCCAAAATGCTGTAGCACAGACACAGTACACCAAAACTCCCTTACATGAATTACTCAGAAAAGTGTTTCCTATGTAACTTTGAAGGTTTTAAAACTTATTAATCAATATAACTATTCTTTATGATAATAACAAGTAATACATTAATAGGAAAGAAAAATTTTAAATAAAATATGAATTGTTACCAATTTTAGGGGTGGGTCACCTCAATGTTTTGCCATTTGTTGGTGTGAGAAGATATGTAACATAAAATTTATCTCTTTTTATAAATATTCTTTAGCTAAAATAAAAATCTTTTATTTGAGCTTTCTTTATTCAAAATAACATAATGACATTATAATTTAGCATTTTTCTGTCTTCATATTTCCTTCCAAATTTATTTATAAAATTGATGAACTGTAGCTAAATCATTATGTATAATGAAGTTTCTAAGAAATTATAGTTAAAATATAAATAATATAAAATTTAGCATTTGAACCATTTTAGTGTACACCTTCAGTGGCATTAAGTACATTCACAATGTTGTGTAACCATCACTAGTATCTATTTCTGGAATATTTTTATCAGTTGCAACAAAAGTATCCATTAAGTAAAAACATGTCCCACCCCCCCCCATTCTACTGTCTCTATGAGTTTGCTTATTCTAGACATATAAGGGGAATCATATAATATTTGTCATTTTGTCTGCTTATCTCATTAATGTAATGTTTTCAAGATTCATCCATGCTATACCATGTATCAGAATTTCATTCCTTTCTATGGTTAGATAATATTCCATTATGTGTTTTTTCACCTGTTGATGAATATTTGGGTTGTTTTCACTTTTTGGCTATTGTAACTAATGTTGCTACAAATAGTGGTGTATAAATAAATATTTTGAGTTCCCACTTTCAATTCCTTTGGGGTTCTACTCAGGAATGCAATGAAACTGCCAAGTTCTATGGTAATTATATATTTTTTTCTATATTTTACTTTTTGAGGAACTGGCAACTGTTTTCCACAGAGGGTGCCTCATTTTACATTCCTATTAACAATGCACTTGGTTCTACTTTCTTCACATCCTCACCAACACTGTTATTTCATGTGCCTATTGGCTGTTGTATATCTTATTTGGAGAAATATCTATTCAAGTCTTTCACCTATATTTTAATGAGGTTGTCTGCTTTTTTGTTGTTGGGTTGTAGTAGCTCTTTTATGTTCTAGATATTCCTTATTTGACATATGATTTGCAAATATCTTTTCCCATTCTGTGGGTCTTTTGATCACAAAACTCTTTAATTTTCATGAAGTCTAACTTTCCTAGTTTTTCTTTTGTTGCCTGTAATTTTGGTGTTTTGTTTTTTTTTTTTTTAAAGATCTTACTCATTAATTTGAGAGAAGAGACAGCATGAGCAGTAGAGAAGGGCAGAGGGAGAGGAAGGTGCAGACTCCCTGCTGAGCAGGAAGCCTTATGTGAGACTTGATCCCAGAGCCCTGGGATCATGACCTGAGCGGGAGGCAGAAGCTCAACTGACTGATCCACCCAGGTGCCCCCTTTGATGTCATTTTTAAGAAACAATTATGAAACCCAAGATCATGATTTCCTCCTATGTTTTCTTCTTTGAGTTTTATATTCTTAGCTCTGAAATTTAGGTCTTTGATCCACTTGGAATTAATTTTTGTATATAATGTAAGGTGTGGGTTCAATTTCAATGTCTTACATGTAGATATCCAGTTTTATCATTTCTTGAAAAGACTGTCTCTTTTCCCATTGAACGGTCTTGGCAATCTTGTTGAAAAACCATTGACCATATACATGAAGGTTTATTTCTAGGCTCTATTCTATTCCATTAGTTGTATCTATCTATTCTTATGCTAGTACAACACTGTTTTGACTACTGAACTTTTGTAGTAAATTTTAGAATCTGGAAGTGTGAGTCCTCCAACTTCATTTTTCCTTTTCAAGATTGTTTTAGCCATTCAGTGTCCCTTGAAGTTGTATATGAATTTTTGGATGGGTTCTTCTATTTTTGCAAAAAATGTTGTTAGGATGTTGTTAGGGATTGCATGGAATCTGTAAATTGTTTTCGGTGGTATTATCACCTAAGTCTTCTAATCTGTGAATGTGGGATGCCTTCCATTTATTAGGTCTTTTTTTTCTTTTTAAAGATTTTATTTATTTATTTGACAGAGAGAGAGATCACAAGTAGGCAGAGAGGCAGGCAGAGAGAGAGAGGGGGAAGCAGGCTCCCTGCTGAGCAGAGAGCCCGATGTGGCACTCTATCCCAGGACCCTAAGATCATGACCTAAGCGAAGGCAGAGGCTTAACCCACTGAGCCACCCAGGGGCCCCCCATTTATTAGGTCTTTTTAAATTTAAATTTCTTCAGGAATGTTTTGTAGTTTTCAGTGTATAAAACTTTCTCCTGTTTGATTAAATTTATTCCTAAGCATTTTTCTCTTTTGGATGCTATTATGAATGGAACTGTATTCTTAATTTCTTTTTGGATTGCTTATTGCTAGTGTATTATGTATAACTTTATATTATGCCTTTTCACTTTACCTTATATAATTATTCTCCCAAGCTCTCAGAGTACCTTAATATATGATTTTAGTGGTGACAAAACTGTCTAGGAAGCCAAGGTCCCATAATTATATTGCTTATAGTAATAAACATTTAGGATGTTATCCATTTTTGACTAGTTTAATATTGTAACAGACTTCAAAATTAATTTTTTTTAAGTTTTCTTTGTGAAATTTTTTCAGACATAAGTTGCACTAAGGTTAAGTAAGGACTATGTAAAGCTCTCAATATGTAAGACCAAAATTCTTTCCCTAAGGATTTTATTTATATTTTAAAGATTTTATTTATTTGTTTAACAGAGAGAGAGAGAACGCATTAGCAGGGGAGAAGGGCAGAGGGAGAGGGAGAAGCAGGCTCCCTGATGAGCAGGAAGCCCAATGTGGGGCTCGATCCCAGGACCCTGGGATCATGACCTGAGCCTTAGGCAGACACTTAACTGACTGAGCCACCCAGGCACCCCCGCCCCCCTTAAGGATTTTATGAACTTCTATACCCAACCAACCTTAGTTTTTTAAAATTTTTTTATTGTGTTTGCTCTTTTGCTAAGCAAATATAAAATGTAGGTCAGTATAGGACTAAACACAGCACTGTCAGTATCCGTAAGCCCATACTTTGGTACCTAACGAGTTCTCAGAAAAAGTATTCTGAAGTTTGATATGTGAAAACTGAATAATCTCTATAAAAGTGGTGGATACCTATTTTAAAACCGGGGGGTAGGGAAGGGAGTATTTTACTACACAGAACAAAAATACTACAAAATTCCTACTTTATGACCTTAACATGGTCTTTGACAATAAAATTCTAGCCTTTTATATGTTTAAATATTTTTTTCTTCTTTCCTTCAGAGTCACTAACAAGTTCAATGGAGGCTAAAGATTTGCTCTTTTTTTCTGGGACAAGAAATGATTTTTATTTATTTTTTTTCTCAAGTGAATTACATTTACGAGATATATATATATATATATATGATTAAGATCTACACATAGAACTTACTTTGTTACTGCAATTTTTTGGTGTTCTACTCACATACAAGAAATGAATGATTAGTAGCCTAGAAGCTGAAGGTGTAGAGAACAGTAGGAAGGGTATAGTGGAAGGTACAGTGGAAGGCAGAAAGAATCAAAGGCAGAAAGAATCATTGTTAAAATCATCGGCCATGAGATCTAGGTGGGCAAGGAAAAAAGAGAATCCAAAAGGTGATTGACCAGCTAGCTGTTAAAGAATATCTGCTTGCTGATTGAGGACTACATTTTAAGTTACTCAAATGATTCAACTAAATTATATTAGAACACTTCCTTTTGGTTACATTAGCCCAAGAAAAAAATTCCTTAAAGAAAAGGAAATGAACAGTGAAAGAAAAGACGACTTCATTTTTTGGACATGATTCATTGCAGCAAAAGCAAAGCCATAAAGAAAAAAAATACCACGAATATTTTCTATAGTTTGGGTTTTAGTGTCTTTTTTCCTTGCTTTGGTAATCATTCTTTTAAATCTATTACAATGTCACCGGAATCTTATTACTCTACTAAGTTACTTTATGAACATTCAAATATGCAGCTGGACAAAAATAAAACTAAGTTTTACTTACCTGTATAACCAGTTTCACTAGTCAATTAAATCAAATAATTGCCTTGACTTTGTTTTCACGGAACTGACCTTAACTGAATAAACTGAACTGACAAGTGGCTTTGTGTTTCAAAGTGCAGAATAGTCAGGGGTAGGGTAGGGAGGCCGTGGTGGGGCTGGTATTAGTTGGGGTATAACGTCAGGGAAGCACTAAAGGCATTTACAAATTGTAGTTAGCTGTAGTCTAGAATAAGCTGTGCTTGAAATTTATCAGATCTAAATTCAACTGCATAAAAAGTGTAACAGCAGTCATTAGTCTTAATTATTTTAGTTCCATTTTTATCCTCACAGCAATTACATATGTTAGGTTTTAGTATTATAAACAAAATTAGGGGCCCCCAAAGCCTTACTTTCAAAAGGTATCTCTAATACACAACCTACAAACTCCTCCCTCTCTGGATAATAAGGGCTTACTATAGTAACACCAGTCTTATGAACCTATTTCTTTATAAACCTGCAAGATTTTAAATCCCAAAATTTATTTTAATTTTTTAGGGAAAATACATGTCTGTCAATGAAAAGTAATGCTAATATTGATTTTTGAAATAACTGTAATTTGACATAATTTAATTCCTACAGTATGGTTTTAAAAAGTCTTTCTGTAACTCTAATACTCAGTATTCAAAACGTTACACAATCACTCCCTTTGCCTATTGTTAGTAATCTTTTCCTTATAGGAAAGCCTTAGTAATTAGTGACTCAAGAATCATATACGTAATAAATGACTCAGGAGTAAACCCATGACACTACATTTTACAGAATTGTTATCCTTTGTTTCAATAAATTGTACATATGATTCAGAGAAACGCAACACCTGACTAAAACATAATTACATATTTTGATTCAAATTTTAACTTACTCTTGGATGATAATCTAAAATGATATATTTTCTCTTAAAATTAAAAAATATATATACAGGTGACCATATTTCGTTGTGATTTTCCTAAATGTGGGATTTTTTTTTTCTTGTGGAGGTTATTTTTAAAGAAACTCCTAGAAATGGAGCTCTTTCTTGCTAGAGACAAAAATGCATTTTGTTGAATAGAATTTAACATTGAATTAGTTTCTGTGGATAAAATATATACAAGTGATACTTTCTAGTACTGGTTGTACTTTTTTTTTTTTTTTTTAATTTCATTTGTTTATTTGACAGAGAGTAAGCAAGAGAGAGAGCAAGTATACAAGCAAGGGGAGCAGCAGGCAGAGGGAGAGGGAGAAGCAGGCTCCCCGCTGAGCAGGGAGCCCCAGGTGGGACTTGATCCCAGGACCCTGGGTCCATGACCTGAGCGGAAGGCAGATGCTTAACGACTGAGCCACGCAGGCACCCCTGGTGGTGGTTTTGCGAAGAAAATTCCACATACCATTATCTAATCTTTTTGACTGTGCCACAGAATGTAAAATGCCTATTTGAGGTCCAATATGGAGCAACACTTTGGTACTAATTCTCTGTGTTCTCAATCTGTAGGAGTAGTTCTCACATCTAGTTAAATCATCAGATCACTGGGGAAAATGTTAAAAACCAGTGATTTCTGGGCCCCACCCCAGTCCCAATGAATCAAAATGTCTCAGGGCTAGTCTTAGATTAAGGTAATCAGTCAAATTTGGAAAGGACAGCTGTTGCAATCTTGGACATGCTGCAGGACACTCCATCCAACTATTTTAGCAGACTTAACACTACACATAAATCATCTCATCTCCTGAATTTACCATCCTTCCCGTTAAAACCACTTTCTTATCCTGTGTCTCACATGGTGAATAACATCATCATCTTTAAGAGGAGTGATATTTAAGTGATACAAATCAACCAATTAAGATGCCAGCTTTGCACTGGAGCAGGTTCCTGGAGAAACTCTGTGGTCCAAGGTATTTCTTTGTTGGTGGATGGTGAGGAGATCCAGGGGCTTTCAGGAGAGGCACAAGGACAGACGGGAATGATATGCAGGGGTTTAGGACAATAGCTGTGTACACTGTCCTTGCAAATATTTTATTTTATTTTTTGGGGGGGTTTATTTATTTATTTGAGAGAGAGAGAGCAAGCACGTGCTTGGGCAAGTGGCTGGGGAGCAGATGGGTTGGGAAAGAGACAAGCAGACTCTGCACTGAGTGTGGAACCTGATGCAGGGCTTGATCCCAGGACCCCAAGATCATGACCTGAAACCGAGAGCTGGACACTCAACCAACTAAGCCACCCAGGCACCCCCAAATATTTTCTTGTTTTGATAACCAACAGCAAGGGCATGTTAATTGATCACCAGCCCTGCTCTGATCCAGAGATTATCAAAGTATGGTAATAAGGTGATATTAACAAGATAAAAGGAGAAATAAAAGATAATAAGGGAAATTCTTGAGTAGAATGTTAAATATTTCAGAGTAATCAGCATGGTTGTGACGGACTATTTACTCATAAGTCACAGAGTACACAAGACTGTAGTGTATTATTTTTTTTCAAAGTGTGGCCATGCATCACTTTTATTAGAGTCACAAGAAGAGCTAGTTAAAAATGCGGATTCATGAGTTTCATTCCAGACCTACTTCATCACAATCTCTGAGGGCGGGATCTAGAAACCTACATATAAAACAGGAATCTTTGGTGATTCTTAGAGTCACTACCATTTGAGAATCCCTAGTGATGTGTAAGAACCGCGCAAAGCGGCAGATACACAAGGGGACATCTACACACCAGGCTTGTAAGATGAAGACATCTGAGGGAGAATGGTGTCGTCATTCAAAGAGAAAACAGAATTTCTAGATTATCTATAAAATCTATAATGTCATGCCACAGATCAGGAGACCAAAAAGAGAATACTGACAATTGGGAAGTCAATGGTGATCACCGAACAGATGATCAGGGAGGATAGCAGAAGGAATTAGGTACAAAGAGAGAGGTTACTGAAAGTTACTGATGTCCACCCACCCACAGACACACCCACACATAGTCTCTCTCATTTTTTTTGAAGAGGGACCAAAAAGGGCGGGGAGGGGCCAGGGAAGAGTAAGTGAAGATACTAAAGAATCCTTGGGTGAAAGAGATTAAAGGAAAAGAAATTTAGATGACCTAGTTGTAACAACAAAGCTACAGATGATAGCAGATGATGGAACTGATGGTTTTGAGGAGTGAAAGTGACCTGCAGTAGGGATAATGAGAAATAGGACAGATGCAGAGAAATAAAAGCACTGGGCCGCAGGAATGAGGGCATGATTGCTGTTCGACAACATGAATTTGTAATGCTTTCAAGCAGCAAAAGTAATAGGTTTCCACAAGAAATTTTCAGCACATGACCACAAAACCAAAGAATTTTCTCTCCCTCTCTCCTTCCTTCCATTAGGCATTTATAGGGTAACTATCAGATTGTAAGGTAATACGTGAAAGGTAGGGAACATCAAGAAAAGCCTGATGGATGAATTTAGTGACCAACCAATCTGGGGTACTGGTGAATGTTGTGATTCGATGGTTGATAAGGCTGGGGAGGAAGAAAAGTGAAGCCAAGAGGGGTTTGATAGATTGGAAAATACGAAGTGTTTATGAATGTGGAACACACAATGAGTGCAAATAAAGCACAGATTTAGTGGGAATGAAAGGACTGGGAGAGCTGGAAGGACAGGAGATTAGAGTCAGAGAATGGAATTTTCAAGTTCAAGTGTTTTAAATGTCTTGCCCCTGAGAAATTCATTTTAATGTGGTTCAATTGTATAACAATCCTGACAGCAGTGGGGAGGGTGTTGCTGTGTGATTGTAATAGCTCTTAAAAAAAAGTATAGTCATTCATGAGTTATCAAGGCAAACCAGTAAGGTAAAAAGTTTAAACAATTTGTTTGATGTGTAAATAGGATACAATTTATAGATAAATCACTGTTTTCCCTTACTTTGGTGGTGGCTGGAATTTGGTATGTGTACACACACACACACACACACACACTCTCTCTCTCTCTTACATGAGCTGGTATGTGAACCTATAAAATGCAGGCTTACAGAACAAATTCTAGTATATTGTCTTGAATCCATGTAATTGAGTTTTTTCCAGAATGAACCAAAACAAAGACTTCTTGGCTTAAGCACTTGGCAAGGTTAGACACAGAGCTGTTAGAAAAATGCAAGTGAGTGTTTTGTCCATAAAACATTTTGGTCATTCATATGGTAGATAAATATATGCTCTTCATTAAAATTAAAAGGTTAAACTTTATAGGATTCCACATCAGAACCTCAAAAACTAAGAGAAAGAGTGGCAATAATTAGCCTCTTCACGGTAGGTCTTCTTCATGAAACTTTCAATTTAATTTTCCCTCACATCCGGTTACAGGATATCTCGAGCATCCACAAAATACACGAGAACACTAACTTCCCAAGGCGCGAAGTGTCACACGAAATACACAGACGCTCAGAGAAAATGAAGTCTACCCCAAATTTTTCAACATTACAAAAAAGCAAGTTGCTACCTATTTCAAAAAGTTAACTTCTCGGGGCACCTGGGTGGCTCAGTGGGTTAAAGCCTCTGCCTTTGGCTCAGGTCATGGTCTCAGAGTCCTGGGATCGAGCCCCGCATCGGGTTCTTTCTGCTCAGCGGGGAGCCTGCTTCCCCCTCTCTCTCTCTGCCTGCCTCTCTACTTGTGATCTCTCTCTGTCAAATAAATAAATAAAATCTAAAAAAAAAAAAAAAAAAGTTAACTTCTCACTAGACCAAGTTACTTTCCGGGGGGTATTTTCCTGCTCCCAACAAAACCAGCTGCATGGATTGCCAAACTGTACCGGTGGCAAAAGGTGGCCCCAGTTACCTTCAGAGAAAAGGAGCCACTGACATCGTCTCCCTCCTTTTCCTTTTCATCTATTTCTTCTCCCTGGTATTCAGATTTCATTCCCTTTCTCATCTTGGTCTTTAAGACTCTGTTACAGCAATTTTAGGTTTGCAGCAAAACTGACTGGAAACACAGGGAGATCCCATATGCTCCCAGTTCCCCATCCCACAATCTACCCCAGCGTCAGCATTGGCGACAACTGATGACCCTACACCGATACCCTGTTGTAACCCAGAGTCCAGTGTTTACACGACGGTCCACTCTTGGTGCTGTACATTCTCTGTGTTTGGACAAATGGATAAGGACACGTGTCCACAGTTAAAATATCACAAGCAAAAGTCTACCGTGAAAGTCCCTCTGCTCTATCAATTAATCCGGTCCTCCCTCCTAGCCCCTCCAACTGCTGATCTTCCTACCGTCTCCACAGTTTTGCCTTTTCCAGAATATCATATAGCTAGTGTCACACAATATGTAGCCTTTTCAGATTGTCATTGCCTGTTTTTAAAAGCTCTTTTTTCACCTTCAGCTTTGCTTTTCTGTTTTTTCTACCAAATGTAAAACATTATTTTTAAAATTAGTTAATTAATTAATTAATTAACTAATTTTGCACGTACACACAAGCAGGAGGGGGCAGAGGGTAAGAGAGAACGCCAAGACAACTCCCTGCTGAGGGCCGAGTCCGACACAGGGGTTGATCTCATAACCCTGAGATCATGACCCAAGCCAAATGCTTAACTGACCTCGCCACCCAGGCACCCCGAACATACTCTGTTTTAAAAACTAAAAGTAATCTGCTCATTTGGTTGGAAAATATTTTGATGCAATTATTTTATTTGGAACTTAAATAACTTACAACTGAGAACACTGAGGCACAGAGAGGTTAAACAACTTATCCAAGTTTACACAGCAAGTAATTGCCAGAAATGGCATGTTAGCCCAGTGAGTCTGGCTCCAAAATCATGTGCTTAATAGCCAATATTCATTACCGCCTCTCAGTAAAAGGAAAGAAAGCAACAATATGTAAGAGTAGCACAAAATGTGAAGAGCTAAGAATTCCTCTCCCCTCACAATAATCAATGTGCACTAGAGGCATGGGTGTACATGACAACACACAAACATTAAAGAAATGGGACCAGTTATTTACACAGAAAAATGCTTCATGGCTCTTCTTCTGTATTAAAACTATCTAACTGTATCTACTGAGGTGCCGTATTCCTGTGGGACTTACGGGTTCTACAGCCCTTCCCTTGCTGCTTTGGTTACTTTCAGAGGAGATATAAGAACAATGGTGCTCACTCTGCGCCTTCTGTGGGGCCATTTGGCTGGGAATTATAGGCAGTGATAATTGGTTGTTATCCTCTGCCCTGCTTTACTTCTTTCTTAAAACTTATCAAGTTCTAATTGAGTATATATTTTACTTGGAAAAAAAAAAAACAACCCACACCTTTTTTCCCCCCTAATTGGAATATAAGCTCCAAAGGGTAGGTAGGAATTTATGGCTGTGTTATTCAATGATTATCTCAAAAACCAAGAACAACACCTGACACACTGGTCCTGAATTAAATATTGACTGAAACACTGAATTTCATATCAGTACTACCTAACACTTCACAAAATTTATTTCCTTAGTATACTTTATTCCTTATGCTCAGTTGAATGACACAGCATTGACTAGAACTAAAATTTTATAAACTATTCTTACCTAAGTTCTTTCTGTGTAAAGAGCCAATAAATAAATAAAATTTATTTGGGAAATAAATTTTAAATTTATTTAAATTTAAATAAAGGAAATAAAGTTTATTTGGGAAAAGTGACATAGTTTCTACAATGGGAAATCTTGCTGTTTACTGGAGTTCATCAAGAATATGTCCATGTAATTAAGTGATAAAAATGTTAACCCAGAGATATGAAATTCAATGCAGTTCAAAGAAACTCAATACAGTTCAAAACAAGATTTCCTTAAAAAAAGGAATCACTACAGGGGCTCCTGGGTGGCTCAGTCAGTTAAGTGACTGCCTCTTAATTTTAGCTCACGTCGTGAGAGTGAGCTCTGCATTGGGTTCCATGCTTGGCCTGGAATCTGCTTGAGATTCTCTCATTCCCTCTCCGGTTGCCCTCCCGCTCCTTGTGCACATTCTCTCAAATAAGTAAATAAATGAGAACTAAAACAAAAAGGAATCACTATAGAACTAGAGGGATTTTTGTGAAGATGAGGCCTAAACGCTTTCTATAGATGGAAGAAAATAGTAGAGTTCTCAGACTCCTACTCATATATAGATACATATTATAAATAATTTGCAGGATCAGAGTTACAGACTAAAATTATGCAAATCTATAATGGTACTAATTCCAAACAATGGGAGAAACCACAGTAAATTTGTTCAGAATTGTTCAGTGGAACAGAAAAGAAGCATGACAAAAAATATGGGAAAATAATAACATTTGCTTCAGCAGCACACTGTGTTAATTCAAAATGATAAAGAGGTAGGATTAACATTGCTCCTATATATGGTAGACACAACTGGGAAGCATTATAGGCTTTCCCATGATAGTCATCTACAGAGGACTGGTATGACTTTTCTCTTTTCAATCTCTATGATGATTTCTCAAGAAGGCTTCCGTAAGGAGAAGAAAACATGTTACCTATTTGACCAGCTGAGTGTTTTCACACTGTGGATTGCAAGCAGTATTAAAAAAAAATATGCCACATGTCATAACTAAGAGAATATGCTATATGTCATAAGGGTATTCATTCCTGTGAAAATTACTTCAAACACACACACACACACACACATATATCTATACACACACAAATACACACACGTATATACTCAGTTACTACGTGAGGTGTACTTCTTACTGTAGGTAGTGGTAAACAAACAAACAAACATAAAAGCTATTTGTCCAGGTGAAGCTAACATTTTTAATTATAAGGGACAAAATTTACATTCCAAGCAGTCTGTATTCAAATCATTCTCAGGTCAATTTTGTTGCAAGTTTTCTGTGGGGTTTATCACCTGCTGAAAATTTCAGATCTGAAGGGTGGGGGTGTCCTTTATTATAGTTTTCAATATGTTAACTATGCCAATAGCACATCCATCAAAAACTTAAGAGCAGACTAAGCAGAATTTGCATCTGAGTCATTTTTTTCCCTTTGATTCTTCCCTGAAAAACATGCCAATCTAATGGAAGCCCACTCAAACAAAAGAGCTTCCTTTAGGCCTCAGGAAGCCTGGGAAGCTGGTAAACTTGGGGAACTCACACTCTTAAGAGCCCAGTTAGCCCTAGCAATATTCCTATAGTTTCATAAAGTTGTATGACCGGTATTAAGTAAGCACTCAAAATTGCTAGCCATTATTAATATCATTTATTCACATAATGATTTTGATTTTAATGAAATATTTACTCAAAAATTTTGAGACCATGTTATCATTGCTATTAAATAATGTTTATCTTTGTTATCTTATTGTATATTATTATTGCTTACCTTTTGCTTTTCAATACAGATTCAACAAATTAGTTGAATTTTATCAGTAATTCATGTTCTCTAATTTAAATATAATAATTCTGGTTAATTTGAAGTTTTTATTCGTCTTAAGATATCCAGGTTTCCACACTTTTCCTAAAATGCTTAGTTTGTATGCAATTAAACATACTTTTACATTTGAAAAGAGCAGGTGACAACTCTCCAGAATTGCAGTTTGACTATGGAGTTCCGTTTTGGAAAAATCACTTAAATTGTTATTATAAAATCTTACTATATTGTGTTAAAATTCATTTGGGTAGTTCATTCTGAATATTTCCACATAAGCAAAATAAGCATCATTTATTCCAATTCTGAAACTACTCTTTCTTTAACATGCCAAGTTTGTTAATAAAAATACTTATCGATACTATTGCCATTAGCAGAAAAATAAATGAAATGTCGGATCAAAAAATCTATTTGCATTTACTGAGTGATTAGTTTCTGCCAGTTAGTACAGTAAGTGCTTTTCTTAGATTAAGTTATCTCTAATTCCTGAGTGAAACATGTATATAATACTATTACTCCCACTTCACAGGTTGAAAAATTGAGGCCTACAAAGGGTAAAGAACTTGCCTAAAAAGTCATACGAGCCAGTCTGCCTAACTTGAAAATCCAGTTTCAGATCCCAATGGTTAATGACTATAGTAACATATGATTAAGTGCTACACACATGTAAAGTATTCTTACCTTTATTATCTCCTTTTACTACTCAACTTTGTTCTTAGTGTTTTCCTTTACACTAAAATAAAATCAAATAAAAGAAATAACTCAAGTATTTCTGGGAAAGGCTGATGGATCCTACTGATTCCATGTAACTAGAATTTTTTTTTTCATGGTGGTGGCAAGTGGAGCTAATATGTTCCCTGAGCTGGTTCCATATGTGACATAAAGCATATGATTGAGTCTCTGACACTTAGAAAGAAACTAAAGCTTTCTTTCTAATTAGCAGGTCTGATTTCCTCCTCATCCGCTGCTCCTCTTAGTTGTGGCTTCCAATTTGCTTCAGGTTCATTCTAATATCCCCCACTTCTCATATACTTTGACCTATCACAAACAGAAGTTATTCCTTCAACTAACATCTATTTACCGTATACTAGAAACAGGCACTGTGCTAAGCAGTGAAGATAAATAAAAAAGAATTCTTGTTCCTAAGAAGCATCTAAACAGCTATGCCAACAAACATCTCTATCTAAATATATCTTGGTGTATATGGTATCATGGGGATAGAGAAGTCATTTTTTTGCCTGAGGTTCATAAAAGGCTTAATAGAGTAAATGACACTTGATATTAAAAAGACAAGTACCTCTGATGCAAACATGAGCACACTGGGCAAAAAGATCGGAGTGTGCAGAAGCACAGAGGCATGAAATAGCACAGAGTGCTCGGAGAATTCAAGTAATGCACAAGAAGTTATGTATGTGAGAGAGAAGCACAAGCAGTTGTATACATGGCCATGTGTATGTGCCACATGGCGCATAATGTAAGATGGAACTGGATATGCAGGTAGTAGCATGGTAATAGAAGGTCTTATACATTATTATTCTTAGCAAAAAGAGACAAGTCTAACTGTGGGAGAAACAAAAACAGATTTGTATTTGGAAAGATTATTTTGGCAACAAGGAGGATTAAATAGAGATGATGTCAATCAGCTGGTTCCTAATTTATTTCACGTGAAAGATAAGAGGTTGTACCAAGTCAGTACCACTAAGGCAGGAGACTGAGGAGAGATGCTCAGAAGGTGGTATGAAGACAGTAGGGAGCACCTGGTACTTGCCGAACACTCCTTTTGCACTCTTGGAATTCTGATGATAGACATGCTTACTGCTTACCACGTAAATCTCGGACTTACTCAAGAAAGGCTACCATGAGAAGCTACTGTAGCTGGCAGTTGACGCTATGGGACAAGACGAAGTAAGACACAGTAAGAAGAGAACAGTGCCAAGATAGATGGGCATGTCCACATTGATGGAACAATCAACAAGTCAACAAGTCAACAATGGAGACTGAGAATGGGGGGGTAACAAAGTGTGAAGCAGGAGCAAAAGACACCCTACTTGGTGTAGGAGGGGTTGCAAGTGAGGACCTGGGGAGAGGGGAGGTGGAAGACTAGGACGAGAAGTAGGTTAGGATCAAACTGGCCTTCTCTGCCGTGCTAAAGAAAATGGGCATTGTCTGGTAGGAAGGAGACCTTTTAAAATGAAATCATGATCCACATTACGGAGGACATTTTGGGCTAGAAGAAAGAATTGTGATGGACTGATAAACTTTACTTGCCAAATTTCAAACATTTTAGGCAGCATAGTACCCTACGTGTTTATGTTTTAAGCCTTGTATTTTTAATGGTGAATTAAAAGCACTGTTCTTTATTAAAAGAATTTAACCATCAACAAACTTTCAGGAAAACACTTTGGAAGGCAAAGGGACCCCGTAAATCATACCATTTTTCATCTTTTCCATTAAAATGGATGCATCTTACAATTGCTGTTGATCAAGTTTGCACATGTAAATTTGATCTTAGCTGTTTCTGTTTTGATTTCAATTGGGTTCTGAGTATGGCTAATCTGTCATAAGTTGAGTTTAATTGCCATTTAAAATGTCTCCAGAAAGACTCCAATGGGATTTGGCACATTCAGCACAGTTTGTGTTAGAAGGATAGAAACTGAGTTAAGTAATAAATGATAAAAATCATTGCCTAGGGTCTAAAAGAATGTGTGCTTAAAACTAAAAAAAAAAAAAGTGATAATAAAGCGCTGTAGCAAAGTTGAATTGGAAGCATTCCTGTTCTTCTACTCCTTGGTGGCACACCAGTAGTGGATTTTTTTCCACATCAATGAAGGCTTAGAAATATGGAAGGAAAGACTGGCTTTGAAGTTGAAAAAGATTTACTTCTTTTAGGGTTGTGGCTGGCAAGTGAGTCTCTATTTAAAATACCGAGTTGAAAAAATAAAAAAAATAAAAAAAAAATAAGATAAAATACTGAGATGGCGTTGTAGGTATTGTGGGCTACAGACTCCTTCCCGGAGATGGATACACTGAGGGTGCTGATAGAATACTCCCATCAGTTGTTCAGGTCAGATAAGTCAAAGGACAAAGGCACACGTTTTACTCATCTAGATACTTCTACTATGATTGCAGAAACCATGTATCCCAATATCACTGTATACAGTAGAACATACTGGCAAGTATTTCAAAGACTCCATCAAGCAGAAAGTCCCGCCCCATCTTTTCTCCTTGCCTGAGCATATTGCCTCCTGTTTGCTTTCTCAGTCCTAAAACTTCCAAATGATGTTATGTTTTCAGAGGCTTCTGAATTTTTCCCATAGCAAATCCTTTCTCTGATATTCTGGAACACTTCCATATTCTTTTAAATATCCGCTCTTGATAATGAAATGGAAGGAAGGCAATGAGGAAGAAAGGGACGGGCGAAGGGAATAGCACATGCACATACTAAGTAATCTAAATTACAGAGAGGGAACATACGCTGAAAGGATCTCTTTCTTCTATCTAGAACTTCAGTGCCCCATCCACAATGATAACCATCAACAGTGATGATTTCTTGTTTTTCATTATTCCAGCCATCTCCACGCATACATCGAAGCATACATATAGATCTATGTATGGGTATCCATGTATATATATGTCTATATTTCCTTGGCAATAAAATTTTGGGTACAATAAATATTGCTGGAATGTAATCTCTGTTTATAGATATATTTTAAAAAGTACAATTTTGCCACTTATTTCCATCTTTAAAAATCTACCTAAGTTTGGTGGAGTGGCTAGATCAATGATTTATCTAATGAATCAACATTTACTTTATACATACTATGAGTCAGATACTGTGTTGATCACCAAATCTATGCCTTTAAAAAGAAATCTCACATGAGTTGGAATAAACTCAAGCAACTCAAAAATGCATTAAGGCAAAAATTAGTCATTCTGTTCTTCTCTACTCCCAATCTCAGAGGTAAGCAGTTTTTTTGATGTTAGATAAATATGGATGGTCCTGGGGGCTCATTTTCTACTTACTAGAACAAGCTCATAGAGATTAAAACCTCCAAAGGCTCCTGCTCCCATTACGACTTAGGCAACCAGATGTTCCTAAACCTTCTCTTTAAATGTGTACAATGTTTTGGTGTGGAGTCCCTCTATCAGATCCCTTTCCATGGCACATCCAGAGTGCCTATGCCAGGCCCAAGCACACCTTTCCGAGGAAAAAGAACTTGGGGTTGGTATATACTCTGTTAATTCTTTGCCTGTAAGATTACTCCAGTCAAATGTGTTTATACTCACGTGGCAAATACTAGTGGTATTTGTGTGCCCTTGCCATGACATTTGCATATTATGTAAACTTTTCTCTCTATGCTTAGAAACACAATCCCACCTCTAGAAAGACAGACAGACAGACAGACACACACACACACACTCTCTCTCTCTCTCTCAAGGCCAAAATAGACAAATACAATACAAATTATCCTGCAATTTTCCTTTAAAAAAAAAATCTATCAACATAGTATGGATGTCTTTTAAGATTAGTACACAGAATTCTACTTTATTCTACCCATGTATCTTATAGTCTCTATCAAATCTGGCAATCTAAAGTTTTGTAACAAATTACCTGGACTCTGCTAAATGCCTCCTAGCTAGAGAATTTCATGTAACTAAAACCTTGCCACATGGTCACTTGAGATTGTGCATATCCCATTTTCTAGGTAAGTTTTCTAAAATTAAGTTTTAACAGATAAATCTCTAAATGCTTATACTAGAAGACAAGGCCTTTGTGAATAAGGTTGACCATGTTAAAAGGGCAAAAGCATGCCTCTTTGTTCATCAGTGGTTGAAGATAGTATAAGTCTGATAAATATTTACTGAATGGTTAGAAAGAGAAAGAGCAAACACCAAGATTCAAGATAGCTAAGACACAGAAATTCTGGTGGTAACATGGTATGCTTCATGATGTAGCCTGGATTTTTTACCCCACATCAACACTCCTTCCCCTCTTTTTCTTTTTAAAAATTGAGATATAATTGACATACAATATTATATTAGCTTTAGGTGTACAATGTGATGCTTTGAAACTTGTATACACTTTGAAATAATCATCACAGTAAGTCTAGTTATCCATCTGTTACCATAAAAGGTTAAAAAATTAAAAAAAAAAGATTTTATTTATTTATTTGATACAGAGAGAGAGAGAGAGATCAGAGAGAGAGTAGGCAGAGAAGCAGGCAGAGTGAGATGGGGGAAGCAGGCTCCCAGCTGAGCAGAGAGCCCGATGCTGGGCTCAATTTTAGGACCCTGGGATCATGACCTGAGCCGAAGGCAGAGGCTTAACCCACTGAGCCACCAGGCACCCAAAAGGTTAAAAATTGTTTTCTTTTGTGATGAGAATTTTCAAGATTCATTATCCTGGCAACCTTCAGATATGCACAGCGATACCACAAACTATAGTCACCATGTTGCACACCACATCCCCATGACCTATTCATTTTGTAACTAGAAGTCTGTACCCCCTGACCTCCTTCACCCATTTCACCCACCCCCAACCTCCCTTCTGCTGCCAACTAACACTCTTTCCCATACGATGTGTTTTGTTTTGTTTGTTCATTTGTTTTGTTTTTTTAGATTCCACATGTAAGTGAGATCATATGGTATTTGTCTTTCTCCGCCTGATTTATTTCAAGTAGCACAATACCCTCTAGCTCCAACCGTGTTGTTGCAAATGGCAAGATTTCATTCTTTCTTATGGTGGAGTCATATTCCATTGTATACATATCACATCTTCTTTATCCATTTATCCACTGATCAACACTTAGGTTGTTTCTATATCTTGGCTATTATAAATAATGCTACAAGGAATATTGCAACCCTTTTTGAATTAGTATTTTCATTTTATTTGACTAAATATCCTGAAGAACTGCTGAATCACATGGTAGTTCTATTTTTAATACTCTGAATAAACTCCATACTGTTTTCCATAGTGGCTATACCAATTACCAACAGTGAATGAGGGTTTCCTTTTTTCCACACCTTGCCAATACTTGTTATTTCTTGTCTTTTGATTCTAACCATTCTGACAGGTGTGAAGTGATATCTCATTGTGGTTTTGATTTGCATTTCCCTGATGATTAGTGATGCTGAGCATCTTTTCATGTGTCTATAGGATAGCTGTAAGTCTTCTTTGGAAAAATATCTATTCAGATCCTCTGCCCATTTAAAAAAAAATTTTTTTTTTTGGTGTTGGAGCTATAGGAATTCTCTATATATTTTGGATATCAGCCTCTTATTGGATATACGATTTCCAAATACTTTTCCTCGTTCAGTAGGTTGCACTTCTATTTTGTTGATGGTTTCCTTTGCTGTGCAGAAGCTTTTAGTTTGTAGTCCCACTTGTTTTTTTATGCTTTTGGAGTCAGATCCAAAAAAACATCACCAAGACAGGTATCAAGGAGCTTACTGCTATGTTTGAATACTCCATTCTTAACCCATTGGTGGTTTCTTGAGAATTAGGTGGTACACACATACAAAAAAGAAAGTCAATAATTTTACTCTTTTAATATTGAACCAACTAAAGAAACTACAGTCTGAAGACACTGTACATCAAACAAGGAAGAACAGTTAACCCTGAGGCCCAGGAAACAAACAAAGTGAGCCCAACCCTATAAGTGCTCTAGTTGACTGTATGGAGAGAGTTTTCAGGTAGTAGTTCAGGAAGGGGGAATTGTGGCCTAGTCTGCCAAGCTCCCTGAGTTAAAGGACCTGTAGAAGTAGAAGCCAAATAGAAACTATAGTTGTTATGGCAGAGTACTGAAGAAAAGAGCTGTACACAGACAAAACTCTCAGAATTCCCCCTTTAGTATGCACCTGGGCACTGAACAATGCATGTATGCAAAGAAATTACCAGAAACAGAGATAGAACCACTGAAAAGATTAGAAAGAACAATCTCTGAAGATCACATGGACCAGGAATTTACCTACTGCCACCAGCCAAAGTAGAAAACTTAATAATTCATAGGACAGGGGGTAGAATATTAAAAAGGCATTGGTTTTAGTAGGGGAGGGGAAAAGTGACCTTAGGATGAACCTTCTTTACTTATAAAAGCTAAAAGCAAGACTTGAAAGAGCCGAAACTTTCCCCAGAAACTTAACCATGTCTGAGAAGAAAGCTAACAAAAACTTAAAGTAATTAAAAAATATTTAGGGGGTGCCTGGGTGGCTCAGTGGGTTAAAGCCTCTGCCTTTGGCTCAGGTCATGATCCCGGGGTCCTGGGATCGAGCCCCACATCGGGCTCTCTGGTCAGCAGGGAGCCTGCTTCCCATCCTCTCTCTCTCTGCCTGCCTCTCTGCCTACTTGTGTTCTCTGTCAAATAAATAAAATCTTAAAAAAAAAATTTAGCAGTAAGGTAAAATTCATATCTGGCATCTAGTAAAAAATTAGTAAGCATGCAAAAACATAGGACAATATGATACATAAGGAGATAGATCAATTTAACTGAAACCAATCAGAATGTAAAACAATAATAAAATTAGTAGTCAAGAATGTTAAAATAGCTATTGAAATTGTATTTCATATGCTCAGGAAAATAAAGTTTGAAAAGGTTAGGTAGAACTGGAAGATAGAAAAGAGACCCAAACCGAACTAGAAATAGTAACTACAATATCTGAGATGTAAACCATACTAGACTGGATTACAGGCAGATAATACACTGGAGAAGAAAAGATGAGTGGGCTTGAAGACTTAGTAAGAGAAATTATTCAAAAGCCACAGCAGAAAAAGACTGAAAACAATGAAGAGAAGAACGTTTGTTCTGTTGTAGGGCAACTTCAAACAGTAAAATACATGTCTAATGGAGTCTCCAAAGGAAAGAGAGGTAGGATGGAAACACATATAAAGACATAAAGGCTGAAAAATTTCCAGATCTGATGATCTTACATATGTAAGAGGCTTGACAAAACCTAAGAACAGAAAACATGAATAAAACCATAACAAGCCACATTATAAATTGCTTAAAACTAGTTAAAAAATAAAAAATCTTAAAAGCTCCTAGAGAAATAAGACACATTACCTAGAGACACAAAGATAAATATGACAGCATATTTCTTGGCAGAAACAATGCAAACTAGAAGAGAGTGGAGCAACATCTTTCAAGTACTAAAAAAGAGAGAGAGGAAAAAAAGAGTCAGCCTTTACTTTTCTGCCCTGGGAAAATTCTCTTTGTAAAACAAATGTGAACTCAGCAATTCCACTTTTAGGTGAAAGAGGTAGTTAAACATAACGCTTGTACTTGAATATTCACAGCAGCACTATTCACAAAAGGTGGAAAGAATCCAAACACCCATCAATGGACGAACGCATAAACAACACATGATGCATCTCTACTATGGAATATTATTTAGTCATAAAAAGGAATTAAATACTGACAGGTGGTATAACAGGAAAATCTTGAAAACATTATGCTAAGTGAAATCAGCCAGATATAAAAGGTCACATACTGCATGATTCCATTTTTTATGAAGTATGCTGAAAAGGCAAATTCACAGAGACAGAAAGCACAGAGTGATTGCCAGGGATTGGGTCGGGGGAGAATGGGGAATGACAGCTTAATGGGCAGAGGTTCCTTCTGGTTAATGAAAATGTTCTGCAACTAGATAGTGGTGATAGTAGTACAATATTTTAAACACACCAAAAACCACTGAATTGTACAATTGTGAGTTTTACGTTATGTAAATTTTACTGTCATAGAAGAGTGAAACCTTAAGTGTATACTTCCAGTTTCTTTGGCCAGTCAGAAATATATTTCAAATTCTTAAATTTAAAACATATCTTAAATTCAGTTAAGAATTATAAGAAATGTAAAAAATGTAAAATGTAAAAAATAAATGTAAAATGTAAAAAAAAAAACCCAAAAAGAGATGAAATAACTTTTTGCAACATATAGAAGCAAAAAGACGTCATCACCTGCAGACCTGTTCTGTAGGCACTGTTAAAAGAAGTGCATCAACCAGAAACTTTAAGATAGCAGATGAGATTCAGACCTACACAAAGGAGTTAAGAACACCAGGCACGGTAACTATTTAGTTAAATATAGTATCTTTTCTTCATATTTTTTTATCTATTTAAAAACTGTCTATTGCTGGGGTGCCTGGGTGGCTCAGTCTGTTAAGCATCCGACTCTCAAATTCAGGTCAAGTCATGATCTCAGGGTCATGAGACTGAGCCCCTGGAGGGTGTCCATGCTCAGCAGGGAGCTTGCTTAAGATCCTCTTTTAAAAGATTTCTTTAAAAATAAAACATTTCTAATTTTCCATCTTGATCTATAGATTCAATGTAATCCAAATCAAAATCGCAGCAGCTTTTTAAAATTTTTTGTAGAAATGACTACAGAATTCATACAGAAATGCAAAGGACACAAAATAGCCAAATTTGAAAATAAATAGGGTTGGAGGACCACTAGTATCTAATTTCAAGACATTGTAAAGTTTCAGTAATCAAGAGAGTATAGTATTGGCATAAAGATAAACAAATTAGATAACTGGAAACAGAATCCAGAAACAGATTCACACATTTATGACTGATTTTCAACAGGGTCTTTTCAATAAATGATACACAAATTATTTGATTTTAATATGCAAATAAATGAATTTCGATCTATACCTTGCACACAATATACAAATTAACTAAAAACAGATTATAGACTTGAAATTATGAAACATCAAGACAAAAACCCTGTGACTTTGGGTCAGGCAAAGATATTTTAGATACAATACTAACAATGAAACCCATAAAAGAACAAACTGATACACTGGATTTGATAAAAACTGCTCTTCAAACACTGTTAAGAGATGGGACAACAAGCCAAAGAGTGGGAGAAAATATTTATTTGCAAATCATATATCTGGTAAGGGACTTGTATCTAGAATATATAAATAATACTCAAAACTCAAAAACAGGAAAACAATGTGATGAAATGGGAAAAAATTTGAAGACGTCCCAGCAATAGGAAGAGCAGAGGGCAAAGGAGCACATGAAAAGATGCTAAATATCACTAGTCATTAGGGAAATGCAAATTAAAACCATAATGAGAGACCACTATACACACCCAGTAGACTGGTTAAAATTAAAAACACTATGTCACGGGGTGCCTGGGTGGCTCAGTGGGTTAAGCCTCTGCCTTCAGCTCAGGTCATGATCCCAGGGTCCTGGGATCGAGCCCTGCATCGGGCTCTGCTCAGCGGGAAGCCTGCTTCCTCCTCTCTCTCTCTGCCTGCCTCTCTGCCTACTTATGATCTCTCTCTCTGCCAAGTAAATAAATAAAATCTTTAAAAAAAAAAAAACAAAAAAAACCCCCCAAAAAACCACTATGTCAAGTCTTTTTTTTTTTTTTAAATTTTATTTATTTATTTTACAGAGAGAGAGAGAGATCAGAAGTAGGCAGACAGGCAGAGAGAGGAGGGGGAGCAGGCTCCCCACTGAGTAGAGAGCCCGATGCGGGGCTCGATCCCAGGACCCTGAGATCATGACCTGAGCCAAAGGCAGAGGCTCAACCCACTGAGCCACCCAGGTGCCCCTATATCGAGTCTTTTGCAAGGTGGTAGAAGAACTAGAACTTTCATACGCTGCTAATAGAAATGTAAAATGGCACAAATGTTCAGAAAACAGTTTGGCAGTTTCTAAAATGTTAAGTAGACACCTAACCATATGGATATGATCCACCTGGTCCACTCCCAGGTATTTACCCCAAAGAAACAAAAAGCACCTGTTCATAAAAGGACTGTACATGGATATTCAGATCACCTTTACTTACAATAGGCAAAAACGGAAAGCTACCCAAATGTCCATCAATAGGTGAATGAATGAATAATAGTGGTATTTCCATAAATGGAATGTTCCTCAACAATGGGAAGGAAAGAACTATGGATGAATCTTGAAATAATTATGCAGAGTGCAAGAAGTCAAATGAAAAAGAGA
>NW_022631113.1:144384-171549 GCF_010015895.1 Lontra canadensis
TACATATATACATATATATATATGTATATACATATATATATGTATTCTCTTTTTCATTTGACTTCTTGCACTCTGCATAATGTATGTATATATATTGTATATATATTTGGTAATGGTTTCATAGGTATACATATGTGTCAAAATTATCATATTAGACACTTTAAGTATGTACAGGTTACTGTATGTCAATTATATTTCAATAAAGCTAGTATAAAAGGAATATTTTGAATATTTTTTATCATTCTCATTTTGGCACTTCATTTATGTTTAGTTTTAGATACATTCTCAGTAACATATATAACTCAATGGTTATAGCTTTAGTTATTGTTTCATCTGTGTATTATATGCTTAAAACTCCAAGCTAGTTTGTTTTTAATTTTCTGAAGATTTTAACTAATTAATTAATTTGAAGAACATGAGTGGGGGGAGGTGCAAAGGGAGGAGGAGAGAGAATCTCAAGCAGACTCTGCACTGAGCATATGGGGCTTGATTTCACCACCCTGAGATCATGACCTGAGCTGAAATCAAGAGTTGGACGACCCTTAACTGATTGAGCTGCCCCTCAGAACTCCAAGCTAGGTTAAATAAACTACTTAAAGACTATAGATCTTAAGGAAATTTCCTTCTCTCTCTCTCTCTCTTTTTTTTTTTTTTTACCATGTATCATGAATAGTCAGTTGTTAGAGAAGCATTCTAATACTATCATCTTTCAGCTAATTAGTTTATATAATTATTTTCAATTTAAGCAACATAACTTTCATGGGCAGAAAACAGATTTTTAAATCCATGGAATATTTCAAATGATAATACTTTATTTTCAATCTTAAGGGAAAAGTTATATACTATTATAGCAATAAAAATTTTAATATAAGGTTACTGATTTTTTTCTCCCAATGTCTTATGAAAGCTTTTCAAACATACACAAAAGTACAGAACTGAATAACAAACCTATATGTAACTTTTACCCAGCTTCAAACATGATCAATACTTTGAAATTCTTCTTTTATCTATGAGCCCTATCCCCCCACTTTTATGGAATATTTAAAATCAAATTCTAGGCATTGCATCATTTCATATCACACATATTTCAGTATTTATTTATTTATTTTTTAAAAAAGATTTTATTTATCTATTTGAGAGACAGAGAGTGAGAGTGAGAGAGAGAGAGAGAGAGAGAGAGAGAGAGCATGAGCAGGGAGAGGGGCAGAGGGAGAAAGCAGGCTCTCTGCGGAGCACGGAGTCCAATGTGGGGCTCATCCCGGAACTCTAGGATCATGACCTGAGCTGAAGGCATACCCTTAACCAACTGAGCCACCTAGGCACCTCCATATTTCAGTTTTTAAATCTTTTTTTTCAATATAAGCCAACAGCTTATTTTTAAATTGTTTCATAAAAAGTAAAAAAGTTAATTATACTTCATTACAAGAACACTTAATTTAATTTCTTACATTTCACCTGCACAATTTTTATGGGGCTGTGTGCCATTTAGAAACTCCTGTTTCAAAGGAAAATAAATTCTTATTTCAATTAGCTGATGTGCACAGGAAGGTGGTTTTATTTTTTTTAATAATATTATGATACACAGACACACACATCCAACACAAGCCTATATATAGTTAAGCTTTTTTTAGAAATATTTTTGATATGTCATTCTGAAGTTAAAAGAAACATGAGGGATCTATAAAATATTAGCAAACAGATATTTCTTTAACCTCTCATTTGTTTCTCTAACTATTTATCCTTCCATAGTGTGCTGGAGCTGGCTTACCACAGTTAGTGATGGCTAACCGGCCAATTTTTAGGAATTTTGTGAGCCGGATGTTAAACACAACCATTATGAAAAATTATTTAAATGCACAATAAAATCAATTTTATTTAAAAAAGGGAACAAATATTCAAACTCACTGATTTTTAGTTATTTTACTATTAGCTATGCTCTTGAGTTTATCCACGTCTGTCATACCTGTGCAGTGGAAACTTTATGTAATGGTGTGTTATTGAGCATCTTTACTCTGTGTTCAGTACCATGATGTTGGCAGCTCAGAGTCAGTCACAGGGGCCATATTTATCCCACTGACACAAGCAAATGCAGCCAATCAGGGCTGTCTCTCACGCTTCGGCCTGGAGAGCTGGTGGTTAACATCCGCCAGGGCCATACTGCTTCCATCCTGAGTGTAACTACGTGTCAGGCACTGGAGTGATAGGTAATATTCTGGGTCTTTGGGAATTTAAGCAAAAAATCCTCCTAATGTCACACTATTAAAAGTACTTTAATATGATAAATATGAACAGGTTCTTCAGAACACAAAGAATACATGATATATATTAATAGTTTTTAATATACATCTTTAAAAATCCCTTTATTTATAAGATCCAAGTTTTAAAATATTAACATAAAAAAGCTGTTATTCTGAAACTCAGGAAATAAAAGGAATCCTAATGAGTTGGCATCTTTGGTTTGAATTGTTTTGTTACTTGAATTTCAGAAGTACAAAAAAATGTAATTAGGTTAAATAAAAGGATTAAAACCACCATGTAAAAATGTATTTGTTTTTTAAATGATGTAATATAAGGCTGAGGGAAGTAAGAAATATGAATCTGAATTTTAAAAGATAATTTGGGAACTATCATGTAGCATATAATGTGAGAGCTTGAGAACAGCAAGTTAAGTATGTTTAATAGAAAAGTAATTTTTCAACAAAAAAGTCAAAAAGCAAACCTATTTAAAACTGAGGTTTTAGGGGTGCCTGGGTGGCTCAGTGGGTTAAAGCCTCTGCCTTCGGCTCAGGTCATGATCCCAGGGTCCTGGGATCGAGCCCCTCATTGGGCTCTCTGCTCAGCGGGGAGCCTGCTTCCTCCTCACTCTGCCTGATTCTCTTCCTACTTGTAATCTCTGTCAAATAAATAAATAAAATCTTTAAAACAAAACAAAACAAAAAAAACCCCTGAGGTTTTAAACTCATGGTTACCAGAGGGGAGGTGGGTGGGAGGATGGGTGAAATAGGTAGGTGATGGGCATTAAGAGTACACCTACCATGATGAACGCTGAATAACATATGGAATTGTTGAATTACTATATTGTACATCTGAAACTAACATAATACTGTATGTCAACAATGCTGGAATTAAAAAAAAATTTAAAAATGAGGTTTTATTTAAAAACTCAAAATGCCATCTGAAATTGCCAAACTTGTTTTGCCAGTTGATATTCTCAGAAATCAAAGCTTTGCCTGTCTAGTCTGCATTTATATTTAGTCTGGGCATTTAATCTCTTTTTTTGATCTTAGTTTTGCCATACACTAAGAGCTGTTTTATAAGGCTTTAACATTAAGTTAGTTTTGTAAGTTGTAAAATCATTTTGTACTAGCAAACATCTTATTTTAGAACTGCTCAGAAAATATACAAAGGAGTGACAAAGAACTAAAATGAACACTGGTGATTCTTTATTTGAGTTTCTTTTGTTTAAGTTATTTACCTCTTGTGAAAGCTGTGTTACTTGTTCCTTTTGATGTTCCAGGTCTTTTAAAACCAACGAGTTTTGTTTTTCTAACTGAAGCACTCTTCTTGCCAAGTGGACACTAGGTGAGTGAAATAAGAAAATGAATGCTTAAAAAAGAGGAATGCTTTCTAAAATATTAATAATGTGTTTGTATGCCTTAAAACTGACTTACCATTTCTTAGTAATACTGCAATATTTACAGAAAAAATATGGAGTCAAATATTTTCAGGTGTCAACAGTGGAAGACCAATATCCCAACAGCTCAGAATTTTGAAAGTAACATTAAAATCTCCTCAATAATATAACTGTGATATATTGATTACTGCAGTAATGGTTTCTAGCCCTTGCTATAAAAGTAGAGAGTTACATTATTACTTGCCTGAAAAGACCACAAGATAGCAATTTACAGTTTTTCTCCATTTTTATAGAAATTTCCCATTTACAAACAAATCAGGCAATTAGTTGAAACAGTAATAAGCCTGCACTTAGAAAAGCTTCAATGTTTGCCTCAGACAACAAAATGCATTTTATAAGGCAAAAAACAATTGAATACATTTTCTGTTGAAAGTCGCGATGGAAAAGATGCATGAAGAGTGGGAAAGTCTATAGTAAACTCAGATTCTGTACTAAAAGATCACACTTTGACCATCTAATGATGATCACAACTTGTATTGAGTGTAATCTCCAGTATTTAACATCACATTAAATACAAAATGCCCCAATTCCACTTTAAAGACACAATAAAAAAAAAAAGACTCAGCTATAAAAATCATTCCTCCTATCTACTAGGGAAAGAAACATGGTATAATTCTTTAAAGCACTGCTAATAATGTTGGGAAGACATGATGTTCCAAAGACCTTCTTTGTGATTCCAATAAACTAAAACTTTCCTATTTATCATATCTTCATATTCTAAGGAGTTATCTATTACTGAATTGGAAAATCTGTGGAATCTGGGGAGACAAGATGTTATATAATGACATGGAGTAAAATGTTTTCACTTTATTATTTTTTTAATATTTTCACTTTATATAAAATTACTTTATTTGTTTATGGAACAGGAACAATTCAATTATATTTTTAATATTTCCTAACAGTGGATAAAGGAATGCAGATAAAACTCAGGAAGTAATGCTAAATATCATCCTACACATCCATTTCTAAGAACTTGTTATCCCAAATGAAAAAGAGGAGTTCTGGTAAAAGTTTATGTAGTGAATTGCTCAGCTGGTTTAGATATGCTCATATCTACGTTTCTATTGGCATAAGATTTTGCCTTAATAATCAGCTGAAGTTAGAGATGGAAAAGATAGTCTTTATTTTTTGACAATCACTTTTCGTAAAAAACAGCTTTAATGATACAGAATTTTATTGCTATGTCATTTATATAGCACAAAGTCCACCCATTTGAAGTGTCCAATTAAGTGATTTTTAGTATGTTTAGAATTATGCAACTAATACTCTAATTTTAGAATATTTTCATTCCAAAAAATCTTTCCCCATTAGCATTGTTCCTCATCTTTCTGCCCAGCTGTAGGGAATCACTGATCTACTTTCTTCTATAGATTTTTAAGATATTTACAGTTATGGCTACCCCATTTTCTGTCTCCCAATCTAAGATTAATGCTAAGTTTTCTCAAATTTGACCCTAAAATAAGATCACTACAAATAAGTTTTAATACTAATTTTATGTTATGTTTACAGTTTTAATCTGCTGGATTTATTATATGCTTGTAAACATCAGTATTTTATTTCATTAACTCTTTTTTATGAAGTTAATATAAAATCCTTCGAGTGACCTTCACTCATATTTTCATTTTCTTTCTCATCCTTCATATATGTTCGGATTAAGTCTTTTCATCTTTCTCTCACAGAACTCAGCACAAGGGTCTTCTGTGTACACAGTAATTTCTCAGTAAATGTATGTTGAAGGTACAGACCATATCTGTGTAATGCTCAGTATGGAACAATGAACACAGTCAAATGCTATTACACAGCAAACAGTTGCGAATGATACGAAATGGAAGAAAAGGGGATGCAAGAAAATAATCAGATGCAAAGGTCACCCATTACCAACATTTTGAGGAAGATAATGGCTTGAAGACAGCATGTTTAATGAAAGTAAGTAGTTCACCTGATTTGGGTGCTTTTGTTTTGTTTGGCAATTGCATAACGCTCTTAGGCAGATATGGTGTGCTACAACTTATCAATGCCAAATATCACATGACATAAACTAGTGAATTCAAGAAGTTCTTGGTATGTTGGTGCTTATGCCCTAATACCAGGGCTACTTCCTTCTAAGAATTGCCCTGATTTTAGTTCAGGATTCTAAGAAAGGAAGATCAACTCTAAATAGAAGGAAGTTATCTTATGATGCCTTGAAACGCTCATAATGTGTTTTATGGTGTTCTAATTACTAGTATTTCTGAGCATTTTACTGAGAAGAACTATCTAGGAACTGATGCTGACAAAAATGACTGACTTTTACTATGAATGTTGATCTCATTTATGATACATAATGCTTATAATGTAGAAGACACTGCCGTACAATCGGTCTTCAGTTGATGAACTTTTATTCCTAAAGTCACCGTAAAGACAGCAGAACACATCTCTTCATAGACATTTCAGAAAAGATTCTCGGGTTGCCCTAAATGACCCATTCAGCCCATGGATTATAGATGTTATAGAAAAAAAGGAGAAAAAGAAAGAAAAGTAAAAAATATTGTGAAATCTAGAACACACAGGAAAACAGGACATATAATTTTTCATCATTATCATATTTCAATTAAACAAAATGATTATAATATTAGCATTTTTTTCTTCATCATAAATAGCAGTGACTACTAGAAAAGCAGGATGAATTAGAAGAAAGATTATTTATTAATTCATTCAACAAGGCATCCAAGAACTTTTCTTTTAACAGAATTTATAAAAACCCCGTAATCTATATAGGCACTGGGAACATACAGTTCCTACCTGGAGGATCTAAGAGTCTGCGCAAGAAGACAAGCAAGTAAATTACCGCGCAGTGTGCTGAATGCTAAGGAGCACACTGAAGGATGAAAACTGAAACTGATGAACCCGATGAGGAAGCAGAGAAAGAGCCTTCTGGGTAGAGGGAACAGAATGATGTGCGGGGGTGTGATATAGTCTGATAAAGCACATGGTGCGTGGTAAGAGCTGAAGCTAGAGACAAAGGCATATATATATATATATACTTTTCATCATATATAAAAAAAAAAAAAGGAAAAGACCTCCTGTTTCTTCATACCCTAGCTCACCATGGGCATAATCAATCTTTAAAAGTTTTGCTAATAACCTTTTTTAAACAATAGAATCTTACTGTAAATTTTTTCATTTGTGAGGTTAAACATATTTTCTTATGTCTATCACATTTGTTTTTTTTTTAAGATTTTATTTATTTATTTGACAGACAGAGATGACAAGTAGGCAGAGAGGCAGGCAGAGGGAAAGGGGGAAGCAGGCTCCCCACTGAGCAGAGAGCCCGATGCAGGGCTCGATCCCAGGACCCTGAGATCATGACCTGAGCCGAAGTCAGAGGCTTAACCCACTGAACCACCCAGGTGCCCCACATTTGTATTTCTAATTTAATGTAGTGATGTTTATTTTCTTTTCTTATCCACTTCAAATCATACCTACATGGTTAATTCTACTCTGTCTAAATTATTTAAAAATATCAAGGCCTTCTGTAATCTCAACTGAACCAACCTTATTTTCCACTAGTCTACTCTACTTAATGTCCCATAAAGATGCTTTGTATATTCCTTCCACTAAAGCTCTGTTGGTCCCCCAGTCTGAAGAAGACAGGTTACTTCCTTGCTCAACAGATTCAATTTCTTTTTTTTTTTGAAGTAGGCTCCACCAATGTGGGGCTCAAACTCAAGACCCACGACCTGAGCTGAGATCAAGAACCAGATACCTAACTGAGCCACTCAGGCGACCCAGACCCAACTTTTTCTCAAAGTCTCCCTTCAAGATCCACTTCTTCCATTTCTGACCATTCCAGTCTTCACTGATCTCAGAGATTCCTCTGACTGATACAGTCTGGCATATAATATGGCACTAAATTACATACTTTTTGATCTTCTTTGATATTCTTTCACATGTGTTAATCGTTTTTTTAACAAGAGATGGAACTTACATGGAGACCCAATATTACCCCCTGTGGTGTATGCTAAACAGAGTAGACACTTAATAAATCCTTCTTGATTGATTTTGTTTTAAGTGAATTTTGTTCCTATAAACACACTGGTAGAAACCATATTCTTAGTTCGCAGAGTTTCAATATTAAAGCGTGACAATGCTCAGAATCTAAGCACTGAATAATAATAATAATAATAAAAACGTGCATGAAGTTAGTAAAGGAAGGCAAATATTACAGATACCCATTCATCTCCTCTTCTGTATCTTTAAATGTGCCATATTGTGGTGCATGAGTGGGTGTCATAAATGGATTCTGTGTAGAAATCTGGGGTGTTAGAAGTGGGAAGAAAGAAATTCACTTTAACTGAAATCCAAAGCAAGACAAATGAAGAATTTCTCATCTATGTCGCTGAGTTTCTGTCTCTTTAAGCACAATGCACATAGAATGAAAACAAGTCCTTCCCAAGTTCTCTATAAAGAGCAACTATGACTATAGTCAGGAAAAATGACTCCTGCTAAAGGTTATTATTTTTTTTTTTTGTACAGAATGTACTGAACTCAAGAAATCACTGCTTTTACTGGCTATCTGTTGGACATTAAGGTAGCTACAACAATATTTCTTTGTAATTATATTCATTGTCATGTGATTTTTACCTGCACCAAGATTAAGTTCAACATCAACTAGAAACTACTACTACAGGAGTACAGTTTTGTATCTAAATATTAAATGAAAATTTCACCTGTTAGCTGGTAAAATTTTCCTATCTGAATTATCTCTTAGTTCCCTCAAAAACTTCTTGACTCCAGATAAAAGTTATTCTCTTAGATCTGTCGATGGGAGTAGCACTGCTGATTCTTACATATAACTTCATAATAGTATAGCCCCGCCAATGTGGACATGAGAGATTTTCATCTCTATCGGAGATGTCAAAGCAGAATGGAAAAGTGATGTTCTGTCCCAATTCCTTCAATCTTGGGTATGATTTTCTAAGTATTACCAAAACTTCATATAAGTAAATATTTACTTAGTGACTTGCTAATTAGTTACCTGTTTGAAATGACATTTGGCTTTTTGATCTTTATCAATTTTAGCAATTCAGAGGTCCGTCTCTACTAGTATGGCATAAAAAAATAAATTGTTCAAAAAAAGGGCACTAGTGCCAGAATGATTCTAGCTTCAGAGCTCTTCAGGTTGGTGGTGCCTGTACTGCCTGTTCTGTTGGTAATTCTTGAGAACCAAATAATGGTCTCATGCTGATGACTTATAGTCATACGAAACTTGCCCTAGTTTCTTCTATAGGTTTCAACTTTCGAGTTGACCACGAATAGAACATCAGTAACTTTTTAAAGAGCTATTCCTAAAACCAACCCAAATGAAAACAGTACAACTTTCCCCAAGGACAAAAATGATACCTCATCTCCATGAGAATAACAAGAGAAAAGCAAATTTTCATTATGCACCGAAGTTTACTAGAGGAAAAACAAGTTTCCTCTGCTTTAATTTTTTCCTTTATTATAAAGCTCAGTCTACTGTGAGACTTTCAACTTTCAACTCTTTATAAAACTAGACGGAAACTAAAACAAAAGGTCTATAGTATGCAGTAAATCTTGCAGTTCGAAAGGTTTAAGAACCTTCAGAAAAGGCTACCCATTCAGATCTGCCAAAGCAAACAGAGAAGCACACACTGAGACCACGTTACTGCCTGGGTGTTACCCATTTAAGTTGCAGGTTAAAGAGCATAACCAAAATATGTAACCAGAAAATCTTGTTTGCTATTTTCAAAACAGTCATGACCGAAACAAAAACATTACTTCAGATTTTCAAGTTTCGTCAAGTCGAGAAGAGCCCATTTCATTTTAATTTGCTTTCATTATGTAAGCCCTTTTCACCTACTGCAACTTTGTCCCAGAAAGAGTTTGATGTGATATTTCCTTATTGTTGATTATCTCCACTGAAACTTCGAAATATGAATAAGCTGATTGGAGAATTATAATGTGTTTAAGAGACATTTTGAGGAGTTACTTTTCAAAGCACAAAAGTTAACTTTGCTACTTTTTTATAGGAAATTGTCATTACAATGTCTTAATACTAATAGCAAAGAAAGTGCATCTCAAAATGGGTTTCATGTCCAGAGGAGTGTCTTGACTAATTAAGAAGTCGCATCAAAATTCCCAAACAAAATTGTTTTAAGTGAAAACTTAAACTGGGACTAAAGTTTTTGGAACACTAGCTTTTCCTTTCAAATCAACTGTGTAATGTACTCTAAGAAATATTAATCTAACAAACGAGCCTTTACTGAATGACCCGCTACATGCCAGGCGCTGTGTGATGAGCTCTGCATTCATGTTCTCACTTTCGTTTCGTAACATACATTGAGTAGCAACAGGCAACCTGTGAAAATCTTCAGTGACTATCGAATTTATTAACACGAAACTCAAAAACCAAAGGTCTAAAAATTAAATTTTTGGATAACCATTAAAAATTATGGGGCGCCTGGGTGGCTCAGTTGTTGAGCGTCTGCCTTCGGCTCAGGTCATGATCCCAGGGTCCTGGGATCGAGTCCTAAACTGGGCTCTCTGCTCAGTGGGGAGGCTGCTTCTCCCTCTCCCACTTGACGCTACTTGTGTTCCCTCTCTCCCTGTGTCTTTCTCTGTCAAATAAATAAATAAATAGAATCTTAAAAAAAAAAATCTTTTTGAAGACTTCAATGACATAAGAAAATGCTCAAGATGGAATTGTTATATAAAAAATTAAGCTTCCTTACATACAATAATACCCTAACTATGCAAGAAAATACATGTATCTATATAAATTCTGAATGGTTATCTTTGGATGGTAGGATTACCAGCAATTTTCTAAAGTAAACATATTAGTTTTATAATCAGAAATTTAAAAAAAAAAAAAAGAAAGAAATTTACTCCAATTAAGCGATACTCTAATGTACCTAAATCTGATTGTTGAATGTATGAGATTTTATATCAAACACAGTATGAATGGCATGTATAGTGTAGCAGTTGAAAATAAGTTCCTTTGAAATTTTAATATATTTTGGTATAGACTAACGCATAATGAGAACTTTATTACGCAAACATTTCATTTGCGGTTGATTGAGTTGTTTTATAATGTACCTTCAGTTTCCATTGCTTTAATTTTAAATGTGAAGAATTCAATACAGATTCTCTTAAAAGCTACATTGCTTTCATCTTAAATAAGTTAAACTTAAACAGAGCATGAAGCCATTGACTTCTTTGCAAATATCTACTAAAAAATGAAATACAGACTTTGTAAACTTTGAAAATGTGTCAGACCCTGAAAGAGGGACCCTCTTTGCTACTGCTCAATTTCATGCATACAGCAGGCACTCAATAAAAGATGTTGAATGAATGGATGAAGGAATGCATAAATGTCCTCTTTGGATATGTAGACTTACTTTCCCTTCACTTAGTTTAGATGACCTGAGAAGCACTTCCTCAAAATAACCCTCTGGTTCACCATGAGACGAATGCCTGGCACCAGCTGGTAGGAGATATTAATAGTATGCCCATTAGGCACTTGTTCAAGGCACATAGATAGCTCAGTGATAAAATCTTTAGAAATATTTGGATAGTTAAGATTATTCAGAATATGAATCAGTTGTGGTTCCTTAAATCTTCACTCTAAAATTATTAAGAAATCAACATCTGTTTTTGGAAATTCTTAAAAAAAAGTAAGGTAACAGCAATAATTACTTTCAATTTTAGAGGAACTCAGCATTTAGGGCTAAAGAAAAAAGCTTGCAACAGCAAAATTCTTTTTCCCCCTTATGAAAAAATTCTTTTGAAGGATTCATATTGCTAAAAAAAGAAGAGAATAGACCTTTCCCTTCAAATTTCAATTTTTAGTATTTACCAATCATTTACCATTGACAAGTTTTACCCATAAAAGTACTTTCTATTCCTCTCTAAGCAATATAATGCTCCAAAACAGTGATATGATGATAATTACAAAATAGCCAAGGTCACCCTTAGTGACCTGTGAAGACAGTGGGCAGAGAATGGGAATGGGACGGGGCTATAACTGATTTTTCAAATAATACCTAATTTAGAAATACGTGCATCTTCACCAGACAGAATTAACCATTCCAGCTACAAAATGACACTTGACAGTCATTCATCCTTGATCTACAATTTTCCCAAATATTTTCTTTAACCAGTAAGGGAAATAAAGCATCCATTTGTTTTGTTATAAAATGGCCTACATCTTACATCACGGCCTTAAAGACATTTTATTCTCTGAGCCATCACTTCAAAGTTTCTATGAAAGTATTAGAGTTCAGATGAATTGTACTTCTTACTTAATGTGTAATGTCTCTAAATGTTTCAATCAACTCATACAAAGATAAAAGATAGGCAGCTCTGAATCCTAACTCAGAGGAAGAGACAATTCTACTAGGTATCTCACATCATGCTACAAAGAGAAAGAATAAACAAGAGTAAGATACAGTTGCTGACCTTGAGAAACCTTCCATCTGGCTGGGGAAATGACATGGGAAATAAGAGTTAATGAGATAAGAGAGATGCTCTATTGTGTGGTATGGAGAAAATAGATGTTTATAGGCATAAAGATATACTGCCCGTATTTTGGGTGGAGAAGCAAAGGAGGCTGGAGAGGTGGGACCACATGGAGAAGCCTAGAGGTCTGGTAGAAATATTTAGGTTTGATAGAGTAGCCAACAGGGCAGTGAGATGTTTTTGCACAGAAGGATGAACTAAAGCGGAGAAAGGAATTAGGTTAAAAAAAAAAATCAGCTAGGTCAATTAGAATACTGATTAAAATAGATACAATTTTTCTCTTAGTGTACTTTAAGTAGTATCTCATGAAATCACGAATGGATCTCCCCCAGGTTTTCTGGGCTTCACAGTCTTCTACACCTTAAATCATAATACACGTCCAGTCTCATCTCTTTCTCTCCCTGCCTCTCTTTTTCTTTTTCTCAAATATATGTCAAGGAATATACACAGCTGAATTAAAAACAAGAGATAAAAAAAAGGAAGCATAATCAATTAATTTTAACCTGAAAACTGTTGGTACAAAAGCATTTGTAACTGACTTGAAATTAACATGAAAATAAAACTAAAATGGTGTCATTATCACTGAATCTAATTCTAGGAAAGTTCTAACATACACTTCTTTTTATTGACCATTAAACTCACTTAAAAATACATGAAATGCATGATTATAACTTACTGTGCTTTATTCTGTGAGCAATTTAATATTTATGCATACTAAGAATAAAGTAACTTTACTTTGCACATTATCAAAAAAGCATAATGTAATTACATTTAGCTTGAGTAGATAAGTAAAACAAATATATATTGATTTTACCTTTGCTTTAGTCGTCTTTTGGCTGTTGTGGGAACATTAGCACCATAGCCATAGGAAAAAAGAACCCTTTCAGCCTCATCTTCATTTTCAACTGGAAAATATTAAAGTGTATGATGTAAAATAAGTTTTTTTTTTCCTTAAAAAGCACGGCAGAAGTGAAAATAAAAGAGGTCATACTAATGAATCAGGGACCATAAGAGCATTAAAAAGGGCTAATGCATAATCTCAAACAGTCCATTTGTAAGTAGAAGCGTATTTCTTAAAGTATATCATCGCTTAAATCTGTTCCATTTTTAACATTTTATTTTTAAAAGGTGTAAGGGCTTGCACCATATGACATGTTAAAGTTTCTTCTTATAAATAATAATAATATAGATGTTGTGTTATTCTGAATGATTCTAAGGCTTTTTATGTGGAATGTGTGTTATGTAATTATAAATAAGTAATGATAACATCAATTTCATTACTTCTCTTCTTGATAAAACAAATGATTATTTTTAATTAGGAAAGATGTCCATTATTTTATCTTAACTTGCAATAATGATATTGTACATTTAAGTAGGTTACTCTGTGAGAAAAAAATGCACACTATGAACAATGTATTGATGGCCTTTTTTTTAATAAGAAAAAAATTCAGTAAAACCATTTACTTCTAAATTCCGCCACTGTCACACCACTCTTTTTCAGGAGGAATTTTAACTGACAGGTTAACATTTCATTGTTAAACAGTTTGAAGGCAATGGCAACTTTACTGTAGGTTGGGATTAAAAAATAAAGCCCCCAAAACTAAAGGTTTACTAGCTCAAATTAAGGCGGTCAATGATATATAACAATTTTTATAACATTATTCAACAACAACCATTATTTTAACATTAAAAAGAGAAACCTTTCTCTTTCTTTTTTAGAAGATTTTATTTATTTATTTATTTGTCAGAGAGAGAGAGAGAGAGAGAGAGAGAGAGAGAGAAAGAGAGAGCACAAGCAGGGAGTGGCAGGCAGAGTAGCCAAAGGGAGAAGCAAGCTCCCTGCTGAGCAACGGATTCTGATCTCAGTCCGAGGGCCCTGGGATCATGACCTGAGCTGACAGGCAGACACTTAACTGACTGAGCCATCCAGGCGCCCCCAAAGACCTTTCAGAAGTGTTCCAGATTTAAAACAAAGCCACAGAGTTCACATTAGTAAATGAAGCTATTTGCAGGTCCATTACTGTAATATGCATATATTTGTTGACTCTCTTTTTATGGTATAATAAGAATTTTAAATAAATTTTCCCTGTTTCCCTTTATCCCTTTATCCCTATTTTTCATGGTGAACCAAAATCTGTATTCAGAGGTAGATTTATTAGTTTTCAGGTAAATGTGGAAGCAAGAGATGACATATGCCATTGCCAATACTAGTATCAGCTGTCATGGCTCCGGATCCAAGATGAGTTCTTCAATTCGGCTCTATCAAAATGGCAGAATGGCTCTCCTAGAGCTGGTATTTACTTTATTTATTTATTTATTTATTTAAAAGATTCTATTTATTTATTTGACAGACAGAGATCACAAGCAGGCAGAGAGGCAGGCAGAGAAAGAAAGAAGGAAGCAGGCTCCCCACTGAGCAGAGAGCTGGATGCGGTTCTTGATCCCAGGACCCTAGGATCACGATCTTAGGATCACGATCTGAGCGGAAGGCAGAGGCTTTAACCCACTGAACCACCCAGGCGCCCCCTTGAGTTGGCATTTTGATACCTATCTGACTCTTGTCTCTAAATTCAGAAGGAAGAAGGTAAATGTAGTTAAAATCTCAAAAACCCATCAGTTAGATATTAATGGACATCTTAAATTTGAGTTTTTTTTTTAATTGTTCAAATTTTTGTTTTGGTGCACAGTACAAGAAATGAACTTTTAAATCAACTGAATTTTATGGAAAATGGAACATCAAATAAATTAGACCCATGTTAAAATAGAAGGTCAGTTAAGTGTCCAAACTTAAGGATATAAGAGCCCTATATAGATAAACTTCAATTCTATAATCTTCTTTAAAAGGTCAAAGTCTTTCAAATACAACTTTGCTATGAACTACACCTAATAAATGAAGTCTAACCATCTTCATATCAGCTGAAATTTCCTGTATTAGATGGTGATCCTTTGAAAATTGTACACAATGTAGTACTAAAAAAAGAATTTTTTAAAAATTTTTTAAAGATTTTATTTATTTATTTGACAGAGAGATCACAAGTAGGTGGAGAGGCAGGCAGAGAGAGAGAGGAGGAAGCAGGCTCCCCACTGAGCTGAGAGCCTGATGCGGAGCTCCATCCCAGGACCTGGGGATCATAACCGGAGCCAAAGGCAGAGGCTTTAACCCACTGAGCCACGCAGGAGCCCCCTAAAAAAGAATGTTTTGTACTACATCTTTGAAATTTTTGTTACTAAGTAGTCTTTAAGGATAGAAATATATATTTTTTTAAAGATAAGAATATTCTAATTTCCATTGTGAATGGATAGAGATGAACCTAGTTTCTTGATCTTCCAAGTATAAATATATTTTATTCTAAGATGATTTTAATACGATTTAAACAATAGCAAAGCAAAAATTTATTTCTGCACTTTTCCTAAAGATTTTATTAAGAGGGATGCCTGAGTGGCTCAGTGAATTAAGAGTCTGACTCTTGATTTTGGCTCAGGTCATGATCTCAGGGTGGTGAGACTGAACCCCGCATCTAGCTCTGTGCTGGGCATAGAGCCTGCTTAGGATTCTCTCTCTCCCTTTCCCTCCACTAGCACCCCACTCCCATTTCTCTTGGGTTGCATGCCTGCTCACTCTCTCTCAAAAAAAAAAAAAAAGATTTTATTCAGAAAATATTTACACATATGGAAAAGCTGAAGGATGTTTATAGTGTACACCCACATAGCTCAACATCTGGATTCTAAGTTAAACATTGCATTGTACATAATTAATTATACATCTATTACTACATACATTTATGGATCTATCTTACATTTCTGATGTGATTTTCAAGTAAGTTGTAGACATCTGTCCTTTACCTTTCAACAGTTCAACATGTAAATTATCAACTATAGTTCAATATTTATTTGTAGTTCTTCTTAAAAAAATTAAATTTACATATGGTAAGGGGTACAAATCTTAAATCTTCCATTCAGTGAGTTCTGAGAATATACACATATGTGTAACACAAACTCTATTAAGATACAGAATTCCAACACCCTGGAAAGTTCCCTAATACCTCTTTTCCCAGTTAATTTTTGGAGACAACCATCCTTAGAGGCAACCACTGTAGTGCATTTTTTCACTATAGATTAATTTCTCCTCTTCTAGATTTTTACATTTTTTTTTAAAGATTTCATTTATTTACTGGACAGACGGAGATCACAAGTAGGCAGAGAGGCAAGCAGAGAGAGAGGGGGAAGCAGGCTCCCCGCCGAGCAGAGAGCCTGATGTGGGGCTGATACCAGGATCCTGGGATCATGACTGGAGCCAAAGGCAGAGGCTTTAACCCACTGAGCCACCTAGGTGCCCCTAGAGTTTTACATTTTTACATTTAAGGCTTCTTAGACTAAGCATAAAGTTTTTCAGATTCACCCATATTGTTGAAGATGTATTATGGTTTGATTAGCCATTTTCCTGTGATAGTCACCTGGGTTGTTGCCAGTTTTTGACTATCGTGAATGCAGCTCCTAAGAATATCCAGGTAGAACTCTTTTTGTGTGCATATGCTTTCTTTTCTCTTGGGCAAAATACATAGGAATAGAATTGCTGTATTATCAGATAGGTTGTTTGGTTTTACAACAAATTGCGGTTGTTCTGTATTCTCACTAACACTGCTATAACCAGTCTTTCTAATTTCAGCCATTTTTGTAGGTGTGTACTAGTATTACTGAATGTGGGCCTTTTAATAGGTCTTTGCATTTCCATATAAATGGAATATGAAAAGTATTTTAAACTACATTAAAATGTTTCGTATGTTATAAAAATAGAAATCCTTGCCTTGTATTCACTCTCCCTTAAAGAAAAAGCATTTACTACTTCATCATTAGGTATCATATTAGTTCTTTGTAGATATACTTTATCAGATTGAGGAAGTTCTGTTCTACTCCTGATTTATTTAGACAGAGGGACATGTACAAAATTCTGAAGATAAGAAGGAGTGTGGAACTTTCAAAATAAGATGATATGACAGGAAATGGCAAGGCATGAAAGACAAAGGAGAGTCTAATGAAAAAAGTCATGCTAAGGAATGTGACTTTATGCTGTCTTAAGATGACAGGCATTAAAGCAGGTGTATGGTACAATCAAATCTGTACTTTATAAAGACTCCTCTGACTCCAGTCAAGACACTGGCAAATTTGGAAACTTGCAGTTATCGGATACTGACACTAGAAATGGAAGAAAGGTAATGATAGGAATTAAATGAAAGTTTTCCTTAAATGGGCCTACAAATACAACAGAGCCTTTACAAGAAAATGTGCATAAAACAGATTCAAATTCAATTTCAGCTTCAACTGAAATTTAAACCCACTTTATAAGAATGTCCCTTTCTGAGATTTCTGACTTTCAAACAAAAATAATGTGCTGTAGCACACATCTCAGACAATGGTGAAAGGTTAGTTTAAAATATTCCCATAACACCTAGTATAGCACAGAAAAGAGAGTGTATTGAGAGGAAACAGAAGAGGTAGAAATTGAAGGTCCAGGATTATTACCAGGTAGAGCCAAGGAATTTTTGTTTTTTAAGACTCATTCAAAGTGTTACCTCCTCTCCTAGGTATTGTATTCCTCACCTCCAAGGTGGAAATAACTTATCACCACTTGTGTATTCCACTGAGAAATGCCTATTTCTTGCTACTAGCACGTATCTCACTACTTTAATTATCTTTAATATGTTTGCTTCTTCCAGTGGTGTAGGTGAGGAAGTCTAATCAGCAAGCATTATCACAGGAACTCCCCAGTCCCAGATCCTGGCACATGGAAACATTTAACAGCTCCATGAGGAACTGAATACATGAAAAGATAAAATCTATCTTGGTTAACCTATTTTTTAAGTACCAACTACTGAAATTAAGATTAACTAATTTTTTGGGTGCCTGGATGGCTCAGTCAGTTAAGTGGCTGCCTGCAACTAGGGTCATGATCCCAGGGATTGGGTCCCACATAGGGCTCCCTGCTCCGCGGAGGGCCTGCTCTCCCTCTCCCTGCCGCTCTGCTTACTGGTGATCTCTCTCTCTCTGTCAAATAAATAAATAAAATCTTAAAAAAGAAGGATTAACTAATTTTTAAAATATAAGATATTTATTTTTTGAAAGTCACCAACTGGATTTTAAAGAAACAGACAAATGCAGTTTTAGAAATGATATCAGGTTTCCTGTGCTGCCAGAAAAAAGAGCTGTGTATGTGAGGTAGTGGGCGACTTACTTTCTGCAGTTTGCATTATTATTTCATCGAGCTCTTTTTCCAATTTCTCATAAATGTCTAGCCTTGCCTGATGCTCAGAGTTCTGTGACTGAAGTTCAGTAATGCGTTTTTCAGAAGAGGCTTGGAGACTATAAAATTCTTTAGTTAAAACCTAATAGTAGAAGAAAAAAAAATTGCAAAGGTAGAATTAAACAAGGTTAACAGTTAAGACAAGTATGTGACACAAAAATACTCTGACTTTTTTCCCCCTCTTTCTAATGATTTTAATATGAGGAGAAAGTAGCTCGATTGAGATGACTGAGCAGGTAAGACAGATTATTTTTAAAGTAAATAATTCATTCATCTGTAACTGAAAATTATGAAGCACGTTAACTGTAAGAAGTGAATAAACAACAAAATTAAAACTTTGAAATAGTTTTCGGAGTTAAGATTAGCATTTACTTATTAGAACTAAGAAAATGCAGGAGTGCCGTACTTACCAGAAGGTCATTTATTTGGCAACTGTAGCTACTGGAGAAAGGCTCACAGGCTTATAAAGCTGTGTGTAAAAATGATATACCCATCCTCCAGTCTTCCAACAGAGCTTATTTCATCCATGCTGACCATGGTTTTAATGAGATTTCTGGTTTCTTGAACAATCATAAATTCAAAGCAACAAATCAAAATGATAAATATGAAGTTCCACTTGGGGCAGTAACAGAAAATGCCTTTGTCCATAAGTGACTCTTAATCTCACAAAACAAACTGAGGGTTGATGGGGGGAGGGAGGTTGGGAGAGGGGGGGTGGGGTTATGGACATTGGGGAGGGTATGTGCTACGGTGAGTGCTGTGAAGTGCGTAAACCTGGCGATTCACAGACCTGTACCCCTGGGGATAAAAATATGTGTTTATAAAAAATAAAATAAAAAAAAAAAGAAAATGCCTTTGTATAGAAAGGAAGGATTTAAAAAAATTATAAAAAACAGATATGGAAATTGGAGTTATTTTGTGTAAGAACAAAAAATCCTACATTCTCCAGTGGTGACACGTTGAAGGAATCACTATGATGATGAATTCACTAAAAAAAGGAGACATTTCTAGTGGCAAAAGAAATGTTTTAATACTTAAATTACATTCCAATTATCTAGAAAGTCTACTAACTAGAACAGGCTAAATTATGCAGTGGTATTACACGTGCTTCCTAGCACAGCATAAGCAAATTACTATTTCCTTAGAAGCAACAGAATATTATGGCTAAGAATATGGGTTTGTAGACAGAAAGATCTGGATTTCAATGCTGGCTTTGAAACTACTTAGTTGTAGATGGTAGGCAGTTAAACTCTTTCTAGGCCTACGTCAAAACGTTGTTGGAAGGATTACATAAGATGATATGCTCACAGTGCTTAGCATGGTGCCTAGAATACAAGTTGGAATGTAAGTCTGAAAAATACTATTACTACTTTAAGAATTATGAGAATATTTTATTAAATGGCTTATAGAAAGAGATCCTTCCTTAATTACTCTGAATTTTCTATAATGATAAATAATTTTTAACACAACTTATTTTCTCTCATAACATAAAGTTCACCTTAACAAATGTATGTGATTGTACGCTTTCTGTGATGTGGAAAAAGGAAAAGATGCAGATCTATTTCCAGTTTTTACAAACAGAAATTACATTTTCCTTAACATATTTTATCTTATTTTCCTTCAATTATTTCCATCAAAACTTCTCCCCAAAATAAACATTATTCCCCCACCTTCCAAATTTATTCATTGGAGGATAAAGAAAGAATAACACGGGAATATTGATGATTATGATGATGACTATTATAATGATGGTGATGATGATGGGATGATTTTAGTGTCCCTGATTGGATCAGAAAAAAGAAATTAATCTTTTAGTATTATTTCTTCTTTACTCTTGCCAGCTGGGAATATGTTTTCCAGAGACTTATTTATTCATTATAACTAAACTGCTAGTCAGTGAAGTGACCTAGAGCTTTCATAGAATTTATTATATTGAGATATAATTCATTAAGACTTTGGTGGCTGATGATACTTACTAATTCCACTGTCAAAAAAAGGGATCAGTAAGGATAGTGCTAAATGACTATTCTCACAGCACAGCTGATACTTTTCATCTGTCTCTACATCCCTCAATAAAAACACCACACAATGAACACAATGAACCACAATAAAAGACTGCAGAAGTGGATATCTAAAGAGATAAACAATCAAAATGTAGAAGATGGGATATTTTGTAAAGTATTATTTTAATAAGAGATTTAAAAAGTGGTATTAAATTGAGAGATACAATTTAAAATTCTCTCTTCATAACACAGAGGAAAGATGGCCAGAAACACGTAACAACTCTGTACTCTATGGTAGAGAATTGCTTTTTACTATAGATTTATCTCAGTGGTTGCTATAAATACATTCATTACTGTTTCTGAAAAGCCAAAGAAGATCTTGATTACAGGACCTACGGAAGGCTATTATATTAAAGATTTTTTAGGAAAAACCAATATACGAACATTTGAGTTTGAAAATGAATGCATAAAATAGATCAGCTGTTTTCAGAAATCCATTAGATATTAAACTTTCACAGTAGCTATTTCCTTCCTTTAAATAACAGAATGATAACACGAAGTTATATAAAATTATATATATATATAATTACATATAAAGTGGATGAAAATACAAAACTGTAGGTCAATAATAGCTTTAAAAAGAGATAAAAATATAAAGCCAGTGTTTGGGAGCCTTTGCCAATTGATAATTAGAAATACAACAAGTTGTCTCTAAGCTATAAATCAAGGAAAATATTGGGTAAAAGCCACAGAAAAGTATGTACATATGACAATCGTTATCCTTCGCAAATTTATTTCTCTCTAAATTCATTATAAATAAGAATTGTTTTAGAAACACCTTCCAGTATTTCAGAAAAATGGATTCGAACAATAGTACTGTAGTAACTTTTATCAAACCATTCATGCACTCGTTATTTATTGAGCATCCACCATGAGCAAAGCACTGCGTTAGGTACTGGCGACACAATGATAAATGAATAGTCCCTGTCCCCCACAAGGCTCCCAGTTTAATGGAGGAAAAAATGTAAAGAAATTCCCCTAAAGCCTCAGTTTTATCAACCAGTTTTCAGAATCATAATATGTTTTACAAAGGTTTCCCCACAACCTTTACACAAAATAACACGATAATCACTAGTCAACTGCATTCACTGACCAAGGTCTATGGGAGAGTGGTTTTCACACTGCAAGTTGTTACCTAAGAGGTCATGACTGCATACGCATATATATATATGCGGACTGCAACCAGCTAAAAATAATAAAACAGAATGGTTCAGGAAACATTAGCACGCATGTGTCGTAAACTATTATGTAGTGAAATGTTTGTTTCAGAAGTACAGAGAGGGATGTGCTTCCCTGTCTTCCTATATATACCTCCCATCCCCCTTCCACCTGCCCCAAGACACATCCTTAAGCATAGTCAACCAACCCGAAGGCGGGGTGGGGGTGGGGGAAGGAAAGGCATTTTGCTAGGAATTATGAAATTTAAACCATGGAAAATATAACTTGCAAAAGATAAATTCCAAATTAGAGCTGATCAAATATGATCTAATCGAAAATGCGTGGTAAAATCTGCCGTTGCAGATTATGACAGCACTAGGCTCCCGAAGAAGGTATTTTAAAAAGTTTTTAAATGCCAAATCCTGGTTTAGAAATATACACTATCTATAATTTTCGCTTCTATTTCTTATATGTATTTAATATCGTTTTTACATTTTTTCCTAAGCCTTTATTTTCTGTGAGAACCTTTATCTTGTTAATCTTAGTTTTACCTATCAGAGTACTTTTCAGAAATGTAATCTCTGAGAAAGTACTGTAATGAAAACTTACATCATTCGCTAATTAACCATGCTAATGACATTGCTATATTTTTCAATTTTTCAAATGAGCATTTCCCCAAAATCTAAAATATTCAGGAACATGACTACATGGAACCATAGAAACCATGAATGTAGCAAAAAATACAGTTTATAATATATTAACTGAAAATTATTTAATTATCAACTATTTAAATAAATTCCAATTTTTAATATAATAAATAATGCTGTGATACATTCCATTAATATAAACCTTTATGAGCATTTCTTATTATTTCCTCAGGTAAAATTCCTTTAAAATTACTGGATCACTTTTTTTAAAGATTTTACTTATTAATTTAAGATAGAGCCCACAAGTGGGGCGGATGCTTAATGGACTGAGCCTCCCAGGCACCCCTACTGGATCAATTTCTTAAGGACTTTAATACAGATCACCATATTGTCCTCCAGAAAAGATGTTCTATTTTCTAACTGCACGAGATTTCCCTTTTAAGGGTACTCCTGCCAGCAGTTTCAAAACAACAAAAAGACCTAAGTAAAAGTAGAAAAGGGTTTAAATTTACATTTCTGTAATTATTAGGGAGAATACATGTTTTTGTTCATTTCTTGGCAATCTGCATGTCTTTTCTTGGGAAACAGTTCATTCCTTCTTTCCACCTATTCTCTAGAAGAGGAACGTAGGTCCTTTTGATAAGAGATCTTTTAAAAGGAAGGAGACAAGTCTTTTCTCTTATATAACATGAATATTATTTTTCAGTCTTTATTTTGCCCTTTAATATTATTCAGACTTTTTTTTAAACACGGAAGCATTAAAGGTTTTATTTTATTTGTCCTATATGATTTCTTTCCCTGCTTTTAATCAACAGATCAACAGAATTAATCCCCAAACTTACATAATACAAAACTTCATCTGTATGTAGTTTTAATGGTTTTATAGTTCTGTATTTACATTTAGCTAGGATCCATCTCAGTTTTACTTTGGTATAGAGTGTGAAGTATGTAAGTATCTTCTCTGAATACTCAAATGATTATCACAGCACTATTTGTTGTCCAATTCACCCTTCTCACCTGATTTGTAATATAACCTTTACAATGAATACATTCTTAAATTTATGTAATTATAGGTTTTGAGTTCATACTTGATACCACTTATGGATTTTTTGGGGTGGGTTTTAATGTTCTTACCTCAGAATGAATTTTAAAATGTGATACATATTTCTCCTTATTATTTCTTTATAACAATCTTCTTCAAATATTTATTATTCTTGGGGCACCTGGGTGGCTCAGTCAGTTGAGTGTCCAACTCTTGGTTTCAGCTCAGATCATGATCTCAGTGTTTAAAGATTGAGCCCCAGGCTCAGTGGGGAGTCTGCTTGAAGATCCTCACCCTTTGCCCCCCGCCACCATTCACACACGCACTCTCTCTCTATAACAAATAAATTTTAAAAATTGATTATTTCTTGTTTTTTTCTTCTAGTTATACTACAGAATTACTTTGTTCTAATGTTCTAATTACTTAGAGCATGCTAGCATTTGATTAAAAATATGTAATATCACTTGATAAAAACAGAAAAATTTGTAATGCTGCATATTACCGGAAAGATGGTGTTGCTTATATATTAGTGAAGTTGTATGCTTTTCTTAATACAGTCTCTGTACTATTCCTATTAAAAATATTCCAAGTAATTATATATATTTGCTATTGTGAACGAGATATTTTTGTTTCTTTTTTTTCCCCCCTGACAAATCCAGTCCTTTTTATTAACATATCTTTCGGAAATATACGTATCTTGTGTGTGTGTGCACATGTACACATGCAGGGCAGTGCTAGGTCCTACAGGTAAAATAAAAATAAAGCTCAATATGATATGGACTTTGTACTTATTAAAATTACATGCTATGCTAATTTCATTTGACTTTTAAATTATTTTTTAAAAATTAAATTCTATGCCCAAAGTGGGGCTCTAACGCCTGACCCCGAGATCAAGAGTTGCATGTTCTACTGACTGAGCCAGCCAGGAGTCCCATGTTATGCTAATTTTATTTTTTTTAAGATTTTGTTTTTTTTATGAGAGACAGAGAGAGGGAGGGAGGGAGGGAGAGAAAGTGTGAGCGGGTGTGGGGAACAAAGGGGGTGGAGAGGGCGGGGAAAAGAATCTCAAGCAGACTCTGTGCTGAGCATGAAGTCCAACGTGGAGCTCAATCTCACCACCCTGAGATCAGGACCTGAGCCAAAACCAAGAGTTGGACGCTTAGCCTATGGAGCCACCCAGGCACACCTGTTATGCTAATTTTAAAAGAAAAGTCTGTATATGTACCTCTATTTTTTTCTGATATTTTTCACATTCCAATTGACACTGTGTGAGATTTCTTGCAGTTTCCTCTTGGATAAGTTGAACACGCTCACTTTCAAAAGATTTTAATTTACTTTGATAGAGATATTCTGTTACTTTGCTTTCGGTACTAAGTTGCAGTTCTCTGTACCTGAAAGAAGCAGAATGGTTATGAGACTCTACAAAAATCTCAATGATTTCTATTAACACAAACATTACTTGTACTTTTTCCACACCCCCATATTATTATGTAGTTAATAACTTATATTTATATAGCAAAGCTTTTGTAAATAATTTAGATAGGCATATGTATGGAAATACGCAAAGTCTGGAGAACAAAACATACTAACTAAACTACCTTTATTGTTCCCTTAGCAATGAATTCCTTTCGTCCCCAAATAATTATTGCCCATTATTATTATTTTGTAAGACATTTAAAATAAAAAATAGTAAGAGCAAGTTTCAGTTTTATTGCTTAAAATGATTTAATTTCTATACATTTCAAAGGCTGACTTAAATCTACAGCAAAACGGATTCCAAGCTTGCTGTTTCTTTCTGAGTCTAAGTAACATTAGATGGAGGATGGCAGGAAATATGCACATTGGACTGCACATTCTTAGGAATTTTGTAAAATAAATTTTTAAGTTAGTAAATATGTATAGATGGATATTACAAGAAAACATCATGCACAAAGTACCAAGATAAATTAAGTAACAAGTAGTATATTATAACATAGATAAGGAACATTTTCTTCATTCCATAGGTCTAACCCGTAATAAAACCCTTTCCATATATACATCACCACCTATTATAAATTTGAAAATGCTTCAGGATAATTATGTTCTAGAGAGGAAAATATAGGAACATTATACTGTTTGTGGGAGCTATTATGAACCCAGTATAATGCTAGATTATGTTATTAAAATTCATTTATTCAAATATTTATTCAGCTAGTCACTATGCTAGATAAATGTCTATATAAAGGTAGACAAAATGGTTTCCCTCCTCTTAAACAAGTTAGTTTCCTGGAGAAGATAGGCAAATAAACATGAAATTTCAACAGAGTATGGCAAGTGCTTCAGTAGGGTAATCCCTAGGTACCATGGGAGCATAGAGGAAGGAGACATAATTTGGTTTGTATGGATGTATGTGCGGTGGGCAGTGTATAAGGAGGTTTGGGGTGGGAAGTGCTGTAGAGAGAAGAAATGAGAGTATGTGTACAGCAGGGAAGCAGAGAGCACAGTCTTATTTCATTCAGGGTATCTCATGGAATCCTTACAACAACTCCATGAGGTATTTTGCAGATGAAGACCCAAAGGCTCAGAGATGTCAGAGAATTTCCTTAACAAGAAGAAGCTGCTAGTAAATTTCGGGTCGGGTCTCAAATCCAGCTATATTTGACTCTATAGCAAATGATCTTTCCATGATTATATGATATTCGTAACTGACATTTCTGAGGTCAGGTAAGCTTTTTAAAGGTCATTTCGCTATGTGACAGTAACAGTAACATTCAAAGTATAATCAGAGAAGATATGCATTAGGTATTAGTTCTTGGCTCCTTCACTCTTGACACTTTTTTGTCTTTGATAAAAACATTCCACGTTCAGATTGGTGGAAGTTCAGTGGATACTGGTACACACGATTTAAGATATAGCAAGGCTTTCAGGTAAATGCCAGCTTGTGTGTTTAACTTTCTGGAAAATCCTGCCAGTAGGACACAACATATATATCTGTAAAATTTTTTACAATTTTATTTAAAAAACATCTTTTTATACAGATAAACAAACACTGACAATATTTTTTATTGAGACATAATATATACACTGTAAAATTAACCCTTAAAAGTGTATAATTCACTTTTTATAGTTTTTGGTATAATCACAAAGTTGTGCATCACCACTATCTAATTACAAAATGTTTCTATCACCCCAAATAAGAAACTCACCTTCATTTAGCAATTACTCCCCATCCCCCTCTCCTGCCAGGCCCTTGCAACCACTATTCTACTTTTTTACAGTATGGATTTGCTTACTCTAGACATTTCATATAAATGGAATCATATAATATGGGGCTTTTTGATGTTTTCAAGGTTCATCCATGTTGTACCACGTATCAGTACTCCATTCCTTTTTACGGCTGAATAACATTCCATTGCACAGATATACCATAATTTATTATCCGTTCATTAGATCTTAGACATATGGGTCATTCCCACCTTTTTGGCTATTATGAATAATGCTACTATGAACATTTATGTAGAAGTTTTTATGTAAACATGTTTTTGTTTTTCTTGGTTTTATACCTAGGAAAAGAATTGTTAGGTCAAATGGGCACTCTATTTTTTAACTTTCTGAGGAACCGCCAAACTGCTTTCCAATGTGGCTGGATTACTTTACTTTCCCACCAGCAGTAATGAGGCTTCTGACTTCTCCACAACCTTATCATCACTGTTTTTCTTTTATTGTAGCCATTCCCATGGGTGTGAAGTGGCAAAAAAAAAAAA
>NW_022631113.1:171559-176019 GCF_010015895.1 Lontra canadensis
AAAAAAAAAAAAAAAAAGATTCCTATTAACCATTTTTAGATGTTATAAAATTTAAATTACCAAATAGGTTCAAGCCAGGGTAAAAACACTAAAGTATCATAAATTAATTTAACAAGGAGCAGTCTCTTCTGTTCTATGACAAAACCAGTGAATTAACATGATTACTTCCAGGATTAGGTGTCAGCATAAGATGAAAACAAATTATAGGGAGTGAAGAAAAAAAAAAACCAAAATGATTATAGGATAGGTATGGCTGAGCTACAAAAAAGATTAAGTTTCTAAAAAGGTACAGTTTGGTTAATGACTAAGGTGTAGAAGGAGACATGACAACATCTAAAAACATTTTAAACACAGAAATGTCAAAGAAGAAGCAAAGTTAGTATGATATGATGTGAAATACTTAAGCTCTGTAATGAGTTAAAGTAGTTGCAAAATGTACACACAATTTTAGGAATGTAAGTGCAGTTCACTAGCCTGCCCACAAGAATGTAATGAAGTCTATCATGAGGGCATGTAAATAAAACAGAAATGAAGAAGAAAAACATAAGACAATAAAGAGAAGAACAAAATCACTTTGTTAGGTGTACTTCCTCATCTTTAAATTGCTAAATATCTACTTGCTAGTTTTCTGTAAACCACTACCTTGGGGTTTTCAAACAAGCATATATAAAATGTAATACTATGCCAGTTTATAGTTAATATATCATGTTATAATCAGATTTTCATTTTCTACAGCTATTTATCAATTGAGAAAGCTTATAAAATTCCAGAAAATGTCTATATCCCTAAGTATTTAACAATCTGTTTATTGCTTTTAATTCTATTCAGAATAAAAATGAAATAACAAAGTACTCAATATAATCAAAGACACTCAATAAATACTAATTGAATGAAAAAAATAAACATTTTAAGAACTTCCGACCATTATTTTGAAGAAATGCCTTTTCTTCTTAAATATTTTCTTAGCCTTCACTCTTCTCCCTATATTATCCCTATGTTTTCCCATCCCAGTAGGCACTGCTCCTCCTCTTCAGTCTGGTGGAAATTTGGTGTTTTTATTATTGCCCTGCCTCCTCTTCCTTTTCTCTCACTTGGCTTTTGTAACCAAGACCCAAAGAAGTAGTTGTGAGAGGCTTGTGATCAAACATCAGAGATGAACCCTAGAGCCATTTACAAAGAGAAACGTGAATTGGCATGACTTGTCAGCATGCATAGAGACCAACACAAAGGAATAGAGCCTAATATTTTGGAACCTTCGGTTTATATCTGCTTTCCTTGTATGTTTACTTTTTTTCATTTAACCATCACCTTAACTCTAACACAGAATTTCGCATTATGCTCTTTTTAGAGATAAACAGAGACTCAGAAAAGTTAATGACGTGCCCAAGTAAGTAAAAGTGCTGGAATCTACATCCAAGACTGCCTCAAATATCTGGGCTCTTAACACTTCAACATACTGTATCCAAGAGAGAAAATACCATTTTTATAAGGTAAAATAAAGCATTTTTAAAAAGTTAAATAAAATAAAGTTAAAATAAAAGTTTGAAAAGTTAAAATAAATAAAACTTCTTAAAACGTTAAAAGTTAAAATAAAAAGTTAAAAACATTTTTAAAAAGTCAAAATAAAATATGTGAGCCAAAAACACACATACAATGTTCAGCAACACACTGAAGGTAAATGTGGTAGATAAATGTGGACAGAGACAACTGAAAAGAGAAAAAGACTAGAGACAAAGAACAAGAATGAAAGGTGAACAAAGAAGAGGAGAACCGTTCCAGGCTCCACAGGTCCACAAAAAGAATAAAACACACAAAGGCTCTACATGGGCAGAGGAAAAGCTGTGTTTTCTGTCAGCAGAGGCTTAAGGAGGATTGAAGGTCATTAAGGGTGTTAATGGTTCTCACAGAAGGAAGTTGAGATGTTACTTCCCTTTGCTTTGGCTCTGTATCTTACTGATATGTAGAGCTGGGAGTGAGCAGAGATAAGGCCTTTCCTTCAAAATTATCCTGAAGACAAAAAGGGTGTCACTTTTTTGAGTTCTTATAAAATCTCTTTCACTGAGCATTCTTTCAACTACTTTATCTTGAAATATAAAATACTATTTGGGGAAGACAAATTGGCTTGCCAAAACCACCATCAGTGCAGATTTTGAATGCTGATACTGTTCATTTGAAGGGATCTATCAGCATGAAAACAAAACATTTAACACAGATTTAATAAATATTTCTAGGAATCAGCTTCACAACTACACTGAAAAGAGGTTTAGAGATTATTTTAAAAAGACATCTAAATCAATCACTTTTTGAAGATCACAAACATGCCAAAAGAAAGAAAAAAAAATTTTTCCCCAATTATTTGAATGGATACTTGTGGCTAAAGATAAAAATCCAGTGACCGTATTATCAAGGGATTCAAACAGCAAAAAAATTAAAAAAGCAGTAAAAGTGATGTGTTCTGGAAAACTGTATGTAGGATAATTCAGAAAGTGCCTCTGGTGATCCTGAAGGTTCATGTGATGAGACTGAAGAGTATTTGTTTACATAATGTAATTTTAGATGTTTACATATAACTATATTAAGCAAGGATTCTGAAGCCAGATGTGTGGGTTCAAATTCTATACCTGCCCCCTACTACCTGTCTGCCTCAGTTTCCTTATCTATAATATAAGAATAATAACAATCTCATCATACAAAGATTAAATGAATTAATGTTAGTAAAATGCTTAAAACAGCTGGTATAGTAAGTACTACATTAGGGGTTGCTAAATAAAACTAAATATTCAAGACTGCCAAATCCTTAAAGAAAAAAAAAAAAGCCTTTTGTGGGGAAAATGATAGGTGATCTTACATGCTCTCCTGACTGAGCTGTTCCATTTCACCCTACAAGACGTCTCATCATATTTCTTATTTTTCCTATGAACAGTGACATGCTCTAATTGTTTAAAATATGGACATTTTGGAAGCACAGAGTTTTGTTTTTCTTCCTGTCAATGGAATGTTAACAACTTAACCTTACAGAGAAATAGAACTATGTCTTCAAAGTCAAATAATTTCCCATTTGCTCAGCTAAAGAGAATGAGAAAATCACTGCTGATATCCAGGAAGGAATCTATAAATGGTGACCTATCTACTCAGGTTTATGAATGGCTGTAGAGAAAGAGATGGGTAACTGGTTAGGGACCACTGCTACTTAACTTAAGCTGCTGAAAAGCTGGCATAGATAAAGAAAGCTGGTTTTAGATAAATGGGTCAGCAAGCTTTTTCCGTAAAGGGTCAGAGAGTAAAAATTTTAGGCTTTGCAGGCCATATGGTTTCAGTTGCAACAACCCACCTGAGTAGGTGTTAGCACAAAAGCAGCCATGTATATATATAAACCAATGGGTATAGTTGTGTTGCAATAAAACTTTATTTATGGACACTAACATTTGATTTTAATGTAATTTTCATGTGCTATGACATATTATTCTTCTTTTGATTTTTTCCCTAATAATTAAAAAAATATAAAAACCATTCTTAGCTTGTAGGTTGCAGAAAAACAGATGGCAGGCTGGATTTGGTCTGCCTTTGGTTTGAATTGTCAACTTATGTTTTGAATTAAGAGAAGCTGTAGAACATCAGTGATAGCATACGGACCAAGGCCATGACCTGGCTCTTACTGCTGCTTAGAATAAACTTGTTCAAATCTATTAGACCATTATATTCTCGTAGTGATTGTTCCAAAAGTTGTGTATTGTTAAGGCTCTCCAGGCCACCTTCAGTCTCATTTGATGACTTTCTCTTTATTAAGATCAGTATCTACCCAGCAAAGGCTTTTTCTGGTTCCCTCATCTCTATCTCAAAAGTTCATCTTACCCTAATATTCTTTCTTTTCCAGCACTCCTTTCTGATAATGTTCCTTCTCTGGTTCAAGGATTGCAGTTCTCCATTTAACCTCTTGATGCTAAAAGACTTTAACTTTCTCAGTGATCACTTCTTGATTGCATTTTCAAACATTTCCTTTCAAAGTGCCTCTCTTCTGCTCACAAATATGCTTAGTGCCCCTGTGACCCAAAGAAGGGAAAAAAACTCAACTTTCACCTAACTCTGTTATCCCCTTAAGCTAATAATTCCTCCCCCTTTCCCATTTGTTTACAGCTGCTGCTTCTGTACCTTCACAACTCAACCTCTTAGAAGCTAGTTTCCACTTCCAAACATCATCTGAAAATAGAAATCTTAAATTTTCAATGACGTTTTGGTCTGGCCCTCCAACCATTGCCATAAAAGTAGAGAAATAGACTTGAATATTGGTACAACCATCCACTATCACTCCCCACCCCCCACTTAGAAGATTTATTGGGATATGAGGTACACATGCAAAATTCACTATTTTTAGGGGTGCAGGTCTATGAATTTTGCCAAATATCTACAGTCATGTAACGATAACCATCATTATGAAACACAGCATTTCCACCATCCCCCCC